>NC_056734.1:960851322-961151322 GCF_019279795.1 Protopterus annectens | reverse complement strand
CTATTCAAACAAATCTTTGACAATTGGATGGTAAATTGTAAATTTACCCAGATCTGGCACTCATGTCCCTTACAGAGGCTGTCAATAAGAAAAGTATTTTCCTAACACCCGATCTTACAAATACTTTTACCTCCCTACTAACATGCTTCCCCTTTTTAACAGCCCATGATACTCTGGACTCAAATGGTTTGGGGTATGCAGCTAGGCTTGTATGGGCCCCCTAGTGGTTATCAGCCTAGCAACAACCTATGACCTTATAAAAGCTAACCTACTTGCACTGAAGAATAATCTAGATCCAAACTTTAAAGTTTTATGCCAAATTTTATTCTTAAAAAAAGTTTCCATTAAGCCACATGTCTATATATGGAGAATTCAAGAGTTAATTATACTGAAGATCATACCTTTACATTTGTTAAATTATTTTTGGATGATTTGTGAGTGAAGCTATTTTTCAAAATGTTTTCCCTAATTATAACAACCCCACTGGTTTCTACCCTTCACTACTCAAATCTAACCATCCTGCTGGCACATTTCCCCTGAAAACCTGCTTTCTGGTCCCTAATAACTCCTGTACTTACAAGGCTCTCTCCAAAATCAATTACTTAATATTTCTGACCTTTATAATCACATGGTACAGCAAACCTAGTCTGGGTGGCTGCTGCCTGCTCCTCTTAATTTCACCCCCTCTTCTACAAATGTACCAGTCTGTTGGAAATATAATGGCAAAGTTTAAAACTAAACTCCTAGTATAAACTACCACATCAGCAAGCTGTATAAGGAAAAAGAAAAAGCTCCTAGCCATCTCTTCACCATTATAAATGAGATTTAAAACTGATAAGTCCCTCATACTTTCCATTAAAAAATTCAAGGTCAGTTATGAACCAATTTGCAACTGATTCAAAAGACAACAAGACATGCTGTATTACAAAGCTTAGTAGTAGTCAGCAATTCTGTACAGAACTTACAGCAAACAGTACCACCTGTTTTAACCCTGAAGACATTGGTAATATTCTTGTGAACAAATTCTCTAACAACTTCCCCGCAACTATACTTACATCTGTCCCACGTTCTCCCTAACAACTCTCCAGCCAAAACCACTTTGGTCCAAGTCCTTTTAGCACTTTCTGATGGACCTGGTATTTTTAAAGTTCCTGGATGTCTGCTGAGGAGGGTTAAATCTCACCTGACAAACCCCTTCATTAACTTTTCAGCCAGCCTGTCAACTGGTTAAATTCCCAAAATGGGGAGAACAGCTGTTCTGGTGTCTTTGTATAAAACGGTCCTTATACTGACCCTGAGAGTTACAGGCCTATTAAATCTGCTGTATTTTATGTAAAACATTACAGCCGACCAAATAAGGATATAGGTGACCTTGTATCATGAATGCACACTAGCCTGGCTTTGTAAAAGGTAGAACATGCGTGACGAATCCAGCAGAATTCTTTGAAAGGGTTAATGAGGCTATGGATATGGGGCTCATGGCCCACAGCACCCACACCTTGACCTTGCGAAGGCCTTCAACATTACCCACATGCTAGTATTAAACTCTTCCATCTCAAAATTAACCCAATACACAGTTCAATGAATAAATGGCGATATGACAGACCCCATTCTGCTGTGGTTAGAGGAGTATGCTCTAGATAGAAACATGTCACTGGAAGTGGCTCACAGGTCTCTGTCCTGGACCACCTCCCCTTTAGCATATTACTTATCTGACATGAAAGTGGATATCAAGGGAATATGGTTAACCAATTTTGTCGATGACTGCAAATTGGAGGCTATCAATTCCCATTCCAATGAGCACATTCGCTACCAATGGCTAGAACAGATTGGCAGTTTGCACAGAGAATTAAAATTCGGAGCGGTCAATGAACTGCTTCTTGTACCCAGGATATGGGTCTTAATTTCTTCAGCCGTTTTTGCTTGCTGTCAGCTCTGGCTAAGTTACTTAGTGCTTCCAAGGTCAGTCCTGAAAAGGGAAAATTTTAATTTGTCCAGTGGACTTGTCCAGTTAAACACGTAAAAAAATTCTGCTGATAAAGACTATTTTGAGAAAGCATGCCTCTGGAGTGGTTAGAAAATTCTTCTACCTTGCACGACTAGTCCTTCAAGGTACCTAATTAATGTCCAAATAAACTAGAGCCCCCATTGCATTCCTCCCTTATTAGGTCCATCACTGAACACAATGACACAACTGGCATGTGCAGCGGCCTTAGGTCAGCTAGTGCCCTAGGCAAAAGGGCTCCACAGCGCCCCCCCTCACCATTCAGGTGCCCCTAACCTGGTCTACCTACACCAAATAAATACTGGAAAAGCGCCCCTGCTACAGCGGCCTCCTAGTTGGCCTATGCCTAAGGCCGGCCATGCTTGCCTTATCTAGAAGGGCCTTGATGTTTCTTACTCAAAAAGATTTTGGGTCTCAGCAACCTTAGCTATTCTGACAAACAAGAAGCTCAGTTCATCTACTCTGTGCTAGAGAGTCCCGAAGCATGATCCCTGCTTAGACTTTTGTGCTATGAATAATCCAGTACTCTTTGCACCCTCTCACCTAAATAGAACAGTGGTAAAGCAAACCTAAACTTACACTAACACATTAACACCAACATATGGAATAACATGCACCAAACTCAATATATTTCACATTTCTTGAAGAGAATGCCCCTGTGTATCAAGACAGAATAGCTCCATTGCACCCTTTAAAACCACTCTGAATGACTGGATGGATGATCACACATTTTTACCAAGGATATATGGGAAAAATCTTCTTGATGGGAGGCCGTGTCCATCTCCACCAGTACTGGTTAATGTGGTGGAGCTTCTCACTGGTGTCATTGGCTGCAACTTTAATGAAATCTTAAACTTATTCCGATGTAACAAGCCAGTGACATACTTGGTATATGGTACATTTTAATTTTCAAATATAAACAAAGAGATCATGCCAATGAAAAGCTAACTTAAAATACAAACAAGTTTTAGTGATTTTGTTCTATGAAGGTATAAAAAAGGCCTTTTTAGAACAGACATAAAAAGTAGTGCAACAGTTACTGCACATGGGTGCTCATCACAAGTATACAAGAGACTATTATACTCAACGTAAAATAACATAACTAAATATATACAAATTAACTAAAAAAGAAATCAAAGACTGAAAACTGCACTAAAAATTTGAATAATTTCAGAATAATTAACAAACATCTATGTTTAAACATTATAGCAACATAGTTAGCAGACTTCCCTTCTGCAAGCATTCATTTCTTTTTTTTGTGTTAAGCTATGCTGGTTCAGTAATCATGGTCACAACTGTTATTTTAATATTAAAATTATCAGTTTAATGCTGTGTATGCTGCCACACAGACAAGATATAAGGGGGCTGGGAAACATTCTATCAATTATGCCTTTTATATAACAAATCAAGGACTATGTTTAATTGATTTCCCATTACACTGACATCACCACAGACACAGAACACTGGGGGCAAAGAAGTTTGTTCTTTCCTCCAGTTTTGTGTGATCTTTGAGTTGATATATTTAGGGATGTGCATGTTGGTTTACAGAGGGGTTTGTTTTGCCCCTAAAAAGTACTTTTTGTATTATTCAATGGATTGAATCAACCCCCCCGCTTTTTTTAAATCAGTCTCAGAAGGAGAGTAACGATGAGAAAGAAATTGATATACAGCCTTACATGCATGGGGTTATCATACACAGAGAGTATATATCTTCAGATACATCCATGGGGTTATCATACACAGAGAGTATATATCTTCAGATGCATCCATGGGGTTATCATACACAGAGTATATATCTTCAGATACATCCATGGGGTTATCATACACAGAGAGTATATATCTTCAGATGCATCCATGGGGTTATCATACACAGAGAGTATATATCTTCAGATACATCCATGGGGATATCATACACAGAAAGTATATATCTTCAGATACATCCATGGGGTTATCATACACAGAGAGTATATATCTTCAGATACATCCATGGGGTTATCATACACAGAGAGTATATATCTTCAGATACATCCATGGGGATATCATACACAGAGAGTATATATCTTCAGATACATCCATGGGGTTATCATACACAGAGAGTATATATCTTCAGATACATCCATGGGGTTATCATACACAGAGTATATATCTTCAGATACATCCATGGGGTTATCATACACAGAGAGTATATATCTTCAGATACATCCATGGGGTTATCATACACAGAGAGTATATATCTTCAGATGCATCCATGGGGTTATCATACACAGAGTATATATCTTCAGATACATCCATGGGGTTATCATACACAGAGAGTATATATCTTCAGATACATCCATGGGGTTATCATACACAGAGAGTATATATCTTCAGATACATCCATGGGGTTATCATACACAGAGAGTATATATCTTCAGATACATGCATGGGGTTATCATACACAGAGAGTATATATCTTCAGATACATCCATGGGGATATCATACACATAGAGTATATATCTTCAGATACATCCATGGGGTTATCATACACAGAGAGTATATATCTTCAGATACATCCATGGGGTTATCATACACAGAGAGTATATATCTTCAGATACATCCATGGGGTTATCATACACAGAGAGTATATATCTTCAGATACATCCATGGGGTTATCATACACAGAGAGTATATATCTTCAGATACATCCATGGGGTTATCATACACAGAGTATACATCTTCAGATACATCCATGGGGTTATCATACACAGAGAGTATATATCTTCAGATACATCCATGGGGTTATCATACACAGAGAGTATATATCTTCAGATACATTCATGGGGTTATCATACACAGAGAGTATATATCTTCAGATGCATCCATGGGGTTATCATACACAGAGAGTATATATCTTCAGATACATCCATGGGGTTATCATGCACAGAGAGTACATATCTTCAGATACATCCATGGGGTTATCATACACAGAGTATACATCTTCAGATACATCCATGGGGTTATCATACACAGAGAGTATATATCTTCAGATGCATCCATGGGGTTATCATACACAGAGAGTATATATCTTCAGATACATCCATGGGGTTATCATACACAGAGAGTACATATCTTCAGATACATCCATGGGGTTATCATACACAGAGTATACATCTTCAGATACATCCATGGGGTTATCATACACAGAGAGTATATATCTTCAGATACATCCATGGGGTTATCATACACAGAGTATACATCTTCAGATACATCCATGGGGTTATCATACACAGAGAGTATATATCTTCAGATACATCCATGGGGTTATCATACACACAGAGTATATATCTTCAGATACATCCATGGGGTTATCATACACAGAGTATATATCTTCAGATACATCCATGGGGTTATCATACACAGAGTATATATCTTCAGATACATTCATGGGGTTATCATACACAGAGAGTATATATCTTCAGATGCATCCATGGGGTTATCATACACAGAGAGTATATATCTTCAGATACATCCATGGGGTTATCATACACAGAGAGTATATATCTTCAGATACATCCATGGGGTTATCATACACAGAGAGTATATATCTTCAGATACATCCATGGGGTTATCATACACAGAGAGTATATATCTTCAGATACGTCCATGGGGTTATCATACACAGAGAGTACATATCTTCAGATGTTAATATGCCAGGAAGATGTACACCATGGCATGTATTGGCAGTTCTTGCTGACTAAAGAACACAGAAGAGTCCATCACATTCACAGTGTCTCAATTCTGTTCATTCGTCAGCCAATGCTATTACAGCATAGACGTGTTCAGATTTATTCAGCATATACACAGGCGTAAATAACTAAACTGAGATTTTAATTTATACAACTTCAACTTTTGCCAGTTACACCACTGATAGCAGCCAAGATCTGGGATGTCCTTGAGCAAATTATTCTTCAAAGCACTACTGACCTTCTCAACTGGAAGCTGAATCTAGATGAACTTCTACATATGGAAGTAACTATTAATGGACTGTGCACTTGGCATACCTTCTGACAGCACGAATCTTGATTGCCTGCTATACCAACCCATTCAAATGACTGGTGTTCATATATTAAGGAAGATGTTTCTTTTCCAAACCCTGTCTGGATGTATTTCAGTATTCAGGAAATACAAAATGCTTTGTACCACATCTTTTAACTTCTCACATCTATTGTTCTTTTGAATGCCTATAAAAATTGAAGTACTTCGAAACACACCAAATTGGCATTCTCGTTCTGCAGTCATTCAGTAATATTTTAATTTATAATTATATGGACATGACAACCTTTAGGTAGAAATCTGTGAGCTAAGGCACAATTATGCAGAAATCACAATCTGACATTGTTTCTTTATCGAAGCACCTGAGAAAACAATGATTTAAGTAATAGAGGCTTAATTTAGCACTGTTGCTTTATCATAAAATCTGAGAAAGTATGACAAATATATGAGCTGTGAGAAAAGGCTGAACTGAAACAGTTAATGAAATCAGCCCATTTCTTTGGCCTTCCTGACAAGCTGATTTAGACGTCATGGTTACCAACACATAATCGTTAGGTAAATGGTTTTAACTTCTGCCAGTAGGCAGTGTAGCATGCAGTCTACTGAAATGATTCACATCTTACTTTTAAGAGTTGCTACAGTATTCAGATATATATTTTTGTACGTAATTATAGAACTGCACTAATGCACAAAAATCACAGGCAAATTTACTGACATTCAGTGTATTGTCTGTATTTAGAAAAAAATGTTAAACCTTGTTTACTAATGCTGTACACGCAGACATTTTTATATAGATACTTGAAATTTCAACTCTCAAGCTGCAGAAAAACATTAAAAAAATGTATAAACATCATGTTTCTTGAAGTTCTAATACTAGCACAACATACCAGATCTTTGCCTCATATTTTCAGTCTGTCCCTCATAAAATTGTATTTTTCTGGAAGATTGAGGATTGAAGTCACTAAATTATGACAGATATCAGAGCTTCAGATTTCATGGCTTTCAGAAAATGTGTGCTAACACAAAACTGCTATAGGTTTGTAGGCAGAATATTTAAAATCTGTCAGTGTTGGGGCCTTTTTCCTACCATTGTTTGCTTTGCCCAGAATTCCCGAGTTAAGAGGACGAGAGGTAAGCAGCTTAGCTCATTTGTAAAGCATACCCCTTGGGAATATGTGCAGGGGCAGACTGCTTACAATTAAGGATATTTTGCAAACTTTTTTTTTCCAACTTGTTGTCCTACATATTGGTTTGCATCCACATTATGAGCTACTCTGGCTAAGGAATCCCTTATCTCAGTTAGCAGTTGTTTGTATCTTACTACTAAATTTTATTCGACTCTTCATCCCTGCAATGATATTTTCCTCAAAGAACAGTTGTCTAGACATAGTAGCTCTGTCTTCCAGGCAGAGCATTTTTGCCACTGTGAGCAATGGCTGTCAGTGCTTTGTAAGGGGAAAAATCACAGTGGGCAGAAATTTACAGTATATACCCAAGCAGAAAAAGGTCCAATACAATGCAGTAAAGTGCAGTCAGAAAAAAAGACTAAGGATGTATAACAGCAGGTATAAAATACTTGATGTAATGAAGAACAGAGTATATTACAATTTTATTATTAAAGGAGTATAAGATGTGCAACTTAACATGGATGATGGGACTGTTCAGCAAATAAAAGCAATATAATAAAAGGAAGACAGAGTAGAATGACAGAAGACACGTGCTTGAGGGGATTAGGATGATCAGGAATAGTGATTCAATAATGAACTCGAGAATAGTGACCAAAGGAAATCTGGTTGTCTTGTACTGGTCCATTCCACCTGTAAACTCAAGGCAAGACTACAAATTTGTACGGCGGTAGCATTGTTACCTCACAGCAAGAGGTTCTCCCATTCGATTCTCGGCTGGGCTTGGGAGTGCCTTCTGTGTGGAGTCTGCATGTCCTCACCGCGGTTGGGTAGTGTTTGAAAGACATGCGTGCGTAAATGGGCGTGTCTTCATTGAAGGTTGGGCCTCAAGCTGGCACCTTGCCGTTTCGTAAAAATCTACTTCCAATCATTAGCGGACCGGAGTTTCGCTGTGGTGACCCCTTACCAGGAAAAGCCGAAAGGCAAACAACAACAACAACAACTCAAGGTATGTACCATGCAAAGAATAAACAGGATGAATACAGGGAAGAGGGTTATTTTAACTCAGTGTTCAAACAGTTAACTAGTAATGGGGATGTCTCCTAGGAAATTTAAATATCATGCATTAGTATTCTTTTATTTACCTACAACTGCTGCATTTTTTTTTAAATACAAGTGTTTCTGGTTCAGGTTGCAAATATAAAGGCTTTCTGGATCAGCCTACCCATTCAAATACTTCACTGATGTCACACTACATAAGCAACTCAACCTTGAAGCTAATTAATGGCTAAATATCTTCTTAAAAAGGCATTTAATGGACGTTGTATGAACAGTTGCAGGCAAATTATTTCATTGTTTACAGATAACATTACAAAAACGGGAGTCATCAAATCTGTTTGTCAATAGCTAGACTGAGATTAAGCTGTAGCTGGCAGACTTAAAATTTGTGAATAGTGGAGTACCACTTCAATAAGCATGACAGAGAAAGGTATTTACATGAGAAAAGCAAATTTAGAGCAATCCACAGTGAAAGCACCAGCTGACATCTAACCAGAGATGATCAGGAATAGTGATTGAATAATGGACTCGAGAATGGTGACAAACGCCAAATCTGGTCATCTTCTACTGGCCATCCCACCTGTAAACTCGCGGTAGGACTGCAAACTTGTAAGGATACTCAAGTTATGTACCATGCAAAGAATAAGGAACATGTGACAAGTTAAGTGGAGTTACAGGTATTTTAGATCTGCACATTATATATCCATTTTTGAGCTCTGCAGCATTAACTTCCTGCTCCTTATCAAACCCTTTTCAGCCACAGCACGGAGCCGAAATGTAAAACATGTTGCACAAAATAAATGTAGCATTCTCTACGAGTTCACACATAGCATTGTCTATAACAAGCATATGGAATTTCACCTGCATGTCAGTTTTAACACTCTATTTTTCAGACAGTATAAATCAGTACAGGAAATAAGCACAGTCATTAGATAGCTTTAAAAAACATGGAATGGTGTAACAAAATGTAAATTTTAAAATGTATAAAGAATAGTAATGTCACAATGGAAAGAACAGGCAGGAAAAACACAGTGTCTGAATCCTTCGGTAAAAAATAATAGAGCGTAGTATTTATTGCAGCAAACAAAAGGTAAGCGCTTTCACAATCAAGCTTCATCAGATCTATACAAATACTGAAAAAACACTGTTTAAACACACAAGAGAAACCAACATCCAATGGAAGAAATGCATCAATTAAGAATTAATCAGTGTTAAAAGGAAACAAGTCATGACATCACAACTACAAGCATGAATAATAATCCATGACAGTGCATCCTTACATTCTACATAAAAAAGCATAGTGTAATAAAAATGAGAACACCAAAACAAAAATAAATAATATATAAATTTCTCAATAAAATATATATATATATATATATGGACAAGGTTATACAATCATAAAAAGGTTATACAATCATAAAAAAACATGTTTACTAAAAACAATCATTTCTGAAGTCTTCTTTTCTTCAGTAAGGGCTTAACAGAGGCCCTTTCATTTAAGCATCTTCCCCTGTCTGCTCGAAGCATGATAATCCAGTGCGTTTCCCTATATTCTGTATGGCTAATAATATCACCCTACCTAACACTGGGGGAAATAGTCTCTATTACCCTGAAGTTATAAACGTATGTGTTCCCCTAACATCTATAACATGTTTGGAGAGTGCATTGTGTTCTTATCTCTTCTTGATATGATAAATATGTTCTCTCATCCTATCACGCAAAACCCTGTTGGTCTTGCCTACATAGAACGAGTTACAGACAACACACTCTGTAACTGTCATACAATTTGCATGAGCATAAAAATTAAACTCTCTACGTAGATCAGGGTGATAAAAAGTGCTAGAGATGGTGATAAAAGAGCAAAAATTACAATTGCCACATGGTAGGGTAATGCCTGGAGCAGTGTGCATTATTACTAGACCTTCTATCATAACAGAGTAGCCTCTTCAGGTTCTTTCTATTCTTAAATAAGAACCTGGGTTTGTTACCAACAATCTCACCAATGCCATCATCAACCTGTAAGATGGACCAATGCTGTGCAAACAAGTTAGTGACCTCTCTATGGTCGCTAGTATAAAAAAGGGAAATTCTGACACCACCTTTATCAAAATTAGGTGCACTACCATCGTGCACACTAGTCTCAACTGGCGGTCCAAAATAAGGGCTTGCTTTAGTTGTTCATAACCTGTCTAGATCATTCCACTGTTGATTAATCTAATCATGTCCATACCCCCTTGCCAGTAACCTCTCTTCTAGATTACTCATCTCTTCCAAGAAGCCCTCCAAAGTAGGATTCAATCTGGAGGCCCTCATCCCTTGTCTTTTAATTAAATTCCGAAAGATGTATCCTGGGTGCATACTGGACCTGAACAGAAAAGCATTCCTATGTTGGGAGGGTGGCCTAATGGTTAAGGTGTTTGCCTTACAAACACAAGGTGCAGGGTTTGAGTCTCACAAGGGATAATTGGCTAGGCTTAAAATGGTTCGCAACGGCAGTTAGCTTAGTACTACTCTATGAACCTATGAACCTATGACATGTTTTTCGATGAATACCAGTATTAATGGCACAATTGTGTAATTTCTCTACAAAAAGATCTAAGAATTCAATGCATGTGTATGACCAGTTCAAGCAACTGGTCAAACCATCATCCGGTAAAACCCCTTTAGATCTTCCAGACTACCTTTCCACAACAGAAACAAATCATCGACAAAACGTTGACAGAATAGAACATGCGCTCTGTATTCCTCTCTATCAAATAAAATGGTGTTTTCCCAGTGTGCAGGGAACATATTTGTATAGCTATTGGCACACAAAGTGCCCATAGCTATGCCATGTTTTTGAATATACATTTCACCATCAAAGGTGAAGACATTATTCTCAAGGACAATCTCCAACAGATAAATCAAATCCACCTGTACCAAGGTTAAATCACTGTGAAGCAAGAGGTATTCATGGACATACTTTATCCCTAAATCATTGGGGATCATTGGAAACGGCAACTGTACATCAAAGGTTACAAAAATAACATCTTCAAGGTCAAGAAAACCTTTTGTACATTCATAAAGATCTAACAAGAACTGTTTTGAGTCCCTTAAGACCACTTTATTTAAACTAATAACTGGTCTCAGAAACCTCTCAACATAAAGTGACAACGGTTCTGTGACCCATCCCCCACCTGCTACAATGAGCCTCATTGGTGGATCAGACGGGTGTTTATGTATTTTCGGCAAACCCTGTATAAGTGGTATCGGGGTTAGTGACTTTTAGAAAAATGAATACTTCTTCAGTGATAAGATGACCAGAGAAAACGTCAGATAAACTGTTGAACACAGACAAAATAATCCTGTGTACATCCTCAGTTGTGATCCTGCTATAATAACTACAGTCACCAAGCATTGTAATCATGGACTGGCAATAATGGGATTTATCCATCACAACAACAAGAACACCTTTATCTGCTGGTCTGATGATGACAGAATCATTATTTTGTAGCTCCCTAAGCGCTTTTCTTTCTTCATAAGAAAGATATTGTTTAAAATTTCTCTTAAAATTATTCTCTCTACTATCATAGAATTAAAAATATCCTCTTCTGTGAGCTTCAAATATGCTTCAACTAATGGATGATTACTAGGGACAAAATTACTCAATTTCTTGAAGCTGGGGTGATGTGCATTACCACAGGATCACACATCTCCCAAGTTAGTATCACCATATAATATGCGTACATTATATGGTGATACTAACTTGGGAGATGTACGATCCTGTGGTAATGCACATCACCCCAACATTAGTTGGGTTTTGCGTGATAGGATGAGAGAAGATATATGAAGAAGAGATCAGAACACAATGCACTCTCCAAACATGTTATAGATGTTGGGGAAACACATACGCTTAACTTCAGGGTAATAGAGACCATTTCCCCCAGTGTTAGGGAGGGTGGGTGATATTACTAGCCATACAGAATATAGGGAAACACACTGGATTATCATGCTTCAAGCAGACGGGGGGGGGGGGAGAGGCTTAACTTATAGGGCCTCTATTAAGCCCTTACTGAAGAAAAGAAGACTTCAGAAATTACTGTTTTTAGTAAACATGTTTTTTTTATGATTGTATAACCTTGTTGTCATATATATATATATATATATATATATATATATATATCTTTTATTGAGACATTTATATATTTATTTTTGTTTTGGTGTTCTCATTTTTATTACACTGCTTTTTTATGTAGAATGTAAGGATGCACTGTCATGGATTATTATTCATGCTCGTGGTTGTGATGTGTCATGACTTGTTTCCTTTTAACACTGATTAATTCTTAATTGATGCATTTCTTCCATTGGATGTTGGTTTCTCGTGTGTTTAAATAGTGTTTTTTCAGTATTTGTATAGATCTGATGAAGCTTGATTGTGAAAGCGCTTACCTTTTGTTTGCTGCAATAAATACTACGCTCTATTATTTTTTACTGAAGGATTCCGAGACTGTTTTTCCTGCCTGGTCTTTCCGTTGCGACATTACTGTTCTTTATACATTTCCATTATTTTCACAATGGAGTGTTTATCCCTTGGTCCGTATGTTATTTTCATTATTCTCAGTAAATTTTAAAATGTAAAACTAAGGCATTAAGGAAAGCACTAATGAAGTTGAAACTCCACTGCAGAGCACTGCTGAAAGCTTTCTGAGGACACACAGCAGAAAGCAATGTAGAAACCACTTTATGTTGCACAAAGCTAGCATTAGCAGAAAGTATCACCATCATTAACAAGCATGGCCTGTAGAAGTTGGCCATGCCTGCAACCTTGACAATTACTCAAGGGACATGGGCAATTGGAAGGTGGCACCTACCAACCAAGAGACTGGGCCTGCCTACAAGGTAGCTAGAAACAGCCCACAGCTTGAAGGTTACTGTCAAAAAGGTGATGGCAGAAGGTATAAAATGAATGAAAGATTAAGGAATATGAATAAACCGCTCAGTGATGCAAGTGTAAGGGATATCTAGCAGGCCAGTTTAAGCACTACATTAGGCCTGAAACCATGCTAAGTGTGAGAACATTCTTGCATTTTCTGTGTAATAGAAACTGTGTAGGAATAAAGTTCCCTAACATTTCTGACACGAGAAAGAGTAGTGCAGTGGGGTGCAACAGACGTTTTTCAGCACAACAGATAACCCAATTCTTGGGGACAGGTGCAGTTAATGAATTTTTCCATTACACTGGGTATCCAGTCACAAATTTAACAGATCATTGATAGAGTATACAATGAAACTAGAGGCAACATTTAAGTACTTCAGAGGAATGCTATCTGCAGAAAGAATGAAACTGAAAAATATGCACATATATGAGGTAGAGTTCAACATAATATACTTGTTTTCCCACCTCTCTAACCTAGTATAGTCCAGTTTTCAGGTTAGTGCTGAATTCAAGGCTGTGTTACAAGTTTCTGTGTTTGCCCATACCTTACTTGGATAGAAGAAAGTTTCTCTGTTCACCTGTGAGAGAGGGGAGCTTTGAGCAGCATATCTGTCCCTGGAGGAGTGGTTTCAGCACAGAAATTAGTAGTTTATTGGCCATTTTGGGCTAATTTCTATCTCTTTCATTTCCCTGCTATAAAACCCGCATTTGTGAGATTTTTGTGCTTGCATACAGGTCAGCAAGCTCCTGCCTGGTGCCCTGCAGAGTTCTACAGCAGCAAACACACAATAGAGAGACTTTGGAGTGATTAGGTATCATGTTTCTGCATTTTCTTGCTGCCTCTAGCTAATTCTGCCTAAAACGCCAATTTTTTTTTTTTTTTTTTTTTTTTTTTTTTTTTTAAGAGTTTCTGTGATTTAAAAAGCTTGTTTCTGCTACATATTGTACATATTTTACTCTGCCGACACTTTAACAAAGTCATTTTTGTGTTTAAAGTACCTGTTTAACTGTTGTAGGCTACACACACAAGTGTGATAGCCATTTCTGTGCATGTAAAGTGTTTTTTTTTTTATTGTATCTGCTTTATTTTCTGAAAAATAACAAAAAAAAATACTTGTTTTCCCGCCTCTCTAAGCTAGTATAGTCCAGTTTTCAGATTAGTGCTGAACTCAGGACTGTGTTACAAGTTTCTGTGTTTGCCCATACCTTACTTGGATAGAAGGATGTTTCTCTGTTCACCTGTGAGAGAGGGGATCTTTGAGCAGCCTATCTGTCCCTGGAGAAGTGGTTTCAGCCCAGAAATTAGTAGTTTATTGGCCACTTTGGGCCAATTTCTATCTGTAATTTCCCTGCTATAAAACCCGCATTTACGCGGTTTTGCGTGCCGGGCAGTGCCGGTTAGCTAGGGTATAACTATTTCCGGCTCCACAAAGTCTACTGTTCAATTTTTCCCTTGGAACTAGATGAACTTTCAACTTAAGTACTCAAACCAGTCACTTAGCCCGGCACTTGCTCAAAACTCATAACAAGCACTACTAAACCTTAGCACTAGACCCCCCCCCTATACTGTAGAGGACAAGGCTAACTATTCGACCTCACCAGCCAATCAGTAAAACAGTTCACTGTACCTATCCAGGCATGTCCAAAAGGCAGTTTCAGGTGTACTCTCCGGTCCAACTGGTGAATCTGGGCCTTTTGAGGCAATGTTACAACTGCCTCATGTACAGACAACCCTATCCTCCTACCACCTAACACTAATACATGCGACAGATGCAATTATACAGCCAAACTAGAGGCTAAGCTCTCTCAACCCAAGACTGGACCAGACAGTCAAGAGGAGAAGGGAATTACTTGCATCACACCACCAGTCTCACATAGACCTATGAAACCAGCAACAGAAAAAAACACAAATACACGAAAACATACTCGGAGGCTCTAAATAAAAATCTGCAAAAGCAGAGACCTCCAAAGCAGACATCCAAGCAATTTCCACCCCCCAACATAAACCATGAAACACATACTTCACAAAACCAGTGTGCCACGCAATCACAGCCCTTAAGGCAAAATAACATACCCAACACACTAGTAATAGGTTACTCCATAGTCAGGCACACTGACGTCCCACTCACCAAGCTGAACAAGGAGAAGGTTACTGTTAGCTGCTTGTCAGGTGCCAAGATCCACCACATAACACAAGCACTCAGGTCACTCCAGAAAGTACAGTTTTGTACCTACCATAAATGTAGATGTTCGAGTGCTAATACAGCTGCAGTCATAACAGATGGGTTCTCATGCCGTCAGGCGGGTCCTTGGTCGGCCGAATTCCAAAGTCTAGGTCCGGCGTCAGTTGTTGCCGCTTCTTCCCTGACGTCAGTGTGACAGGGGTATAAAAGAACCAGCCGATGCCATTTTCTTCAGTTTTTCTTGCCCCAGATGTCAGGTGCCCCCAGAAAGAAGGCAATACATAAAATTATGTAATAATGCAATGCAATATAATCAAAGACCAGTAGTTGCAAGCAAATACACCATAAAAGAATACCCCTAGAGGGGAAGGAGGGAGAGAAACCTGGACTGCAGCTGTATTGGCACTCTAACATCTACATTTATGGTAGGTACAAAACTGTACTATGTTCATCGTGCATACAGCTGCAGTCATAACAGATGGGTAGAATCCCAAAGCTAAGAAAGGGGTAGTAGGCACTAGGTGAAGCTAGGAGGAGCCAAAATGCCTTGCAAGACTACAGTGGCAAAGCCTGCTCTAGATTTGGAGTATAATGGTAGGTTGTAGTGCTTGGAGAAGGTATGCACAGAACTCCAAGTGGCTGCTTCTAAAATATCCTTGGTAGGAACTCCTCGGTGGAAGGCTGCAGAGGTGGCTGTGGCCCTGGTAGAATGAGTTCTAATGCCTGTAGGTACAATTTTGCCATGAAAGGAATAGCAAAAGCGTATGCAGTGGGCTATCCATTTTGAGATTGTCTGTTTGGACATTGACTTTCCTTGAGCTCCTACCGCATAGGCCACAAAAAGCTGTTCTGATTTTCTGAAAGGTTTTGTTCTGTCCAAATAATAACGCAGTTGTCTGTGGATGTCCAAGGAATGCAGTAATCTCTCCCCTTTGTTTTGAGGATTAGGATAAAAAGTAGGTAAATGTATGGCCTGATTTAAAGCTACCCTGGATACCACTTTAGGCATAAAGGACGGGTTGGTACGTAATGAAACTCTGTCCTGATGGAAGATGATAAAAGGCTGGACAGCCATAAGAGCCTGTAGTTCTGAAACTCTACGAGCTGAAGTGATAGCCAGAAGGAAAGCTGTTTTCCAGGACAAATATTGTAAATCTGAAGAGGCAGCTGGCTCAAAAGGAGGCAAGGTCAGTTTTTCCAGAATGAAATTAAGATCCCAAGCAGGTATTGGTTGTTTTCTTGGAGGTCTTAAATTCTTAGCCCCTCTGAGGAACTGTCTTAATAGAGGGTGAGAGAATAAAGGTGGATCAGTGTTGTATTCTGCAGAAATGGCTGAGGCATGGATTTTGATGGAGGAGAACGAAAGTCCACTGCTTAGCAGTTCAGCCAAATATTGTAGTATTTGAGGTAAATTCAGTTTTCCAGGGCACTGGCCCTTTTTCTCATTCCAAACACAAAAACGTTTCCATTTTGCAGAGTAAGCTTTTCTAGTTGATGGCCTTCTGGCCTCCAAAATGACATCCTGCACCTCCTTGGAGAGCAGGGCCTGCTGTGATGCTAAGGAATCTTCCATGCGGCTAGCTTGAGTGTTTTCAGCTGACTGTGAAGAGTTTTGAAGCTGTGCCGAGTCAGAAGAGGAGGCATTAGAGGCAGGGTCCATGGTGGGGAATGCGTCAGGCTCCTCAGGAGTGGGTACCAGTGTTGCCTTGGCCAGTCCGGAGCAATGAGGATCATCTTTGGTCTGTCTGCTCTGGTCTTCAATAGGACTTTGGGCAGCAGAGGAAGAGGTGGGAAGGCATAAACTGTCATTGATGTCCACTCTCCAGGCCTTTGGATGGAAGATCCTTGAGCAGAATTTTGTCAATTGATGATTTTTGTGGGAGGCAAAGAGATCTATGTCTGGCCTTCCCCATTCTTGGATTATTTCTGTAAAAACTTTTGGATGCAACTTCCATTCGTGTGGATCTGTCATATTCCTGCTTAGGTTGTCTGCCAGCGTGTTTTCCTTGCCTGGCAAGTACTGTGCTTGTAGTTCCATTTGTAAGTCCATGGCCATGTTCCAAAGTGACATGGCCAGTCTGCATAGGGGATAAGAATGTGTTCCTCCCTGCTTGTTTATGTACCACATAACTGTGGTGTTGTCTGTTCTTATCAATAGCTCACCTGGTTGTAGAAGGTCTTTGAAAGTTATAATAGCATTTATCACTGCTAGCATTTCTTTTTGATTGATGTGAAGGTGCTTTTCTTTTTGGGTCCATTTGCCCTGTCTGTCATGTGCGCCCCCCAGGCGTAGTCCTAGGCGTCTGTTGTGATGACTTGATTTGCTTGAGGCTTGCTGAATGGAAGACCTGTGTTTGTTTGGCATGCTTGAGCCCACCACAGAAATTCCTTTTGCAGACATGGAATTAATGGTATTATTGTTTCCAAACTGTGGCTGTGTTGAGACCATATGTTTTTTAGGTACCATTGTAGTTTTCTCATATGCAGCTTTGCACATGGGATTAGTAAGATGCAAGATGCCATGAATCCCAGAGCCTGCAGGATTTTCCTTGCAGTCAGCCTGGTGCAATTTGCCAGTGTTCTGAAATATCGAATTAGTTGCCCCTGCTTCTCTGGTGTGAGGTAGGCCATCTGGGTGTTTGTGTCCAAATTGGCACCCAGGAAAATTATCTTCCGAGAGGGTATTAGTCTTGATTTCTCTTTGTTGACTGTGTATCCTAGAGAGTTTAATATCATTATTACATAAGCCAGATGTTTCAGAAGAATGTGCTTGCTGTCCGCTTGGATCAAGCAGTCGTCCAAATAAGGGTATATTTGTATCCCTTGAAGTCTGCAGTAGGCAATTACTGATGCCAGGCATTTTGTGAATACTCTGGGCACAGTAGATAAACCAAAGGGCAATGCAGACAATTGATAATGGGTTGAATCTGCAAGAAATCTGAGGTATCTTCTGCAATTTTGTCTGATTGGGACATGCAGGTATGCCTCCTTGAGGTCCAATGTTACCAGCCAAGACTCCTTGCCCAGCATGGGAAGAAGTTGCTGTAGAGTGAGCATCTTGAATTTTGGTACGAGTAGGAATGTGCTTAGGATGGAAAGATCCAAAATCGGCCTCCAATCTTTTCCCTTCCTTGGCACCAGAAATAACCTGGAATAAAAACCTTGACCTTGTTCGTGTGTAGGTACCTCTTGAATAGCTTTCATGTTTATAAGACCTGAAATTTGCTTTTGTGCCTCTGCCCTTTGATTGTGTGGCAGATTTGGCATGCCTTTCAATTTTGGAAGGGTATGAAAATGGAATTTGTAGCCTCTGTTTATAATGTTCAGGATCCATTTGTCCTTTGTGACAATATGCCAATTTTTTGAGAATAGTGCCAGCTTTCCTCCTAAGGGGGCTGCCATTTGAGACCTGGTTGGCATGCAAAGGAGAAAGTCATTGGTTTTGCTTTCTGAAAGACTACGAGTTGTCCTCACCACCTCTTTGTGTAGGAGCTTGCCATTGTCTGCCTCTGTACGAGCCTGGAGTTTGTCCTCTGCCCCTCAGGCGCCTGTATCTGCCTCTTTGGGGTCTGTCTGTGGCAGGAAAGGAAAAGTTTTTGGAAGGCCAATTTCTACTAAAACGTGGGGGTTGGACCTGCAGAAATTCTTTCACAGTTTGCATTGATTTAGCCTTTTCCTCCATTTTCCGTAATACTTCCTCAGCATTTGCCCCAAATAGTACATCCTTTTGAAGAGGGGCGTCTAGTAATTTAGCTTTGACATGATCAGGCAAGGCTTGTTCCTTGAGCCAGGCATGCCTACGTATGACTGAGCCTGTAACAGCAGCTCTACATGAGGCCTCTAGAGCATCAAAACCACATTGTAAGGTATGTTTACCCACTTGTTCTGCACTATGCATCAAATCCTGCAACTCCTTCATGTCTGGTTGTTCAGGTTGTGACATTTTACTTTTCAATTGAGATAACAGAAACTGTTGGTATTTTAGCATATGAAACTGACAGTTTAAGGCCCTCATGGATAAGGTAGCCGAGGTATATACCTTTTTTCCCCACCTTTCTAAGGATCTGGAATCTCTCTCTGAAGGCAATGGGTTTTTGGCAATGGAGGCCTTAACTCCCTTGGGGCCCCTGTGAGATGGTTTCTAGGTCAGCAGCATGGTTTTTGTATAGAAATTGGTGTGAGTCAGGAACCCTGTAGTACCTGTCAGGCTTAACTGGAGCTGGAGGAAGAGAGTCCGGGTTAAGGCAGGCCTCAGAGTAAACATCATCTAGGATGTCCAGGGCAGGAGGTATAGCCAGAGGCCTGTGCTGGGGTAACCAAAGAAATTCCCTGAAACTTTTCTTGGAATCTGAATAATCCTGGCCTTCCCAGTGGAAGTGGTCCATTAAGGTATGCAGAGTTTCACCAAATGAGTAATCCTCAGGGGGGGATACAGAAGGAATAGATTCCTCTGCATCAGAGTCTTCAAAAGGGAAGTAAGACTGTTCCTGATAATCAGAGTGCTCTGAAACAATGGAGCCCTGATCAGAGGAGGGGGAATCTTCCTCCACTCTGGTTCTTTTGTCTGGACGTGGCTGAGAACCTCCGATTAGAGTAATTAAATCCTCAGCCATTTTAAGCATCTGTTTCTTAGGCATGGGGCCTGGAGATGGGCCCTGTGTAGCTGGTCTCTTAGGGTGCATGGTAGCTTTAGACTTGGTGAAAGCCTTGATGGAGAAAGAAGAGGAAGGTCTGAAGACACCTTGAGTGGAGGTGGACCTGTCCACATTCTGTGTTTCAACGCCAAGCGTGGCTTCGGTATCTGTAGTCAGGGTGTGGGCCGAGGAGCCTGCGACCTCGGGTACAGGAGACACCACCAAAGATGTGTCGTCGGTAATCAGGGGCTGCGTAGGCACCTCGCTGAGAACAGGACCACGTGTAGTCGGCTTTGGCATGGTGTCGGTAGAGGCCGCGGACCTCAAGTGTCGGTCCTTGTCTTTGCATTTTTTAGACAAAACCGGAGCGTAGGCTCCTCGCTGAGAACAGGACCACGTGTAGTCGGCTTTGGCGTGGTGTCGGTAGAGGCCGCGGACCTCAAGTGTCGGTCCTTGTCTTTGCATTTTTTAGACAAAACCGGAGTCGGAGTATCCGACGACATAGTATAGTTAAATGCTTTCCCAAAATAATGCTGGGTGAACTCCGCCCAATGCTTAATAGTGCATTTGTAGAATGTAGCACAAAAGTGACAGACCGAGATGTCGTGGTCTGGGCCTAAACAAGGTATACAGAGGGAATGGAAATCCTTATGCGGTATTTGCTTCACACAAGAAATACAATTATTAACTTTGTCTGACATCGGTCTGAGACGAGAAAAAGTTTCCCCAACGGGGTACTTAGCTTTTAAGAAGACTTCGGTTCCAAATTTTTCGTAATCTCAGGAGCTGGCCGACCGGCACTTGCGAACTGCTTCTGCTTCGGGCACCGCGCGGCAAGCAAGACTGAAGAAAATGGCGTCAGCTGGTTCTTTTATACCCCTGTCGCACTGACATCAGGGAAGAAGCGATGACAACCGACACCGGACCTAGACTTCGGAATTCGGCTGACCGAGGACCCGCCTGACGGCAAGAGAACCCATCTGTTATGACTGCAGCTGTATGCACGATGAACATCAAGTACAAATATGACTCTTTCATTGTCCATGTTGATGTGAATGACCTGAGCCATTCCTCCCTGGACTACATGAAGTGAGACATGGAAGAGCTCTCTGATCACGCAGCCCAGGCTGGTATGACCCTGACCCTGAGCAGCATCCTGCCCTCACCAAGAATGATACCACAGTATAAAAAAAAAAATATCAATTTCAATAATTGGCTAAGCTTCTGGTGTCATTCAAAGGGGATCCAGTGTCTGGATGACATGCTCGACAATCCATGCTGCTTCGCTAGAGATGGCTTGCACCTGTCGCCCTTAGGATTTCGAATACTGGCCAAGGCTCTTGCCACCCCCATAGTGCCTTTTTTAGGCAAGGATGAAAAGATAAATCCACCGCCGTAAATAGCACAAGTAACAAAAAACTGAGGGTAGTGCTACTCAATGCCAGAAGTCTAAACCTCAAAATGCACACACTCGAGGCACTCCTCAGTATGGAGAAAATCGATATATGTGCAGTAACAGAAACCTGGTTTAAAGCTCCAGAGAGCACCCCAGCACTACCAGGCTATAACTCATACCATACATTTCGGCCACAAAACCCGCTCCAAAATACAAAAGGAGGTGGCATATCCATATTCATAAAGGATACCCACACCTCCAGGTTAGTGGCACAGCACGATACTTCAGAGATCATCCACGTGCAACTAACAATGGACAAAACTGCAATTCAAACTGTAGCTTGCTACAGATCACCCACCATGTCCCAGAACCCCCATTCCACATTTCTGGAAAAACTGGGAAACAAAGGTCCTATCAAACACCTTGATATTGGGTGATTTCAATTACCCAAACATTAAGTGGGAGAACTAAAGTACTAACTCCCTTGCCCAACATTTCTTAGAATTTATAAACTCAAACGTCCTGGATCAACAGGTCAACACCCCCACCAGATGTAACAACATATTGGGCCTGGTCATCACCAACATGGGCGACCGGTGTAATCACTCTGGATATCCACATTCTGCCCCCACCTCCGGTCAAAGAAACCACCGTGAAAAACTTTTCAAAAGCAAACTTTCCATCTCGGCCTTAAGTAACGTAAAGTTTCAAAGCCCCCATGCTAAAGGATAATGCTGCCCAAGCTGCAATCCTTTACTAATGCACTCTACGGGAACCTACAAGAATGCATGGATCGTGCTATCCCAAGCAAAACCAAGACTCACTCCTTCAAGAAAAGGAATCCAGTCTGGTGGACCCCTGCTATAAACAAGCTATACAATAGAAGGAGGAAACTAATAAGAAAAGAGTAAAATCCCAAGAAGGGAAGACATCCCTGATCAGTATCAGCAAGAAACTATGATCCCTCATAAAATCATCCAAGGCTAGCTTTGAAAGAAAAATTGTCAAGGACTCCAAACATAACCACAAGACATTTTTTAGCTATGTCAAGAATCTCAGTGGCAATTCTCAGATCTGCTCGAAGTTAGTGCAGAATGGTAAAAAATACACTGAACTAAGTGATATCGCCAACATCCTGGCAGACAAGTTCAGTGCAAATTTCACCCCCCTTTCACCCCCAAAAGGGCCTATGACCATACCAGAAGAATGTAGTGCCCCTGAAATCACAGACACTCAGGTTAAAGCAGCCCTCCCCAAAGCCAAAAACACAGCATCAATAGGACCAGACGGTGTCCCAGGCTGCGTCCTACACAAGCTCAAAGATGAGCTAACCCCTCACCTGAACACACTGTTCAAACTCAGCCTCTCCACAGGCTACGTACCCCATAGAGTGGCGCACAGCAATGGTTATTCCTCTCCACAGAGGTGGAGTCACAACAGACCCTGGGAACTATTGCCCCATAAGCCTGACTAGCTTGGTCTGCAAGGCTATGGGGTGCATCATCATGTATCTCATTAACAGAGACATTGGGAACCTCCAAACACTGAACCCTACCCAGGTCGGCTTTAAGGGCAGATCATGTCTCCTAAACCTGGTGGACTTCTATGACAGTTACCAAGGCTAAAGACGAGAGAAAGGTGGTCCACACAGCCTACCTAGACCTTGCAAAGGCCTTTGACACCATTCCCCATTCTGGTATTATAGACAAGCTCAGCAGCCTGAACATAAACCCCTACATCACAAGATGGGTTGTCAACTAGCTCACAGACAGAATCCACATGGTAAGAGTTGCGGGAGCTAGGACCGACTCTAAACTGGTTACAAGTGGCGTTCCCCAGGGCTGACTCCTAGGACCCCTCCTGTTCAGCATATACTTCTCAGAGGTAACAGGCAAGCACAGGAGGACTATGGCTGACCAAGTTCACAGATGACTGCAAACTGGGGGCTATAATTGACTCTCCAGCTGAGACAGACATCCTCCAAAAGGGTCTCACTGAGACAGATACTTGGTGTCAAAACCATGGCCTTAAGCTAAATGCCAAAAAGTGCACAGTCATCCCCTTTGGAAAAAAAGTACCCACAAACTACCACATAGGTGGTAGCCCCCTAAATACGAAAGACGTAATACGGGATCTGGGGACCCAAGTAGACCGCAATCTCTCCTATGATAATCACATTGCCAAAGCGGTTAGAAAAATCCTTCTATGTGGCCCACCTAATCACAAAAGGGTTTACATCCAGATCAAAAGAGGTCATTGTTCCCTTCTACGCATCACTTATCAGACCCTTCAGAGTACAACGCCCCATTTGGGATGTACCTTACAAGACACCTGCAACAGCTGGCCTCAAACAGATGCCCTATGCAGCTAGACTGAAGAAACTCCAGCTGTACTTGGTTGCATACTGCCTACTCAGAGGTGATCTCTGCCTGACATACAAGGCCATGTCCAACCCAGAACTGATGAACATGCTCCACCTAAAGAAAACCATATCCCCTCGAGCCACACGCTCTAGGGATCTAAATCTCACCACAATAAATAGGACGTGCGGGACAGATTGACTCCTCTCCCAGAGACTTCCCATGCTCTGGAACAAGATTCCACTCTACATTGGGCAGAGCTCCTCGCTAACACTCTTCAAGAGAAACCTTGACGAGCGGATGGGAAACAGAAAGTTTACCCCGGGGATCACTTCAATGGCTCTGCTGGACAGAGGCACAGGGAACTAATCTAAGGGGGCGGCGAAAGCCAACACATTCCAGCTAGGCTTATAAATGCCTTCGGGCAGATAGCCTAGTACCTACCTATGAACCTATAAAGAAGCTGAATCAGTCAATATTTACATTTACAGAAGAAATCCAATTACTAGATAAATACATTGTTTTTGTAAAGTTCTCACCCTCAGAACATATTAGGGTTAAAAATGTCATTAGTACTACTGTAGTAACACAACTACTCTAACCAATGAGATTAAAACACTAAAATGAACCCAAAAGATGACATGCTACTCAATGGCAAGCATCTCCCCTCCCCCCTTGTTATGTACGACCATGTCATGACAAGCTAATTAACATCCTGACATACGAGATGAGCAATGGCATTGTATAGACAAACATTATAACTATTTACAAGGGTACAAAGTCTTCTGGGATATCTTTTTATTTGCAACTTTACACTGGATTATCCATGACTGTTGATTTTTATTTATTTATTGATTTATTTATTTTTACTGGTGATGTGCAGACTGGGGTGGGGGATCATGAATACTGAACAGTGCACACTTTTAATAGAAGACCTAATAAG
This sequence comes from Protopterus annectens, assembly GCF_019279795.1. Lineage (NCBI taxonomy): Eukaryota > Metazoa > Chordata > Ceratodontiformes > Protopteridae > Protopterus > Protopterus annectens. The sequence continues at coordinate 961,126,671 of NC_056734.1, read as the reverse complement.
GATCACAGTCGCACACGAGGGGTGAAAACACAGTTGGAAAATGGTTATTTTAAGCAGGCAATGAGAAAAGGCTTTATGTGAAAGCACCTATTCTTACATTTACTGATCAAAAAATTCATCAAATGGCAGTCTGGGTTTATCAGGAGCAGAGTGAGTGGGATTTTGTGTGTGTATCTGTCTGGCAGTGAGAGAGAAAGAAAAACAAGCTGACACATATTACTATAGCTGGAGTTCAGCATCAGAGATAACACCCAGTCAGAAAATGGGGGATGTTAGCATGTGTTTGAAGATGGCTGTCTGTGGCTATGACTGTCACCCTTAAATCAATCTGGCTGTCAGGAGGAGTACAAATGTAGATAAAGGTGAAATCTATGGAAAGAAGAAGATCACAGTTTTTCATTATCAGGAAATTTGTGATACTTAGTCAAAGCAGGTGTGCTCTTATCAAAAGGGACAAGTGTAGTACCTCAGGGTTCAGTCCTGGGACCGCTCTTGTTTGGCATCTACTTCTCTGAAGTACAGGCCAACACTAATGGACTCTGACTAACAAAGTTCGCAGATGACTGCAAACTGGGAGCCGTTATTGAATCCCCAAATGATGTGGATATTCTGCAAAAGGGCCTTACAGACACAGATGCTTGGTGCCAGAGCCATGGGCTCAAGCTTAATGCCAAGAAATGTATAGTTATCCCCTTTGGGAAAAACCATGTACCCATGAATTACTACATAGGTGGCAGTACACTAAACACTGGAAGTATGATGAGAGACTTAGGGACACAGGTGGACAATGGTCTCACCTTCGATAACCACATCGCAACAACAGTCAGGAAATCCTATGTGGCACACCTCATCACTAGGTTCATAGGTTCATACTAGGCTATCTGCCCAAGGGCATTTATAAGCCTAGCCCATAGTTATGTGGCTTTCGCCACCCCTTTAGTTTGAATAAAAACTATGCCTATTATTTTGCTGTGCCTCTGTCAAGCAGTGACACTGAAGTAATCCCTGGGGTATATCTGCGATCTCCCATCCATTGGTCAAGATTCCTCTTGAACAAGGCCAGCGAGGTGCTCTGCCTCACACGTACCGGGATTTTGTTCCACAGCATAGGGAGTCTCTGGGTGATGAATTTGTCCCTCCAGCATGTTCTATTTATAACCGTGTCAAGGTTTAAGTCTCCCGCCCTTGTGGTTCTGAGGGATCTAGACTTTTTGAGGTGAAGCATATTCATCAAATCTGGGTTTGACATGGCCTTATATGTCAGGCACAGGTCACCTCTGAGCAAGCGGTATGAGACTGAATAGAGCTGGAGTTCTTTCAGTTGGGCAGCATAAGACATATTTTTGAGACCCTTTATCCTTTTGGTGAGGAACTTTTGGGGCCTTTCAAGCTGCAGCAGGTGTTGGGTCAGATACATTCCGAACGGAGCATTGTACTCAATCATAGGTCTAATGAGTGATGAGTACAGGGGGACGACGACCTCCCTTGATCTAGATGTGAATCCCTTCATGATCAGGTGGGCAATATAGAAGGTTTTCCTAACTACTTTAGCAACATGAGTGTCAAACGAAAGGCTACTGTCAACCTGGGTCCCCAGATCCCTGATGACTTCTTCTGTGCTCAGTGGATTGTCACCTATATGGTAGCTAGGGGTAACCTTGTTTTTCCCGAAAGGTATGACTATGCATTTCTTGGAGTTTAACTTTAGGCCATGGCTCTGGCACCAGTTATCCGTTTCTGTGAGGCCCTTCTGAAGGATATCTGTGTCAGATGTGTTTTCGACTATGGTGCCCAGTTTGCAGTCATCTGCAAACTTTGTCAGCCATAACCCTCCTGTGTTTGCTTGTACTTCAGAAAAGTAGATGCCGAACAAGAGTGGACCCAGGACTGAGCCCTGTGGGACACCACTAGTGACAGGCTTTGAGTCTGACATGGCTCCAGCAACTCTGACCCTGTGGGTTCTGTCACTTAGCCAGTTTGCAACACATCTTGTGATGTATGGGTTTACATTCAAGCTGATGAGTTTTTCGATGATACCTGAGTGGGGTATTGTGTCGAAGGCCTTTGCCAGGTCGAGGTAGGCTGTATGGACTGCCTATCCCTCATCAATGGCCTTGGTGACTGTCTCGAAAACGTCAACCAGGTTTAAGAGGCAGGACCTGCCTTTGACAAAGCCAAACTGGGTTGGATCCAAAGTCTGCAAGTTCCCTATGTCTTTATTTATGAGTTCCATTATGATCCTCTCCATGACTTCGCAGATAAGGCTTGTCAAGCTAATGGGGCGGTAATTTCCAGGGTCGGTGGAGGCACCGCCCTTATGAAGTGGGACCACAGTCGCTGTGCGCCACTCCTTGGGTACGTATCCTGAGTTGAGGCTAAGATTAAACAGCTGTCCTAATTGTGGGTTCAATTCCTCGTTGAGTTCGTGAAGCACACAGCCGGGGACACTATCCGGTCCCATGGATGCTGTGTTTTTTGCCTTACTGAGAGCAGTTCTCACCTGGGCGTTGGAGATGTTTGGGAGGCTACAATCCTCTGGTATAGATATCTCTCCTTTTGGGAGAAGTTTGCACTGAACCTGTCAGCCAGTATGTTGGCAATGTGTAAAGGTTCAGTAATTTTCACATCATTTTGAACTAATTCTGAGCATATCTGGGAGTTTCCTCCTAGGTTTCTAACAAAGCTAAAGAAGGCCTTATGATTGTCTTTTGAGTCCTTGGCGATTTTTCTCTCAAAATTTGCCTTGGATAATTTTATGAGAGCTCTTAGTTTTTTACTTATAATGATCAAAGGTGTCTTACCTTTCAAGGATTTTGCTCTATCTTGTAGTAGCTTCCTCCTTTTGTTGTAGAGCTTGTTTATGGCTGGGGTCCACCAGACTGAACGCTTGCCTTTGGTACAGAGAGTCTTAGTTTTGTTTGGGATAGCCTGATCCATGCAGTCCTGTAGGTGCTGGTAGAAGGCATTTGTAAGTGATTCAGCGGTTTGAGTAATGTTTACCACTGGTTCAGGGCCTTTAAGGAGACCACACTAGTTTTAGAAGTGTGAAGTCGGCTTTTGAGAAGTTTTTCACTGTGGTCTTTTTTGTTTCAGGTGGGGGCGGGATGAGGACCTCCAGCGAGATTAGTTTATGATCTGATCTCACCAGTGAGGGGTATACTTCGGTGTTGAACATTGTGATCCCATGTTCGTGATGATGAGATCAAGTATGTTTTCTCCTCTTGTGGGATGGTGACTAGTTGTTCCATGGCATTTGAGTTTATGAACTCCAGGAATCTTTGGGTTAGAGTGTTCGGGCTTGAGTAGTGTTCACAGTCTATATTAGGGTAGTTGAAGTCACCTAGTATGATGGTGTTTGGAGATACATTTATCCCCTCCAATGTTTTCAGGAAGGCCATATGAGGTTCCTGAGTTTGAGAGGGTGGCCTGTAACATGCTACAAATTGCAGAGCAGTCTTGCCTATGGTTAATTGCACCTGGATGGTCTCCGATGCATCGTGCATTGCCAACAACCTTGAGGTGTGGGTGTCCTTTATGAATATGGACACCCCCCCCTCCTTTCTTGGTGTTGTCTGGATTTTGGGGCCGGAACGCATGATATCAGGTGAAACCTGTTAGTGCTGGGGTGCTCTCAGGAGCCTTGAACCAGGTTTCTGTTACAGCACAGACATCGATGTTCTCCATATTGAGAAGTGCCTCGAGTGCGTGCATCTTGAGATTGAGACTTCTGGCATTGAGCAGCATTACCCTTAGTTTTTTTCTTTTTGGTGTTCTAGGGTGGTAGGTTTAGAATTTGAGCCTTGCCTAAAAAAGGCACTATGGGGGTGGCAAGAGCCTTTGCCAATATCCGGAAGCCCAGGGGTGACAGGTGCAAGCCGTCCCTTGCGAAGCAGCGTGGCTTGTCCAGCATGTCATCCCAGGCAGACAGACATTGGATCCCCTTTGAATGACACCAGAATTTAAGCCAATTATTAAAGCTGATCATCTTATCACTGTATTGTGGCATCATTCTAGGTGAAGGTAGGATACTGCTCAAGGTCAGAGTCATACCTGCCTGGGCTACATAATCAGAGAGCTCCTCGATGTCCCTTTTCATGTAGTCCAAGGATGTACGTCTCAGGTCGTTGACACCAGCATGGACAATGACTGAGTCGTACCTGTACCTGCTGTTGAGAGACCTGAGTGCTTGCGTTATGTGGCGGATTCTAGCGCCCGACAGGCAGCTTACTGTGACCTTCTCCTTACTCAGTCTGGTGAGCGGGACGTCAGTGTGTCTGACTATGGAGTCACCAATGACAAGTGTGTCTGGCATTGTGTTTGGCCTTAAGGGCTGTGACTGTTTGACACACTGACTGTGTGGTCTATGTGTTGCATGTGTTGGGTCCTGAGGTGGTAGCTGTTTGGGTGTCTGCTTTGGTGGCCTCTGCTGTTTTGGTAAATTTTTGATCAGAGCCTCCGAGTATGTCTTTGTGTGATTATGTGTATGATTTGAAGTTGTGATGGTACTATGTGTGACTGGGTATGTATTGTGTGTGGTTACCTTCTCCTCCTGTCTGGTCTTGCCAGTCCTATGTTGAGAGAGCTCAGCCTCCAGTTTGGCCGTATAGTTGCATCTCTCGCATGTATTTGTGTTTTGTGGGAGAAGGAGAGGATTGTCTGTGTACATGAGGCAATTGTAACATTGCCTCAATATTCCCAGGTTCACCAGTTGAGCAGGAGAGGACACTAGCAACTGATCCCTCGACATACTAGAAGTAGTAGATAAAAAGACTTTCAAAGGACTCCGGGGGAAGTGGGTTTTAGGCTGGTGGGGTACTATCTATAATAAGAGTGCAAGTACTGTAGGAGTAAGTGCTAGGCTTACAGATAGAGAATAGTCTACTTGGGAATCAAGTAGAGATGAACCTTTCAGTTATAGGATACGCTGGTTAGATCAGCAGTACAGCTCAAGTAAGGTAGTTTTAAGGGAAAATTTGAAGAGTGTAATTTAGGTGGCCCGAATAGTTTAACCTTATTTAACCGCCGCTGCTCTTGTGTGCAACAGTGGCAACTCCACGTTAAATCGCGCGCGACTAAGGGCTTTTATCCAGAAAAAAAGAAGGTCATTGTCCCATTTTACTCATCTCTCATTAGACCCATTATAGAGTACAGCGCCTCGTTTGGTATGTACCTCACAAGACATCTGCAACAGCTGGAAAGGCCACAGAAATAACTCACTAAAAGAATCACAGGCCTAAAGCAGATGCCCTATGCTGACCATCTAAAAAAAACTCCAGCTATACTCTGTGGCATATCGTCTACTCAGAGGCGATCTCTGCTTAACATACAAGGCCATGTCAAACCCTGAGCTGTTGGACATGCTCCACTTAAAGAAATCCCAATCCCTCAGAACCACACGCTCCAGGGATCTAAACCTTGTCATCACAATGAACAAAACATGCTGGAGGGATAGGTTCCTGACCCACAGACTCCCCATACTCTGGAATAGACTGCCCATACATGTCGAGCACAGTGCCTCCTTGGACTTCTTCAAAAGGAACCTTGACAATTGGATGGGAGATAGGAAATTTACCCAGAGGATCACGTCAGTTGCCCTGCTAGACAGGGGTCCAGGGAAGTAAATATTGCGGGAAGAAATATCCAGGGAATTGTTATAGCTAGGCTTGTATAGGCCGTAGGTCCGATAGCCTAGTACCAACCTATGAACCTATGACACACAGACTGTTCACACAAAAATTAACCATGTATTTTGTGACTTATTGGAGACAATGAAGACACAACATATGTTTCAGCTATAAGAATTACTTTATTACTACAATTTCCCAGCAAACCTAATGTGAATGTCATCACATTCAATTCACAACAAAACCACATTTTCCTTTTTAGGGGTATAAATGAAACATTTACAAATCACAGATATGTTGTGGTGTTATGGCATGACAAATAAAATACTTGTCCCTATAAGTGATATTTTCAAGCATTTGATCCATTCACACACAGACAACACACTGATGAGAAAGTACAGTTTTGTACCTACCATAAATGTAGATGTCCGATAGGTATGCATCTGCAGTCATCACATATGGGTTGTCCTGCCTCGGGTAGCCCTTCGGTCGGCCGGATTCCAAAGTCTGGGTCCGGCGTCGGCTGATGTCGCCCCTTCCCCGACGTCAGAGCGCCTGGGGTATAAAAGCGTCAGCCGACACCATCTTCCTCAGTTTTTCTTGCCCCAGATGCCAGGTGCCCTCTAAGGAAGGCTAAATTTGGAGAAATGCAATAAATTCCAAACATGCACAAAAATATATACATATATAAAAACAAATACACCATAATAGATAACCCCAGCTAGCTATGAGAGGGGAATGTACCCAAGAAATACCACAGAGGGGAAGGAGGGAGGGTAAACCTGACTGCAGATGCATACCTATCGGACATCTACATTTATGGTAGGTACAAAACTGTACTATGTCCTTCAAGAATGCATCTGCAGTCATCACATATGGGTAGAATACCATAGCCAATCTGGGGGTGGAGGATCTATGTACCGGATAGTGTAGCTAAAATGCCCTGCAGGACTGCCGTAGCAAAGCCTGCTCTGGATCTGGAATATAAAGGTAAGTTGTAATGCTTGGAAAATGTATGCACGGAGCTCCATGTAGCAGCTTCTAAAATGTCCTTGGTAGCCACCCCTCTTAAGAAGGCTGTGGCTCTGGTCAGATGAGGTCTAATGTTTGCTGGCACAGTTTTTCCATGAAAGGAGCAACAGAAATGAATGCAATTCCATATCCATTTTGAAATTGTCTGTTTTGAAATTGCTTTTCCTTGTGCACCAGCAGCATATGCTACAAACAACTGGTCAGTTTTTCTGTAATTCATAGTTCTGTCCAAGTAGTAGCACAACTGTCTGTGTATGTCCAGGGTGTGCAGAAGCTTTTCCCCTTTGTTTTGTGGATTTGGAAAGAAGGTAGGCAGGTGAATAGCTTGGTTTAATGAGACCCTAGATACCACCTTTGGCATAAATGAAGGATTGGTTCTCAATGAGACTCTGTCTTGATGAAAAATAAGAAATGGCTGTACTGCCATGAGGGCCTGTAACTCAGATACTCTTCTTGCTGAGGTTATGGCCAGAAGGAAGGCAGTCTTCCAAGAGAGGAACTGTAGTTCTGCAGATGCTGCTGGTTCAAAGGGAGGCAGTGTTAGTTTTTCCAACACGAAGTTAAGGTCCCAAGTAGGCAGTGGTGGTTTCCTTGGAGGATTGATGTGTTTAATTCCTCTTAGAAACTGTCTTAGCAGAGGATGAGAGAAGACAGGAGGATCAGTATTGTACTCTGCTGAAATTGCTGAAGCATGAATTTTAATGGAAGAGTAAGACAGGCCATTGTGGAGCATTTCTGCTAAATATTTCAGGATATGCGCCATGTTCATAACTGTTGCATCTAGGCCCTTTGAGGTGCTCCAGGTGTGAAATCTTTTCCATTTTGCTGAGTATGCCTTTTGTGTGGAAGGCCTGCGAGCTTCCATGATGATATCCTTCACTCTCTTGGATAGCTTATCCTGGTAATGAGTCAAGGTATTTTCCAGGCAGCTAGCTGTAATGTCTTCAGGTTGGAATGCAGAGTTTTGTAATTGTGCTGTGTCAGGAGATGCGGCCATTGTGGCAGAAGCCATGGCTTTGTCCGTGACATGCTCTTTAGCAATGGGTACCAGTGCTGTCTTGGCCAGTCCGGAGCTATCAGAATCACTTTTGGCTGCTCTGCCCTGAACTTCAGTAAGACCTTGGTCATTAATGGAAGAGGTGGGAATGCATACACTGTTAGAGCTCTCCAGCTGAAAGAGAGGGTGTCCACTTTCCATGCTTGTGGGTGGTATGTCCTTGTGCAGAATTTGTCCAGCTGATGATTGTGTGGGGAGGCAAAGAGGTCTATGTCCGGTCTCCCCCATGATTGTGTTATCTGATGGAAGATGTCTGGGTGCAGCATCCATTCGTGTGCATCCATGATGTTCCTGCTTAAGCTGTCTGCCAGTATATTGTCCTTTCCTGGTACAAACTGGGATTGCAGCTGTATATTGAGAGCCAGTGCAAGTTCCCATAGATTCATTGCCAGTCTGCAAAGAGGGTAGGAATGGGTGCCTCCTTGCTTGTTTATGTACCACATAACTGTAGTGTTGTCTGTCCTTATTAGCAGGTGGCCTTGATGTAGAAATAACTTGAAGGCCTCGATTGCATGCATCTGCCAGCATTTCCTTTTGGTTTATGTGCATGTGTAGCTCTTTTTGTGACCATAGTCCTTGAATGCATCTTCCTTCCATGTGCGCTCCCCATCCGTGGTCTAAAGCGTCTGTTGTAATGGTTTGGCTGGCTATTGGTTTGCTGAATTCCCTTTGAAGGCATGGGATGAGTGGTATCAAAGTTTCCAAGCTGTGACTGTGCTGAGTCCATAAACTCCTTAGGTACCATTGGAGTTTCCTCATATGTAGCCTTGCTTGAGGAATCAGAAGAATGCAAGAAGCCATGTAACCCAGGGCCTGCAGGATTTTCCTTGCAGTCAGCTGAGTTTGTCTTGACAGGTTTTTGAAGTAATCCGGTAGTTGGTTTTGTTTTTCTTCTGTGAGGAAAGCCATTTGGGTGGTTGTGTCTAGATCCGCACCCAGAAAAGTTATTCTTTGGGATGGTACAAGTCTTGACTTGTGAATGTTGACTGTATATCCCAAGGTCTGAAGAAGATAGATGGCATAATTCAAGTGTTTTACCAAAATTTGTTGGCTGTCTGCTTGTATAAGGCAGTCGTCCAGATACGGGTATATCTGCATCCCCTGAAGTCTGCAGTGTGCAATTACTGATGCCAGGCATTTCGTGAATACTTTGGGCACAGTAGATAAGCCAAAGGGCAATGCTCTGAACCTGCAAGAAATCTGAGGTGTCTTCTGCAGCTTTGTCTGATAGGAACATGCAGGTATGCCTCCTTGAGGTCCAGAGTTACCAGCCAAGACCCCTTGCCCAGCATGGGAAGGAGCTGCTGTAGAGTCAGCATTTTGAATTTTGGCACAATGAGATAAGTATTTAGTGCGGACAAGTCGAGAATAGGCCTCCATTGCTTTTCTCTTCTTGGAACAAGGAAGAGTCTGGAGTAAAATCCTTGGCCATGCTCTGCGAGAGGAACCTTTTCTATTGCTTTCATTTTCATTAAGTTGGAGATTTGTTTCAAAGCCTCTGCCCTTTGATTTGGTGGCAGGTCTGGCATGCCTTTTCTTTTCGGTAATGTGTGGAAATGGAACCTGTATCCTTTGTCTATTATTTGTAGTGTCCATTTGTCCCTTGTAATAATGTGCCAATTTTCTGTAAATAAGAAAAGCTTTCCGCCCAAAGGTGCTTCCAATTGAGCCCTGGTTGGCGGTGTCAAAGTAAAGTCATTGAGTCTGTCCTTGTGCAGCAGTTGTAGGCCCTGCACTACCTCTCTGGTTGGGATGCTGCCATTGACGTCCTCTGTAGGAGCCTCTAGCTTGCCCTCTACCTCTGGCACGCCTGTTCTTGCCTCTCTGAAATCTGTCTGTCTGGAAAGGACCAGTTCTTGGAAGGCCAATTTCTGCTGAATCTTGGTGGTTGGACTTGCATAAAATCTTTGACTGTTTGTACAGATTTTGCCTTTTCTTCAAATTTCTTTAAGACCTCCTGAGCAGTGGAGCCAAATAACTTTTGCTTTTCCAGTGGAGCATCCAGAAGCTTTGCTTTAACATGGTCTGGCAGAGATTGTTCCTTCAGCCAAGCATGCCTACGTATGACTGCACCTGTCAAAGCTGACCTACATGAAGCTTCCAATGCATCATAACCACACTGCAAGAAATGGTTGCTAACCTGTTGAGAGTTATGTACCAGATCCTGAAGTGATTTGCGATCTAGGGGTTCAGGTGAAGACAGCTTTTTATGCAATTCATCTAACAAACATTCTTGGTACTGTATCATATGAAATTGACAGTTTAAAGCCCTCATAGAAAGGGTAGCAGAAGTATACACTTTTTTACCCCATCGCTCTAAAGCCCTGGACTCCCTTTCAGAGGGGAATGGATTTTTAGCAGTGACAGCTGCAACCCCTTTAGGGCCCTGGGAGATAGTCTCTGGATCAGCAGAGTGGGCCTTGTAAAGGAAAAGGTGAGATTCCGGGACCCTGTAGTACCTATCGGGTTTGGCAGGAGCCGGAGGGAGAGTGTCAGGGGTTGTGCTAGATTCAGAGTACACATCATCAATGACATTCAAAACAGGGGGAATAGCCAAAGGTCTATGCTGAGGCAAATGCAAGAAGGTCCTTAATCTCTTCCTGGAATCAGAGAATTCCTGGCCCTGCCATTGGAAATGCTCCCTCATAGTGTGCAGAGTTTCCCCAAAAGACAGTTCTTCAGGAGGGGAGGCCGAAGGGATAGATTCCTCTGCATCTGAATCCTCGTAGGCCGGAAAAGCCTCCTCCTGGTAGTCCGAGAGGGCAGAGCCATCAGAGGCCTCATCTGAGGAGAAGGGATCAGAGGGCTCAACCCTGGGCCTTTTTTCTGTAGGAGGTTGAGAAGCCCTGTCCCGATGAGGCAGAGAGCCCCTAATTAATGAAATAAGGTCCTCTACTAGACTAAGGATCTGAGAACCTGTAGTGGGTCCCTGAGGGATAACCCTGGGAGGCATAGATTTTGAGTGCTTAGCAGCTTTAGCCCTAGAGAATGCCTTAATAGACATGAATGCAGGAGGCCTGGCTGCACCACGTGCTGTAGTTTTGTCTAAGGGAATGGTGTCGGAAGGTTTCTGGACACCAGATTCCAATGGAGATTCAACAACCGATACAGAAGTGGCCTCCGGGGCCGAGGTTGTCGGTTGTATGGTTTCGGTGGACGGTAGTACCAAGGACTCTGTTTCAGCCGAGACCGAGACACTCGCGGTAGGCCTGGCCGTGGTTTCAGCCGAAACCGCGGACCACGTGTATCGGTCCTTGTCCTTCCGTTTCTGTATTAAATGTGAAGTCGGAGTCTCCGACGGCATTTTGTAAGCAAAGCTAGCCCCAAAAAATTCCTCTGCAAACTCCGACCGACGTCTTAGAGTGCGTCGGTTGAAGGAAGCACAGGCGGAACAGGCCGAGACGTCGTGGTCTGGGCCTAGGCAAGGTAGGCAGTAAGAGTGGAAATCCTTATGAGGTATTTGTTTCCCACAAGTTAAGCAATTATTAATTTTATCTGACATCGGCTGAGGCAAGAAAGAGTCCCCAACGGGGTACTTAGCTTTTGAAGTCTTCGGTTTAGCTGAATTACAGGAGCTGGCCGACCGGCACTTGCGAACTGCTTCTGCTTCGGGCATCACGCGGCAAGAAAGACTGAGGAAGATGGCGTCGGCTAACGCTTTTATACCCCAGGCGCTCTGACGTCGGGGAAGGGGCGACATCAGCCGACGCCGGACCCAGACTTTGGAATCCAGCCAACCGAAGGGCTGCCCGAGGCAGGACAACCCATATGTGATGACTGCAGATGCATCCTTGAAGGACATCTGAAAAACAGAAGTCAAAAATTCAAAATGAAAGTGCTTGTTTGCCTCTTCCACTAAAAGAGCACACCAAGTATGAACACCTAGATTTGCTATCCAAATACTTGTACTAGAAAATGTCAGGCTGTGTCAGAAATATAAACGTGTATGGACAGGTACCACTCATTCATGATGGGGAACACAATATATACCCAACAATCAGCATGAATTATTCCACAAAAGTGGAAGTTTATGTAAAGACCAGAAATCTCCTGTATGGCTCACAGTAAATAGTCCAGCCAACTTTAATGCCACACTGCATAAATCACCTTTAACAAAATAGTCAATCTCAGATGCAGTCAATGTGGATGTCCACATAAAATTCACAAAAGTCTGAAAAAGGAAAGCAGGACACTGCCTCTTATACATATGAATACCAAAATCATTTCACTATCACATACATTATACACCATTTCCATTAGACTTCAATAGAATTTTCTTTCAGGGTAGAGACATCTGTAGTAAACTAGCATTAAATTAGAACTAAATTATACATTTCTCCAGAATAGGGTACTTTGTCACTGGAAAATGCACCATCAACAAAACTGCTTGGTTCTATCCATAGCAATACAGCCAAGCAAACTTCAGCACAGGACTAGGTCATGTCAAGGTACCAAGCCTCACAACAAAAGGTTCTCCAGTTTGATTCTCGGCTGGGGTGCCCTCTGTGCGGAGTCTGTTTGCGTGCGTTTCCTCCCATATTCCCAAGACATATTGCAGGTGGACTGGACATTCTAAATTGGCCCTAGGTTTGTGTGTGTGTGCATGTGTGTGCCAGGCTGTTAACTCGACATTGAACCTCTACTACCACCATTCTGTGGACCGATGATCTGCTCAGGTGACCCCCAACGGGAGCAGCTGACAGGAGAAGATATATAGGTACCAAATGTAGGGTTCTACAAGTATTTCATTATCGCAGTCTGTCATATTAAATTATACCACGTTTGCATTATGTGTGGATAAATTATTTCTTTACAGACAATGAAAAGTAAAACTCATCCAAAACACATTTGTAGTGAAATGGTATTACATCAGTCTGTACGTTAAAAATCAGACATATGCACAATCATACATTATCTATCCTTCCATTCATAGCACCATTTTCCCATTTTTGCACATGGGGTCAGGGTGTCATCAATAATGACCATCATATATAGCCAACGATCACAACACCTGGTCGATTTTGCTCTTCTGCTTCTTCCATACCACACAAATGCATGCACTTACACCTAGGACTAAATTAGTGTGGCAAATCCACCAACAGCATATGTCACTCAAATGCAGGGGGAAATGCAGCATCCAGAGAAAACCCAAGCAAATACAAGGTGGATATGTAAATTCCACAAAGAAAACACTCCAGCTGAGAATCAAACTGTAGAACCGCTTGCTGTGAGGCAACAAGACTACATTCTGCGCCATGGTGCCACCCTTCCACAGTGATGCATTACATGAAGATAAAACTATATGAATGCATTTATTAATGTATTTACACCAGAAGTTACCAAGTGTATTCGATAAGCTATGACTTGAGACACTTTTCTAAAAATAGTATCAAAGTTTGCTTTTCAGATATGGTTCAACAGTGCCTTATCAACATACTCATGTATCTAATTGAAAAACTCAGCAAATGTCAACATCATATCCTAACACATTTTTATGACATGAAAATTAAAAGTAATGCTCATTTCCTAGAAGGTGTGATATTTCCTATCATTTTAAAAGACAAAACAATAATCAGTTTTACATGCTATCAAATGAAATTGTTACCAGACTTCTTTAGAGAGGTTAGATGTTACTAACAACCCTGGTTTAAATAACACTCTTTCCTTAAAGAGTGTATTAAAAAGTCATGTGAATTATAAATACACTTTTAAACAGTAGTATATGTAATAGGAAAATATTTCTCTCTTTAGTCACAGATTGATATTTTTTATTTTAAAACCCAAGGGAAAAATCCTATTGTTACCTGTAAGGGCAGTGGGAGACAGTCATGCCTCATATTAGAAATATCACTGCAGAATCCTTTTCTTTTGTGCAGTTCTAGTTACCAGTGCCACGTTAGCTTCTGTGGTGAAGCAAAGTTATTATACCTGTCCTGACGCTAGGGAGCAACGTTACTTACTAGAGAATTTTCCAGCAGGTTAGGTTTGGTCAGAGAGAGAGAGAGAGAGAGAGAAAGAGAAGCCTGGAGACAATTCATTCCGGATCAGTCTTATTCAGTGCAGTTTGGCAGATGAGTCACCAACTTTGACAGTTTGTGTTCTGTTGGAAAATTCTCTAACAAGGAACATTGCTCCCTAGCAGCTTCACCAAAGAAGCTAATGTGGCACTAGTGGTGACTGGAACTGTGCAAAATAAAACTGTTCCGCAGTGATACTTCTAATCTGAGATGCAACTGTAAGAATTTTAGCTTTACTTTTTGATTGTTACCTCGTCTGTCTGCAAGTAAGGAGGCTGCCAGCATGTTAGTTATTAACATTCTTATGAGAGCATGGTATTTTGGCTTATTTTAAAAGCCAGTATTGCACTGAAGAGCAATGTGATGAAGGATGGCCAATGGCATCAATGCTGTGTCTGGGGCAACTGCCCCTCTCATGCCACCCCAGCTATGCTTCTGATGTAATTTAACAGTGTTCATCCCCTTTTCTAGGTCGGCTATGCAGTACAACCGAGGAAATAATTTATGACTGCCCATCTATCTACTTTAATTTTGAAAGCAGCTAGAGTACTGCTATGTTTGAAACGGAGGAGAAGCTTGCTCTATTAGTATGTTATATATTGGATTAAGCTCCTTTCTTACAACTAGTCTTAATTTTCCACATGATTAAAATCCTTAGTATGGGTGTTTGAGAAGTCACTCATTCTGTTGAGGTGCAAGAGCTTGAATATGACAGAATCTTTCATAGCTTGAAAAGAGGGGAAGATCACAGTTAGAGAGTCACTAAGACTCAGTACAACCATAGATCTGCCATGTCAATCTGGGTGTCTAAAGGACTTGACACCAGTGATCCTTTTAGTGGAGAATCTCTAAGGCCTTTGAAGTTGAGCAATATGCTTACAAAGATGCACACCAAAAGAAGCATTAACCTTCAATGATGGTCCTTAATAGAGTTAAATACATTGGAACAATGACTTCTTTAGCTCTATATGACACCTTTATACACAAACTGGGTCAAATCACTGGACTTCTGAACTAGTTTGGAGACATGATGGTCAAATATGAGTTGTCAACATAGATGCTCAAGTTCCATATGACAGTATCAGTCTGGATTGGATTTTCATTTACGTCAGGAAGTAGAAACTTTTGTTTGTAAAGCAGAGCCACACTACATTTCTTAGCATTTACCCCACTGTTAAAGTTGTCACAAAACTGACCTTGCTGTAGTAACCATGTCAGAATGGGAGTTGATAAATGGGACCAGTCTGTAGTCATCACCAAACTTGTTACACTAGATTTGATACCAGAGAATTAGATGTCAAAAAGGTGCCCAATACTGGTCAATGTGGGACACACTCCTAGTAATATTTTTATGTTCAGAGGATGCTTCTGCAAGTTTCAGTACAAGGGCGCTCTCAGTCAAGTCAGTTAGCTTATCCAACAGACAATGTTAGGATTCACATGAAATTTATAAACCTTGTTAATACTTGCCAGAGTCTTTGATGCACTCTCCTGCAAGTTATAAGATTGGCACCGTTCATGGCTTAGTGATCTTTTCAAATAAGGCTACAAGGTTAAAGAGACAGGATCTGTCCTTGACAAATTCAAACTAGTTTGGATCAAGGTACAGAAAGTTTGTCTATATTAATGCACGTAGATATAATGTGCTCCACAGACTAGCGTGTAAAACTGGAGACTAATATATCTGTAATTGCCTGGATTTGTGCCAGGGCCAACCTTGTGTAGAAGAATCACAGCAGCAGTCCTCCAAACATCAGATACACAATCTGTGGAGAGGCTGAGACTGAAAAGGTTAAGGAGATGCTTATTTATTCAGCCTGCATTTAGCATCAAGCAGGCAACATGTTCCTTGGAAAGTCAGTTGTAACTTTGGATATGGCTTGACAAAACTTGGTCAGTGGTAGGGATACAGACTTAGGAGACCGGTGGGAATAACTAATTAGGTGGGCATGTTAAAGTTGGAGCTAAATGTATCTATTAGAATAACTCTGAGATCTCAGTGGGTAGTATGTTACAGACAAGCCAAGAGCATAGCTAAGTTTTGTTTTTTAGTTTCCTTATATAGCTGAAGGATTTATAGTTTCTCGGTAGAGGTGGCTACCCTGAGGGCATACTCAGCTTATACTTTCTAATGGCACCTTTACGGATTTCTGTATGCCGGTTTGCGTCTTTAACATGGAATAATGGAAATGTATTGTAAAAATGATTTTCTTTCTTTTGTTAGACAATTCATTGAAATGAGTATTCCTCCACTACAGTTTGGAATAGACAGGAAAAGATGTTTCTACACAACTATTTTGATGCAACTAAATACTGGAGGTGTATGTAGTAGCTATGGAGGTGTGGCCATTAGGTGGAGGGTAACTTTGGAATCTATTTAGGTCCTCTACAACAGATTTAATTTTGAGAAGTCCCTAAAAGAAGTGGACCACCACTTACATTAACGCAGAAGATAATGGCTTTCTGGTAATATTTAACTGGGAAGGAACAGATGCAGGGCTGAGTAGAAAAAGAGGCATGTTTATGAAGATAATACCAAAGATACCAGGGGCTTCAATGGGAAGACTGAAAATAAGTACACACAATTACTATAAACAGGAAGTGCAGGGCACATTTGTTATTGGTGGTATACAGTTTGGTAATTAGTGGTTGAGTAATTAAAGTTGCCTAGGACAATAGTGCTGGGATGGATATTCTAAAATATTTAGTAATTACTGTCGTTATCAGAAGACTTCAGTGTCATTTGGACTTACAGAAGTTCTAGGTAGGCATCATTTGGGATTTGCAATAAGACAATGGGATTCTTGATAAATGCTGAGACTGTCCTCAATATTACTGATGGATCAGAAGGTATATGCTCTGTACCCAAGTGCATGGGGAGTGCTATCAGCAGTGTAAGAAAATCTCTAATTACACAGATATGAATGTGCTTGAGGATTAGGAAGGCCATACATTCAGGTATCTTTTGCATAAACTCAGAGCACTCAGTAGAGCCAACTTGACAATCCAAATTATAATTTACTGTGCTGGAAAGAGCAGGAGATAAGCTGACTAAAATCGGCATTATGGGTACAGTAAAAACTTTAGACAGTGAGGAAAACAGTACCAACATACACAAGATCTCTCTGGCGAAGCATGATGAACAATCTCCTCCCATGCTCGAGCCCCCGAGAATGAAACCAACTACTCAGCTAACTCAGAAAGGCAGTTGTTATATCTTTTCCTTGAAGCATCATTCTTGGTAATGGCCAGATACCATAAAATCCATGTCTTCCCAGCCTCAGGTACACACACAGCAAGCTTCATCATGTCCTCATGTACCCCCACATGAGCTTACATCAGGTGGCACCCTCAGTTACAAGGATGTGAAGACCAAGGGGCCATCATTACATTATGGATCCTGGCTCCAGTAAGCCAGACTACTGTCATGCCATTCATCTCCAGCATGGTGACAAGTCTGTGTGCCTAAATATGGAGTCATCGATCACTAAAACATTGCCATAAGTGGCTGTAAACTTTGTGGGCGTTAATGGTTTAGATGTGCAATCTTGGTGATGGCAGCAAGTGGCATGTGAAATGGATGGAAGAGTGGGTAGTGACAGTTTTATTGCAACCTAGACACCGAGTCATCTTAGTCTATTGCCTGCATAGCTTGGAGTTCTTCATCACCACAGCATAAATTAGAGATATGGTGATTCACTGTGCAAAATAAGTGTGCTTACTAAATAAGGAATTTGTTGAGAAATTTGCCTCCAGTTTGAATAAGCATTTGTATCTTTCACAGAAGAGTCACTGATGGATAACAGTGAGTTTTCAGTATAAATGAGCCCTTTGCTCAAGGTGCCAAAAGCAAACAGGCTAGTCACAGTTAAAGAATAGTTGTGTAAAATTTTACTATAACCATAGATGCCCTTTTCTTCTATGTTGCAGTATTCTTAACATGAGAGATCCACTGCCAAAGGTAGTCCCAACGTTCGACTAGTATACAAAAGACTAACCACTGCAAGGTACATGAGGTATCACACATAGGCCAGCAGCCAGCATCAGCCACATGTACCATCCTCAGAACTGAACACTCCAGGAAGAACACCAGCCTGAGGAACAAAGGAGATGAGCCTACATCCAGGGTAAAAAAGACAACTATAAAGGGGAAGGGTGGGAAGGACTGAATGCTGCAACATAGCAGAGAAAGACATCTATGGTTATGGTAAGATTTTACACAACCATTCTATGTCCTATTCTTATGTTATGGTATTCCTAACATGAGAGTATCAAAGCTCATGAAGAAGAAAGGGAGGGGGAAGGAGCAGATGTGCTTTCTGAAAAAAAGATGGAGAATAGATAACTCTAGATTTGGAGATGCCATCCAGTTTATAACGTTTAGTAAATGTATTAACAGAAGACCAAGTACTTGCTTCCAAGATGGTGTTAATATCCAAACCTTTGAAAAAAGCACATGAAGAAGCCACAGCTCTAGTAGAAAGGCTCTTTCCATGAAATACATAACAAACGGAAATAACTTTAGAAATCCAAGAGAAAATAGTCATTTGGACACGAGCAATCCCATAGCCTGGGATGAAAATACACAAAAAACTGATCAGATTTCCCTGATATCCTTAGTTTTATCAAAGTAAAATCTGAGTTGTCTATGCACATCCAAGTTGTGCAGAACTCACTAGATTGTGGAGAGGGAAAAAAGTGGGCAAATGAATAGACTAGTTAAGCGACAACTCATTCATAATCTTGGATATAAAAGAAGGGTTAGTGCGCAAGGAAACCCTATCCTTATAGAAAATCAGGAAGGGCGAGAAGCCATCAAGGCTTGAAGCTCAGACACCCTGCTGACTGAAGTGATAGCTAATAGCACAGTCTTCCAAGTACAGTGTTGCAGGGAAGCTGTAGCTGCAGGTTCAAATGGGGCCACAGTCAAAGTCAGATAAGCAGAAATGGCTGAAAGATGAGCTTACACAGAGGAATAAGCCAAGCCAGCCTTCAGCAGTTCACACAAGTAAGATAAAACCAGGGGTACCATCCATAAAAAAATAGTTCCAGTTTACAAAACAGACACCAGATGGAAGGCCTCTTCCATTTGGATAAGTAGGATTTCCTAGTATAAGGTTTTCTGGCCTCCTGCAGAACCTTAAGCACGTCCTCTGAAAAGAGGTGTCTGAAAGGAATCAAAAGCCTATCACCCACAGTGTCAGATGTAGAGGTTCACAGATGTGAGTGAATTAGAGATCCCTTGTCTTGTGCAAGAAGGGAGTCACCAGGAAGATTTCTGGTTTGTCCTGCTGAATCATCACCAGAACTTTCTGAATAAGATGGAAGAGGGGAAATGCACAGAGAAACATCCCCTTCCATGAGAAAGAACGTAAGTCCACCTTCCACATCAAAGTGTCTAGAACTCTGGCACAAAATTTTGGAAGTTGAATGCTCAGAGGGGAGGCAAATATATCTATTTGAGGAATACCCCACCAGTATAGAATGTCCAGAAACATCCCTGTGTGAAGCATCCATTTGTGGGATTGAGTCATGGACCTGCTCAAAGTGTCTGCCACTACACATTCTGATTGGAGAAGATGTACACTGCCAGAAGGGAGATCTGGTACCCGAGCTGCCAGTTCACAGGTTCGTAGACATGTACTTGGCTAATGGCCCTGGGGCCTTTACAAGCCTAGCACATAGTTGAGCCCTGGCATTGTGCCGCCTGTTGTTAGTTCCCAGTGCCTCTATCAAGTAGAGCCACTGGAGTGATCCCCTGGGTGAACTTTATTTCCCATCCACTCAAGATTTTGCTTCAAGATGGCTAGTGAGGTGCGTTGCTTGACATGTATGGGAAGTCTATTCCAGAGCATGGGTAGTCTATGGGTTATGAACCTGTCCCTCCAGCATGTTCTGTTGACTGTGGTAATGAGGTTGAAGTCTCTGGAGCACGTGGTGTGGAGGGATTGGGATTTCCTTAGACGTAGCATTTCTAACAGAACTGGGTCAGAGATAACTTTGTAAGTCAAGCAGAGATCACCTCTTAGTATGAGACAGAGAACAGCTGGAGTTTTTTTGAGTCTGTCCAGGAAGGACATGTGTTTAAGGCTTAGGATCCTCTTTGTGAGGTATTTTTGTGGCCTCGCCAGCTGTTGCAGGTGTCTAGTGAGGTACATGCCAAATGGGGCATTATACTCTATGATCGGTCTAATGAGGTAAGAGTAGAGAGAAATGATGACCTCTTTCTTCCTGGATGCAAAACCCTTGGTAATGAGATGTGCCACAAAGGTCTTTCTGACCATAGTGGCAATGTGGTGGTTGAAGGAGAGGCTGCTGTCAACCTGTGTCCCCAGATCTCTTATAATGCCTTCAGTGTTCAGAGGACTCCCATCAATGTGGTAATTAGTGGGAACTGAGTTTTTCCCAAAGGGGATGACTCATTTTTGGCATTAAGCCTAAGGCCATGATTTTGACACCAGTTATTGGTCTCAGTGAGGCCTTTCTGTAGGATGTCTGCATCACTGGGGAGTTAAAAATGGCTCCCAGCTTGTGGTCATCTGTGAATTTGGTCAGCCAGAGTCCCTCCGTGTTAGCCTGGACCTCTGAGAAGTAGATGCCAAACAGGAGAGGATCCAGGACCGATCCCTGTGGGACTCCACTCGTGACTGGTTGGCAGTCTAACTTGGAGTTCACTACTTTCACACTATGGATTCTATCTGTGAGCCAATTTGCAACCCACCTAACGATATAGGGGTTGAAGCCTAGTTTGCTGAGTTTATCAATAATTCCTGAGCGAGGAATGATATCAAAGGCCTTCTGGTGACTGACTGAAAGAAATCAACCAGGTTATGCAGGCATGATCTACCTTTCATAAAACCAAATTGTGTGGGATCTAGAGTTTGTAGATTCCCTATATCCTTGTTAATTAGGTCCATGATGATGCACTCCACAGCCTTACATATCAGACTCATCAGGATAATGGAAAGATAATTTCCAGGGTCTGTAGTCGCTCCTCCTTTATGGAGAGGGATGATTGTAGCAGTGTGCCATTTGGTAGGGACAAAGCCTGAGGTGAGGCTGTGAGTGAACAGAGCACACAGATGTGGTGCCAGTTAACTTTGCAATTCATGTAGAACACAGCCAAGGATATTGTCGGGTCCCATGGAAGCTGTATTCTTGGCCTTAGACAATGCAGCTTTAACCTGTGCTGCAGTAATGTTGGCTGCCTGGCAATCTTCCGGTATTGAGATTGATCCTTCGGGGGCGTAAAGTTGGCACTGAATCTGTCGGCCAGTATGTTGGCAATATCTGTTGGCTCAGTATAGGAGGTACCACTGTGCAACAACTCGGAGCAAATCTGGGTATTGCCATGGAGATTCTTTATATACCTATAGAAGACTTTGTGGCTGTTTTTAGTGTCTGTCACAATTCTGCCTTCATAGCTGGCTTTGGAGGTTTTGATGAGGGATCTCAACTTTTTGTTGAGGTTAATAAGGGAATTTTTCCAGTCTTGGGACTTTGCCCCTTTACTGCAGCAGTTTCTTCCTTCTGTTGTCGAGTTTATTAAAGGCAGGGGACCACCAGAATGGCATCCTTTTTTTGGTGGAGAGTATCTTAGTACAGTTGGGTATGGCTAGTTCCATGCATTTATGTATGTGTTCGTACAGTGCATTGGTGCATGATTTGGCAGTCATGCATCTATTTTTCATTGGCATGGGTGCCATGAAGTTAGCCACCTCTGTTTTTAGGAGTCCAAAGTCAGCTTTGGAGAAGTTTTTCTTGGCGGATACATTTGCGGGGGGTGTGGGTGAGATGTGGATTTCCATGGTGATTAGTTTGTGGTCAGATCTTACCAGGAAGAAATTTACTACTGGTGTAGAGCAACGGTTGCTCACTTTAGTAATAACCAGGTTGAAGATGTTGATTCTTCTAGTGAGGGTAAGAATGAGTTGGTCCAGGGCACTGGAATTGATGAATTCCAGGAAGCATTGGCCCAGTATATTGGCGCATCAGTAGTTTTCCCATCTGATGGAGGGGTAGCTGAAGTCACCTAGTATAAGAGTGTTGGGTTGAATCTTAATAGTTTCCAGGGTGCTTAGGAATGTGGAGTGAGTCTTGGGATATGGTTGGGGACCTATAGCAGGCTACGACTTGAATCACCATCTTACCTAGTGTTAGTTGTACCTGGAGTATTTCAGATGCATTATGCTGGGCTACTAAGTCTGGAGGTGTGCATATCCTTTATAAATATGGAGACACCACTGTCTTTGGAGCTTCGGTCCATATTCTGGGGCTGAAAGGTGTGGAATGAGTTATAGCCTGGTAGCGCAGGGGTGCTTTCTGCTGCTTTAAACCAGGTCTCTGTTACAGCACAAATGTCGATGTTCTCCATTTTGAGGAGTGCTTTGAGCAAGTGCATCTTGAGATTTAGACTTCTAGTGTTGAGCAGCATGACCCTCCGACTGCATTTATTTATAGCTGTTACGGTGATAACAGTCTTTGGACCACCTAAAAAAGACACTATAGGGGTGGCAAGAGCCTTAGCCAGTACCCTGGAAACACAGAGATGATAGATGCAGGCCATCTCTGGCAAAGCATCGAGGTCTGTCAATCATGTCATCCCACGCAGACAGATACTGGATCCCCTTAGTATGACACCAGAAACTTAGCCAATTGTTGAAGTCAATCATTTTCTGTTTGTACTGTGGTATCATTCTGGGCGCTGGTAGGATGCTGCTCAGGGCTAGGGTCAAAACTGCCTGGGCCACATAACACGAGAGCTCCACCATGTCACTTTTCATGTAGTTCAGGGAGGTGTGTCTTGGATCATTCACACCCACATGGACAATGAGAGTCATACTTGTACTTGTTGTGAAGTGACCCGAGTGCGTCTGTTATGTGTCGGATTCTGGCACCTGATAAACAACTGACTGTTACCTTTTCCTTATTCAACCTATTGAGTGGGACATCACTGTGCCTCTCTATTGAGTCACCTATGATTATTGGGCAAGCTGTTTTGTCTTATGGGCTTAGGTTGAGGGGCACACTGTGTAGGTGAGTTGTGTGTCTTGTGGTTTTGTGTTGTAGTGGTCGAGTGCATTTCTGCCTTGGAGGTCTCTACTATTTGGGTAGATTTCTTTTGAGACCCTCCATAAAGGTGGGTGTGTGGGTTGTGTTTTTATGTGAGGGCTGTGATGGTGGGTGTTCTGGTGGGTTATATGTTCCATGTGGTGTGGTGCAGGTGTTGACCTTCTACTTTTGACCAGCTATTCCAGTCTTGGCTGGAGAGTGCATAGCTTCTAATTTGGAGATATAGGCACATCTCTCACAAGTCTGAGTGTTGGGAGGTAAGAGGAGAGGGTTGTCTGTGTACATGAGGCAGTTGCTACACTGCCTCAGAATGCCCAAGTTCACCAGGTTAATAGGAGAAAGCACAGGAAACTGACCTCTAGACATTCCAGGAGGGATGGTCATCATTACTAAGTACTGGAGCGGTTTCCTTATAGGATGTCTTGTGCTGATAGGCAATTGTGTGTGCTACAATAATTGCTACAAAAAGCCTGAAGAAGTGCTGGTGAATAAGCTAATTAAAGTGCAAGACAGAAGAGAAAGTTGAAAGGGATAGAAAAAACTGCCCAAATGGCCAAAAGTACAGTTTTGTACCTACCATAAATGTAGATGTCCGATAGGTATGCATCTGCAGTCATCACATATGGGTTGTCCTGCCTCAGGCAGCCCTTCGGTCAGCTGGATTCCAAAGTCTGGGTCTGGCCTCGGCTGATGTTGCACTTTTCCCAACGTCAGAGCATCTGGGGTATAAAAGCATCAGCCAACGCCATTTTCCTCAGTTTTTCTTGCCCCAGATGCCAGGTGCCCTCTAAGGAAGGCTAAAATTTGGAGATATGCATTGCAAAAACAAATCCAAACATGCACAGTACTATAAAAACAAATACACCATAATAGATCCCCCCAGCTAGCTATAAGAGGGGTAAGTACCCAAGAAGTATACCACAGAGGGGAAGGAGGGAGGGTAAACCTGACTGCAGATGCATACCTATCAGACATCTACATTTATGGTAGGTACAAAACTGTACTATGTCCTTCAAGGATGCATCTGCAGTCATCACATATGGGTAGAATACCATAGCCAATCTGGGGGTGGAGGTACTAAGTAAAGGATGGTGTAGCTAAGATTCCCTGCAGGACTGCCATAGCAAAGCCTGCTCTGGATCTGGAGTATAAAGGTAAATTGTAATGCTTGGCAAATGTATGCACGGAGCTCCATGTAGCAGCTTCTAAAATTGTCCTTGGTAGCCACCCCTCTTAGGAAAGCTGTGGTGGTGGCTGTGGCTCTCGTGGAATGAGGTGTAATGTTAGCTGGCACAGTTTCCATGAAAGGAGTAACAAAAACGAATGCAATTTCCTATCCATTTTGAAATTGTCTGTTTGGAAATTGCTTTTCCTTGTGCCCCAGCAGCATATGCTACAAACAGCTGGTTAGTCTTTCTGTAACTTTTAGTTCTGTCCAAGTAGTAGCGCAACTGTCTGTGTATGTCCAGGGTGTGCAGAAGTTTCTCCCCTTTATTTTGTGGTTGTGGGAAGAATGTAGGCAAGTGAATAGCTTGGTTCAAAGATACCCTGGATACCACCTTTGGCATAAATGTAGGATTGGTTCTCAATGAAACTCTGTCCTGATGAAAGATAAGAAATGGCTGTACTGCCATTAGAGCTTGTAACTCAGATACTCTTCTTGCTGAGGTTATGGCCAGAAGGAAGGCAGTTTTCCAGGACAGAAACTGTAGATCTGCAGATGCTGCTGGTTCAAAGGGAGGAAGTGTTAGTTTTTCCAACACGAAGTTAAGGTCCCAAGTAGGTAGAGGTGGTTTCCTTGGAGGATTGATGTTTTGATTCCTCTTAGAAACTGTCTCAGGAGAGGATGAGAGAAGACAGGTGGATTAACATTGTATTCTGCTGAAATTGCTGAGGCATGTATCTTAGTGGAAGAGTAAGACAGGCCGTTGTGGAACAATTCTGCCAAATATTCCAGTATATGTGCCATGTTCATCACTGTCACATCTAGGCCCTTTGTTGTGTTCCAAGTGTGAAATCTTTTCCATTTTGCTGAATATGCCTTCCTTGTGGAAGGCCGTCGAGCTTCCATAATAATATCCTTCACTCTCTGGGATAGCTTATCCTGAGGAGGAGTCATGGTACTTTCCAGGCAGTTAGCTGCAAGGTTTTCAGGTTGGAATGCAGAGTCTTGAAATTGTGCTGTGTCAGTAGAAGTGGCCATAGGGGGAGAGGCCATGGTTTCGTCTGTGACATGCTCTTTAACAGTGGGTACCAGTGCTGTCTTGGCCAGTTTGGAGCTATCAAGATCACTCTGGGCTGCTCTGTCCTGATCTTCAGTAAGACCCTGGTCATTAATGGGAGAGGTGGAAAAGCATACACTGTTAGAGCTTTCCAGCTGAAAGAGAGAGCGTCCACTTTCCATGCTTGTGGGTGGTATGTCCTTGAGCAGAATTTCTTCAGTTGATGATTGTGGGGGGAGGCGAACAGATCTATTTCCGGCCTTCCCCATGATTGTGTTATGAGTAAGAAGATGTCTGGGTGCAGCATCCATTCGTGTGCATCCATGATATTTCTGCTTAAGCTGTCTGCCAGTATATTGTCTTTCCCTGGCACGAACTGGGACTGCAGCTGTATATTGAGTTTCAAGGAAAGTTCCCATAGATTCATTGCCAGTCTGCAAAGAGGGTAGGAATGGGTGCCTCCTTGCTTGTTTATGTACCACATAACTGTGGTGTTGTCTGTCCTTATGAGTAGGTGGCCTTGATGAAGAAAAAGTTTGAAGGCCTCGATTGCGTGTATCACTGCCAGCATTTCCTTTTGGTTTATGTGCATGCTCAGCTCTCTGTGACCATAGCCCTTGGATACATCTGCCCTCCATGTGTGCTCCCCAACCTTGGTCTGAAGCGTCCGTAGTGATGGTTTGGTTGGCTCTTGGCTTGCTGAAGGGCAACCCGCTGTTCGACTGGCAGGCTTGAGCCCACCACAGAAATTCCTTTTGGGAGGCATGGAATGAGTGGGATCAAAGTTTCTAAGCTGTGACTGTGCTGAGTCCATAAACTCCTTAGGTACCATTGTAATTTTCTCATATGCAGCCTTGCTTGTGGAATCAGAAGAATGCAAGATGCCATGTAACCCAGGGCCTGCAGGATTTTCCTTGCAGTCAGCTGAGTTTGTCTTGTCAGATTCTTCTGTGAGAAAGGCCATTTGGGTGGTTATGTCTAGATCCGCACCCAGAAAAGTTATTCTTTGGGATGGAACAAGTCTTGATTTGTGGATGTTGACTGTATATCCCAAGGCCTGCAGTAGGTGGATGGCATAATCCAAGTCCTTTAACAGAGTTTGCTTGCTGTCTGCTTGTATAAGGCAGTCGTCCAGATATGGGTAAATTTGAATCCCCTGAAGTCTGCAGTGTGCAATTACTGATGCCAGGCATTTCGTGAATACTCTGGGCACAGTAGATAAGCCAAAGGGCAATGCTGAGAATTGATAATGCTCTGACCCTGCAAGAAATCTGAGGTGTCTTCTGCAACTTTGTCTGATAGTGACATGCAGGTATGCCTCCTTGAGGTCTAGAGTTACCAGCCAAGACCCTTGCCCAGCATGGGAAGGAGTTGCTGTAGAGTCAGCATTTTGAATTTTGGCACAATGAGGTAAGTATTCAGTGCAGACAAGTCGAGAATAGGCCTCCATTGATTTTCTTTTCTTGGAACAAGGAATAATCTGGAGTAAAATCCTTGGCCTTGTTCTGAAAGAGGTACCTTTTCTATAGCTTTCATTTGTATTAAGTTGGAAATTTGTTTCAAAGCCTCTGCCCTCTGATTTGGTGGCAGGTCTGGCATGCCTTTTCTTTTTGGCAATGTGTGGAAATGGAACCTCTATCCTTTGTCTATTATTTGCAGTGTCCATGTGTCCCTTGTAATGCTGTGCCAATTTTTTGAAAATAAAGAAAGCTTTCCAATGCATCATAACCACACTGCAAGAAATGGTTACTAACCTGCTGGGAGTTATGTACCAGATCCTGAAGGGATTTGCGATCAAGGGGTTCAGAAGAAGACAGTTTCTTATGCAATTCATCTAACAAATACTCTTGGTACTGTATCATATGAAATTGACAATTTAATGCCCTCATGGAAAGAGTTGCAGAAGTATACACTTTCTTACCCCATCTCTCTAAAGCTCTGGACTCCCTTTCAGAAGGTAGAGGATTTCTAGCAGTGGCAGCTGCAACCCCTTTTGGGCCCTGGGAAATAGTTTCGGGATCAGCAGAGTGGGCCTTGTACAGATGTAGATGTGAGTCCGGGACCCTGTAGTACCTATCAGGTTTGGCAGGAGCCGGAGGGAGAGAGTCAGGAGCTGTACTAGCATCAGAGTATACATCATCAATGACATTCAAAACAGGAGGTATAGCTAAAGGCCTATGCTGACGTAAATGTAAAAAGGTCCTTAATCTCTTTCTAGAATCAGAGAATTCCTGACCCTGCCATTGAAAATGTTCTCTCATAGAGTGTAATGTCTCTCCAAAGGAAAACTCTTCAGGAGGGGAGGCCGAGGGAATCGATTCTTCAGCATCAGAATCCTCGTAGGCCGAATAAGCCTCCTCCTGGTGGTCTGACAGAGTAGAGCCATCAGTGGACTGAGGAGTGGGGGTCAGAGGGCTCAACCCTGGGCCTTTTGTCTGGAGGTGGTTGAGAGCCCCTGTCTGGATGAGGTTGAGAACCTCTAATTAAGGAGATAAGAACCTCTGCTAAGCTAAGAATCTGTGAGCCAGTAGAAGGTCTCTGAGAGGTAACCTTGGGAGGCAAAGCTTTAGTAAGTTTAGCAGCTTTAGCCCTAGAGAAAGCCTTAATGGACATGGATGCAGGAGGTCTGGCTGCACCACGTGCAGGAGTAGACTTGTCTAAAGGAATGGTGTCGGAAGGTTCCTGGACACCAGTTTCAGAAGGTAATTCAATAACAGACTCGGCCGGGGCCTCCGGGGCCGAGGTAGTCGGTTGTGCGGTTTCGGTAATCGGAAGTACCAAGGACTCTGTTTTAGCCGAGACCGAGACACTCGCGGTAGGCCTGACCGTGGTTTCAGCCGAAACCATGGCCCGCGTGTGTCAGTCCTTGTCCTTCCGTTTCTTAACTAAATGCGAAGTCGGAGTCTCCGATGGCATCTTGTAAGCAAAACTAGCCCCAAAGAATTCCTCTGCAAACTCCGACCGACGTCTAAGAGTTTGTCGGTTGAAGGAAGCACAGGCTGAACAGGCCGAGACGTCGTGGTCTGGGCCTAGGCAGGGGAGGTAGTAAGAGTGGAAATCCTTATGAGGTATTCGTTTCCCACAAGTTAAACAATTATTAACTTTATCTGACATCGGCTGAGGCAAGAAAGAGTCCCCAATGGGGTACTTAGCTTTTTCGAAGTCTTCGGTAGCTGAATCACAGGAGCTGGCCGACCGGCACTTGCAAACTGCTTCTGCTTCGGGCACCATGCGGCAAGAAAGATGGAGGAAAATGGCGTCGGCTGATGCTTTTATACCCCAGACGCTCTGACGTTGGGGAAAGTGCGACATCAGCCGAGGCCAGACCCAGACTTTGGAATACGGCCGACCGAAGGGCTGCCTGAGACAGGACAACCCATATGTGATGACTGCAGATGCATCCTTGAAGGACATCTACAATTTCAGAGCCAGAAAACACTCCTCTTGTGGTAGATAGGCTGCCAATAGCTTACCACTCCCACTGATAAGCTGGAAGGCTTCCGTCTAACACAGAAGGTTCTGGGGAACTCAAACTTAGAAAACAGTCCTGGATACAGCAAATCTGTCCTACTCTTGTAATAGGACAGGTGGAAAACAAGCATATAACTTTTTTTTTTCAGGAAAGAACAGTTAACTCATAGCTGGAATACCTCAAAAAGGGTGTAAAACCATGCAAATGAAGGTCTGGATACAGTAGACATGTACTGAGACTATGCTACTCAATTTTAAGGTTTAAGAACTCAGTACGAAAAAACTCACAGTGAAGCACAGATTAATCACTTATAGTCAAAAGAATAGTATGAAAAAATACAGTTAAACAGCAACAAAATGCAGTAAAATGTAGTTAAACAGTAATGAACTGCAGTAGACAGCAATGAAATATAGTTAATCAGTAGATTGTTTTGAAACAATAGCTCAAAAATCACAACATTAACAGACAGCACTAATAAAGCAGTGATTCAAAAGAACACGTATCAGTTTAGTGAAGCTCCTGAATAATTGAAACGAAATGAACACCGATACTAAATAAAACCACACTGGTTCCCACAATGTCACCAATAGGTGACTGTAATACTCCAAATGTCACAAAACACTTTAATTACATCCAAGAAATTGATACGTTAAGCGCATTTCACCTTACAAAATTGGGCTTCATCAGAATGTATTACTAATAGAATACTGTAGTTTAAATACAAAACTTGGCGCCAAACGTTCCCTTAATCTACACCCTTAAAGACATATATACAAATATAATCTCAGCAAATGCAGTGCATTAAAACATTATTTACAATATTTGTGAAATTATTATAAATAGTATGTATAAAAACTAACTACTCATATATGTATACAATATAATCAATATAAAATGCAAATACATTCTATGCCACACATTGCTATAATAACCTACTAGAATTGTAATTAAAATACTAATGTGAACAAACTAAGCTCAACAATAGATTGTAAGTGAAAATTATTAAAAATTAAAAATTCATATTAGAAATGAGCTTAGACTATTAAAATGTGCTTAGACCATTAAAATGTGTGCACATGAGTCCCATAAATATGCATATATATATATATATATATATATATATATATATATATATATATATATATATACCTACAATAATAATATATAAACTGTAAATCATTGATATTGGGTTATAAGATGATTTATTATGAATTTTTAATAATTTTCTCTTATTATAGTGTATTATTGAGCTTAGTTTGTTCACATTAGTATTTAAATTAACAATTCTAAGTAGGTTACTATAGCAGTTTGTGGCGCAGAATGTATTTGCATTTTATATTGTTTATATTATATACACATGAGTAGTTAGTTTTTATACATGTTTATAATAATTTCACAAATAATGTTATAATGTTTTAATGCACTGCATTTGCAGAGATTATATTTATGTGCATATGTCTTTAAGGGTGTAGATTAATGGAACATTTGGCGCCAAGTTTTGTATTTAAACTACAGTATTCCATTAGTAATACTTTCTGATGAAGCCCAATTTTGTAGGGTGAAAGCACTTAACATATCAATTCCTTGGATGTAATAAAAGTGTTTTTTTTGTGACATTTGGGGTATTACAGTCACTTATTAGCGACATTCTGGCAACCAGTGTGGTTTTAATTTAGTGAGGCTACCAACAAACAGTAATAAATATGACAAACAGCAAAATGAAGTAGAAAGAGGTACATTTTTTTTCAGAAAAAAAAACAGTTAACTTATAGCTGGAATACCTCAAAAAGGGTTTAAAACCATGCAACTGAAGCTCTGGATACTGCAGACCTGTACTGAGACTATGCTACTCAATTTTAAGGTTACGTTCCCATGCCATGAGGGCTAGCCTGCACAGAGGGTAAGATTTTGCCCCCCCCCCATTTGTTTGCATACCAAAGAACTGTGGTGTTGTCTATCAACAATTTTAGAGGGCCTGCATGAAAGAGAGTGAAAGGTCTGTAGAGCCAAGAGCAGGGCTCATCTCCTATGTTTGTGTGTTCCTTTCTGTGAGAAGGGGATCAAGGGCCTTGAAACTTCCAGGATGCAAAGGCTGCCCCCCAACCCATGTCTGAGATGTCTGAACAATTCCTGAATTGGAAGAGGATGGAGAGGAAAGGCTGGGTTCAGGGAAATTTGCTGAATCCACCAATGAAGTTCCTTCTTTAGACAAAGAGGAGGAGGGACAACAAAGTCCAGTGGGTGAGCATGTTGGCTCCAAAGTGACTTGAGGTACCACTGAGATCTTCTCATATGAAGTTTAGTTGGAGATAACATGGGGATAGTGGATGTCATGAACCCTAGAAGGCAGAGAAACTCTTGACTGTAAGAGACTGCAGAGAGAGAAGGTCTTGAAAGAATTTGGATAGAGACTGAATTTTCAGAGGGGGAAGGAAGGCCAACATTCAATCTGTTTGGATTCTGCACCCCAAAACAATGTGGTCTAGTGAAGGGGTGAGGAAAGATTACTTGAAGTTTATTGTGGAGCCCAGGAGGCAAAACAAAAACAATGAATCAGAGATTCTGTTGCTAGGTCTCTGGAAGGAGTGCCTGGCGTAGGAGATCATCCAGACATGGAAAGAGCTATATACCCTGGAGTCCACAATAAGTAATCACAGCAGCCAAACATTTTGTAAATCCCCTTGGAGCCATAAAATGACCAAAGGGCAAAGCAGAGATCTGGAAACGTGATGAAACAGAAAAGGGCAAATATTTTCTGAAAAGGGGGTGAATGGGAAAGTGAAGGTAAGCATCCTTGATGTCCAGGGATAACACAAAAGCTTGTAGAAAGATGAGGGGAAACAAAGCAGGCAGAGAAAGCATCCAGAAGGTTGGGACCTTTAGGAAGGTGTTGAGGTGTGAAAGATCCAGAATAGGTCTCCAAGGACCATCTTTTCTGGGAACCAGAAACATTCAGCAGTAGAAACTCCTTCCTCTTTGGTGCAGTAGAACATCTTGAATAGTTCCCTGGGATTTCAATACCTGGAGCACTTCTGGAAAAAGTTGTAGTTGCTTGAAGTGGTTGAGGAATACCCATGAAAGGTGGAAGGGTTTTCCACACCATGAAATACGCTTTGGGGATAGTGGAAATGACCCATGAATCTTGAGTAATTTGCTCCCAAGATTGGAAGGGCTGGGAAAGGCTCAGAGAGGGGGGAAAGCATCTGAGAAGAGGCTGGCAGTCAGACTACCAAGCTTGTCTGGAAAAGGGTGTTTTGAGCAGGAGTAGAAAGAGGATTTGGAAACAGTAGATTTCCCAACATCCCTCTTACTTCTGGAATGAGGAGTGAGAGATTGTTTCCTAACAAAGGGAGTTTTTGCTGGGTAATTCCTTTTGAATTTAGGAACAGGAGACACAAAGATTTATTTTGGGTCCTGCAATTTTTTTGCCTTTCTCCTGCAAGGACTTGAACAAGTCTGCTGCTGCGGCCCCAAACACAGCCTTATCTAAGGGAGCATCCAGTAATGTAGCCTTAAAGTCATCAGGAAGTGGCTGAAGCCTCAAACCAATAGTATCTCCCCTAAAGAGAGCCAGAAGAAGCTGCTCTAACAGCTGCTTAGCATCATAGCTGCATTTAATGAAGTGGTGTGCCCCCTGGGAGAAAGACCCCAGAAGTAATGAGTCTTTTGTATACTGGCCAAACGTCGGGACTAGCTTTGGCAATGAATCCCTCATGTTAAGGATACTGCAACATAAGAATAGAAGGACATTAGTATGTTACAGTACACATGATGCAATTGCTCAAGATACCAACAGCAAGTAGGCTGATCACAAAAGGAGAAACAGCAGAGTGTGACCTCATACTGACCCAGTTTGGTCAATGGAAATGATGTGGGTATCTGTTGTGCAGTCAGCTGGTGCAGTTAATGCTGTGAGCTGTACTTCCTGAGGTACAGGACTTGATTCCCTCTACTCTCATTCGTTATTTGTGACCTTGAGCATTCCTCCTAGGGTCACACCCCTGAAAAAAGACAGGCAGTGGGCCTAGCTGGTTAACAAATTGGGTATTATCTGTATAAGGGATATACCCATACTGTTTACCGGACACCTGAAAAAGTTAGACAAGACAGTTATACATTATGACATGTCTTACTCTACCAAATGATGAGAGGCATACTAACTTTGATACAAAAAGTAATATCCAAGATATGAAAATGTAATTCTGACACCCAGTTTTAACATCCAAGATACAATGGTTATAAGTTTTACTGCTAATTGGAAATTTTAAATTTTTACCTATCATAGCATGAGAGTTGTTACAGTAGTAGAGTTAAAACTTCTTAAACTATAAGAAAAGCTACAATTTAACTTCTAAATAACAGCATTACAAGCAGTAAAGTACAAAAGTTAGAATTCCTAAAATTAGAGTGAGAGCTAAAGTTAACTCTACAGTATACTAGGAACACATTAAAACAGATTAGAAACAGGGTCTAACAGATGCTTGACAACAGCAAACTGTTGTGTGAGCTTCAAATCATAAGTAGCAAATTAAACCAGAGAAAAATGTTAAGGAATCAGTAACCAGCACTATAGTATCAGTGATAACAGCAACTCGCACTTGTACAGTATAAATGAAACAGTACCTTGTACAGCACAAGTCAGAACACCACGCTATAGTAGTTAATAGTGTTTAGCTTAACTACATGTAATATTATGAATGGGTATCCAAAAGGACAGCAATCGCCCACAGCAGCATAAATAGCTAAAGAATAATTGGGGAGGGTTGGCATTATAGTGAAGGTCTTTACCTTACGGATACAAGGTACAGGTTTTGATTCTGACCTCTGGATATTGGCTAGACTTTTAATAGTCTGCAAACTGACAGCCAAGTTTTTACTTATGAACCTATGAATGCAGTAGCAAAATTTAAGTATACTGTTTAGAGTAGTTTGATAATTCAATCCTTTGAGTGTAAAAGAAGGGGTGCATGCAGCAATCAAACAGAAGACCAAGGTGTCCTAACAAAACAGAAGCAATTTAATTAGTAATACAGTGATAGACATGAATGGGTATGACGCAGCTAGAAAAGTGCCATATCTATGTTCCTCATGGTTCAACAGTTCACTCTGTACATCTGTTCAATTAAATCCACAAAGTGTGTATTATCAAAGGCTCATTCACAAGTGAAGATTAAACACACACCAATTGTTAAAGTGTATTTAACAGTGAATAAAAGTTGAAAGTAATTCTGTTACAAATATGCAACATAGGTAAGGTATAAAATAAAGTTTGCTTAAATGCAGAAATAGAGTTTAGCAATATGTGATTAGCATCCATATTAAATGACTGTGGCTTGAAAAATAAGGAATCTGCTTAATGAAAATGTTTCCTTACAGACTCAGCAAAAATGTAAAAAAATAATAATGCATGCATTCCACACTGTCACCAAGAAAGCTGACCTCTTACAGACTTGGCAAGAATGTAAAAAAACGGGATGCATGTATTTCACATTGTCAGTAATAAAGCTGATCTGCTTTCTTAAAGACTGGACAACAGGACATGTTTCTATCATATAACACTGTTAACCAAGGAAGTTT
This sequence comes from Protopterus annectens, assembly GCF_019279795.1. Lineage (NCBI taxonomy): Eukaryota > Metazoa > Chordata > Ceratodontiformes > Protopteridae > Protopterus > Protopterus annectens. Next base: position 961,092,598 of record NC_056734.1, on the reverse strand, counting down.
GAATGATCAAGTCAGCATTTGTATGCATTTTTCCACAAGGTTTTTCCTAAAAAGACAATATCAGCATTACAGGATGAAAGCATGCTTTTCTGCAAACACCAGCAAACAGATGTTCTCATACAAAGTCCAAAATAGAGTACCATGGAGAATAACAGGATGTAAAACTACATCAGATAACATTGTTAGAGATTTTTTGTATTGTATCTCTCATACCATCCATGCTGTTTGAGAAGTAAAGTAGTACAGTGTAACTAAAGCTGCAACAGTAGTACGTGTGGTTTGTTATATATAAAAAAATTATTAATTACTGCATCAGTATATACATGACAGGTGCTGCATCAGTGCATATTCTGCAAGTTTCTGTGGGCAACAGACTGCGATAACTAGACTTTGATTTCAGCATAATCCAGCCAGTAAGACCTTAGGGTCTTAACAAGACTTTGGATCCATCATGGTAAGCAGCACCTTGCTAAATTAATTTTTCACTAATGAGCAAAAAAGTAAAAAAAAAAAAAAAAAAATATATATATATATATATATATATACAGCCAATAAGCGCTTTCGTCGCAATAGCCTGAAACTTCATCAGATACCATTACATACTTCACAGGAAGTTTTATAGCAAAGAATCATGTGACCACCTTCTGCAATTACATCACTTCCCACAGACACCCCCTTCCCCCAACAGTTGGTGTTCCCAGGTGGTCTCCCATCCAAGTACTTACCAAGCCCGAGCCTGCTTAGTTTCAAAAAAATATCTCCTTTTCATACAATGTGATATCTAATTTGAACTAATGTTTGTTATATATTTTCACACCTATAAAATACATATAACCCACACAAAAAGCTATAAAATTGAATTCATTTAAGATAAATTTAAATTTCAAACTTAAATGCATATTGGAAAATTCAACGATAATATAACAAACCACCAAACAATAACTAAACTGATGATCTTTCATCCATCTAAACTTATTAACCTCCCAGCTAACTTTTATTTTACTTTTACTATAACAATTGTTCTTGGGGATTTCAGCATTGATTGGAACACCTGCTCTTGTGAAACCCCCACAACCCAAATAAACCTCTATAGATTTACTCAGTCATAACCCCCCACCAGGACAGGAAAACCCAATAACAAGGAAAGGTACCCTAGACTGGATACTCGTCAATACCCATCTTCAATCCTATAAATTAGGCACTTTGCCTGATGACCTAAGTGACCACTGTCTCACCTATGTAATCAAGCTCAAAGTAGACTGCTTCTACCAACCACACCTACAGAACATTAAGAAACAAGAATTTTATTTTCATCAAGTTTCAGAATTAACTTAAGGCATCCAACTGGTCAGTACTAAAAAGTGTCCCCCTAGATGAAGCTGTAGCATACTTTAACACCAAATTCCTTGCTATTCTCAACTCCCATGCTCCCAGCCACTCTATTAGAACAAAAGTTAATATCGCACCATGGCTTTCTAAAGATACCAAAACCAACATTTTCACTCAGAAACAAAGCATGGGCCACCTACCGAAAAACAAAAGCCCCACTTGATCAACTAAGATTCAGACAGCTAAGGAATGACACAGAAAAATCCATAACCTTACACAAAGAACTAGTACTACCATCTACTGCAAAAACACAAAAACAAAGTTCTGGGCAGGAATAAACAAACTACTCCACCCAGGCCAAAATGCCACTCCACCCCCGCCATAGCTTCCCAACAAAAATCTCCAGTAGACATTGCTAATAACTTCAACAGCTTCTTCACATAGACTATCCAGTCTCTAGCTAGCCAACTCTCTCCTAATGGCTCTAATTCTAATGCAGCCACACCCAGTACCCAAACATACTTTACCTTCCAACTTGTTCCTACTCAACTTATTCATGTTCTACTTAAGGAACTAAGAGCCACCACCCTGGCTGCCGACCTCTTCGCAGCAGACTATCTGCAAAAGGCTGCTGAAACCATAGCATACCCCATCTCTATCGATCAACAGAGCTATCTCTCAAGCTACTGTACCCACTTATATGGAAATTCTCCCATGTCAGACCTCTCCATAAAGGAGGCAGATCCACTGAACTGTCAAACTTTAGACCCATAGCTATTCTTGTCACCTCTAGCTGAAATTATGAAGAAGTGTGTATACATACAGCTCATGCACTACCTCACACAGAACATGCTGTTGTCCAACTTTCAGCATGGCTTTAAGCCACACCACAGTACTACTTCTGCCCTCCTCTCTTTCTCTATCATCATTAACCACAACCAGAATAATAAAACTATCCTCAGAACTCTTTCTAGATCTATCCAAGGCTTTTAATATGGTTAACCACAAAATGCGTATAAATACATTGAAGGCCTTTTCCTTAAACAATGATGCACTCCAATGGTTTCAATCCTACCTGTAGGACAGGCAACAGGCAGTGCTATGGCAGGACAAGCTGTCATCCTGCCTACCCATCACATTAGGAGTCCCCCAGGGCTCAATATTAGGACCCCTTCTTTTCTCTATCTTTACCAATGACCTTCATTCAGTCATACCAGATGCTACCTGCATTCAATATGCGGATGACTCCACCTTGATTTGTTCTGACACCTCACCAGCTATTTATTCACATTAACCCAAAATACCATCAATAAGTGGAAAAATGGCTCTCCAATCAACATCTAATCCTAAACCGTAACAAAACTAAGCTGCTCCTCTTCTCCCCCACATGCAGGACCCCCCTTCCCCGCCATCCTTCAACATAACCGTTAACAATGGCACTATCATCTCCCAGAAGCCCAAACTAAACTACCGTGTGTCATAGTTGATAACCTGAAGTTTGATGCACATATCAAGCTATCAAAACCATTAATAAAAAATGTGGCTCTCTTTACAGAATCAAACCTTTCCTTACCCCACTTGCTGTAACTGCAATTGCCCGTTCCCATCTACTGTCAACTCTTCTCTACACCTCACCTCTATTTTCCAACTTAAACAAAACAGATCTTAATAAACTATCATCCTGCTATAACCACACTGCCCGATTTGCTACTGGCACAGCCTACCGGACACACCACTGTCGCAACCTAAATAGCCTAGGATGGCTTGAACTGCCTAGCCTACTGCAGTTCAACCAGCTAATAGTGGCACAAAGTCCTTTTACCAACCAGAAAATACACCTGCACTAAAAAATATCAGCCCCTACACCAGCACCTGGCCACTGCAATCATCCACTAAACTCCTAGCTCAAACATACAAATCCAACTACTCAGCTGGGGACTCTATTTGCCAGCTCTGTTGGAAAAACATGGAACACACTCCCTGCTGACTTGAACCAAGAACCCTCACTAACTCTTTTCAAAAACAAACAAGAAATACTTCAAAACTCATTGGTTATGTCCTTGCACTAACCCCGACTAGTGACCTGCTATTACTTAGGTGCCTTACCTTCAACTACTTCTAACTTTTTTCTACCACACCATTTCAGGAAGGGTCAATTGTATAACTGCTGCTCAATGTGTCTTAAACCTGAATGTAATGTTATGTATATATAACTTTGAAAATAATATTATGTTTTGTAAAGTGTTTTATAATAAGTTAGTACTATATATCTGCTAAATGCTGGTATTGCTTATGACTGTAATCTGCTTGAAACTAGCATTTACTAAATGTTCAATGTGTATTATTATCTTGGAGCTTTTCTCTCTGGGCCTCCACTGAAAATGGACATATATCCAGTCGGACTATCCCTGTCAACAAATGTAAAATAAAATAACATTTTATATCACTGCCAGTAATAATGCTATGATTTTCCCAGATTCCCAAACAAAACTATTAGGTGTCAATTGACAACAGACTAAAATTTGACACATGCATTTCTAACACAATCAAAGGTTCACAAGAAAATGGGAACAATGTACAGAAACAAAAAATTCTTAACAGACACTGCAAAATAGCCATAGCTAGAACACACCTTCTCACCTCACTCTTATATGCATCCCCCATACTCACCAACCTCAAAAAGTCAGAACTAAGTAATCATGTTATAATAAGATTCCCAAATTTGCAACACATTCCACCTATCACTGTCAATGCCTAAAAATCTTTCTTGTTTGGAACTACCTCATATTATAACTATAACCAGTTAATAATGGCTCACAAAATAATGCACAATCCCGACAATGTACCTTCCCTAAAAAAATCTTCTACAACCCTACTCTAACATTCATACTCTTCGATCTAACAGACTTACTCCAAGTAACCAAAATATCCAATACAGCAGGCAACTCTCTCTAACTTTGTTGCTAAAAACTGGAATACCCTTCCACATAGTATAAGCATAAGCAAACTTAATTATTTCAAAACATCTCTCAAAAGACACTTACGTTGATCCTGGCTTTGCACATGTAATACTCCAGGTTAATTATTAACTTAGCATTACCTATACAATTTGGCTGTGTAAGAGTACGCTCAACAAGGTATTAAGGTTGAAAGTACAAATATGCTTTATCAAGTCAGCAGTTGCACGCGTTTCCCACAAAGGTGTTTCCTTAAAAGCCAATATCAGTATTATTTCTCTACAGGATGAAAACATATTTTTCTGCAAACACCAGCAAACAGATGTTTTCATACAAAGACCGAAATAGAATACCAAGGAGAAAAACAATGTGTAAAACCACTATAAAGAGACTATTGCAAATTAAATTGTTAGGAGAGGCGTTTTGTACAGGAAAGTTACCTTCTATGCTGACCGCGAAGTAAAAGGTGGTACAGTGTAGCTTAAAGCTGCGACAGTAGTATGTGTGGTTTGTTATAAAAAGCTACTCATTAATTACTGCATCAGTGTATAAGTGACAGAGTTTGGTGCTGCATAAGTGTACATTCTGCAAGTTTCTGTGGGCAACAGACTGAGTGGAATTATAACTAGACTTTGATTTCAGCAGTATCCAGCCAGCAAAACCTTAGTGTCTTAAGAAGACTTTGGCTCCATCACAGTAAGCAGCACCTTGATAATTAATTTTGTCAGGCTGTATTTACTGTGTTAACATATCCCTTCTAACACTACTTCTCTATAAGTAGTTATATTCCAAGCTGCAACTCTCACCACAGAAGTATTACTAACTATGTACTACTTTGCCTAAGTGATTCTCCATGCTTAATTTCCTAACTAATGTTATGTTCCTCCACATATATAAATTCAACATTAATACTCATTGTTTTTGTCAGTTTTGTTTATAATATACTTGTGATAATTTGTACGTAAGCTTAGACTGGAGCTTTTTTTCCTGGACCTCCACTGAAAATGGACACTGTCCCAGTCGGACCATCCCAGTAAACAAAAGTAAAATAAATAAGATTATTTCCACCACACAAAAGAAAAGACCAGTGATACTCAAACGGTTTAATAAAAATGAATGCAAAACATACAAAGTAACTGCTCTAGCACCTTGGCTCCTACAAGCCTTTAACAGAGTATGAATTACTAAAGAAACAGCTTCATTAAATAGTCAGCTCATTAAGACATCAATTGACATCAATTAACAATTTCAAAAAAATCTTTAAAAATACATCACTACAAAAAACATTTCCAATTGCATTCTTGGTTTAGTCCAGCAGGACTCAAAGTGTTAACCTTTAAAATAAATACAGATTCCTTCTTTCTCAGCTTTTTTTTTTTATATCTAATGTTCTAAAATTATCCTTTAAAATGTGCTCCAATACTATTACTTGTAACCCCCTTGGGTCCCCTCCATGTCATGTATATGCTCCTTTAATCTGGTTGCTAAGCTTCTTTTACTCTCCCCAATGTAATATTTGTTACGTAGACATTTTAAAAAAATATATTACTCCTTCACTTGCACAGTTGTAAATACCTTTTTCTTGATATTTTATTCCATTAATGTGTGAAAAGCTATTTGTTAAAAATGAACAAATACTGCATTTTCTTTAGATCTAACATTATTTGATAGCTTACATACTCCATGTATCAAGACATCTTTCAAATTTCTCCCCCTAGTATACGGAAATGTTATTTTTATTATTATAAATATGTTAAAGACATTTATCATTTCTCAAAATGCCCCATCCATATTTCACTCCTTCTATTAACCTCTCACTAAAAATTGTATATTTTGTCACAAAAAACAAGTCTTCATTTAAGTCTGTGTTTTTGTTTTTATTCTCATATTTTGCATCAGTTTTTTTCTTTTCTATCTTTATAGATCTTGTTTATAATGTCCTGTATTTCACTAGGTTTGTACCCTCTATTAATAAACATATCTACTGTTTTGCTCACTTCTTCATATCTTTTTTTGTCACTGCACATTCTCTTTATTCTGAGGATTTCTCCATATGGTATTGAATCTATGCTGTGTGATTCTCCCTGCTTAATTTCCTAACTAATGTTATGTTCCTCCACATACATAAATTCAACGTTGACACTCACTGTTTTTGTCAATTTTGTTTATAATTTCTATTACTTGTGATAATTTGTACGTAAGCTTAGACTGCAGCTTTTTTCCCCTGGGCCACCACTGAAAATGGGCACTGTCCCAGTCGGACCATCCCAGTAAACAAATGTAAAATAAATAAATAAAATAAATAAGATGTCCAAATCAGTTACCTCACGACAATGTTTCAATAAGTTTCTCATGTTTTACCACCAAATTCATATACCCCAACCCCTGCCTAGCAAAAAATGGAGCAATTCTTTATGGAATGCAGAATCTGGTTCTAAACGAGTAGGGTACCGCCACACGTGGATGCCCTTTGGTACAATGTTTAATTTAATGCATTCCATGAAATATAAATTGTCAAGTTGCAGTTTCTTTATTTTGGTGAGTTTGTAATCAAATTCATCCATTTTGCTCATTAAATTCCTATTATAAACATTAGTATTATTAGTTTCTTCGTTTAAGCTCACATTAAGTCGCAACCAGTCACTCAAAACAGGAGCAGTTGGGTCCTGTCTAACTGTATTTAAAGCAGGGTTACTTAATTTGCTATTGCTCATCAGTGCACTAGTTTGCAAAAAGGATGAAAGCTACTGCTTACATTTCCACGATGAACCCCTGAGCCACCATGGAAGACCATGTTATTACAATTTAATTGTGAACCTATTCTCACATCACATTCATTTCTATCAACAGGAGGTTATGTCCATCTGGAGACTGGGAGTGTCATCTTCTCTATACGATCCAGTCTTTGGGACAATTATTCTATCAGTAAGGTCAAATTCCCAATAAGTTCATATGCAACATCCTGGCCTGGATTAATGAACAACTATATATATCTTCCATATTAAAATTAAAAGCTCTAGAAAGATAGTTATTTTCCATTGCATACACCTTTGTAAAAAAGTTTTTAATATTTTATTTATATCTGAAAAGATTTTCACTTTGCTTCAACCTCATAAAAACTGTCTCCTGTGAGTGTTTGGAGGTTTATTATATTATATTATTGTTGGAATTTTACAACATGCATTTAAGTTTGAAATTTGAATTCATCTTAAACTAATTCAATTATATAGCATTTTGTGTGGGTTATATGCATTTTATAGGTGTCAAAATATATAACAAACACTAGGTTTACATTAGATATCACATTACATGAAAAGGGATTTTTTTTTGGAAGCTAAGCAGGGTTGGGCTTGGTTAGTATTTGGATGGGAGACCACTTGGGAACACCAACTGCTGGGGAGTGTGTCTGGGGGAAGTGATGTCATTGCAAAATGTGGTCACGTGGTTGTTCTTTGCTATAAAACGTCCTGTGAAGTATTTAATAGCATCTGATGAAGTTTCAAACTATTGTGACGAAAGCACTTATACAATGTATATATATATATATTTATGACTTTTTTGCTCATTAAAGTGTGTTTTTAGTCTTTACTTGTGAATGGGACTTTGATAATACATGCATTTTCTGAATTTAACTGAATGGATATACTGCTTGAACTGTTGGGAGCTATGAGGAGCACAGTGTGTGTTTTTATTTTTATCTTGTTAGAAAAGTGCAATAGCAAGACTTAAGGTTTTTCAGAGCAGTTTGATTATTGCAACTGAACTAGTGCAACCACAGAAAATGCAATCAAAATACTAAATAGCGACAACTGCCAAGAAAAGCAATGTAGTAGTTAACGAAATAGTGTTATAAAGTGATACAGAACACTACAAATATCAATACAAAAAGTACTGCAAAACACTAGTGAGAGCAAGAAATGCAGTTATTTAAGCCAGATATAGATTACACTGGTTTTATCACTAAGGAATGTTGGTACATAAAATTAAACTGTTCTTAACACTAGCAGAATAGCAACACATATCAAGATTAGCTGAAAAAGGGAAACAGACATTTCCTTTATGTATAATCCATACATTTTAGTTTGACTATTTTCAGGAATGTATACCAAAGGGAATGCTTACCCATGGCCGGCCTTAGGCATAGGTGAACTAGGCAACTACCTAGGGCGCCGTACAGACCAGCCTCTTAAAGGGCGCAGTTTTTATTTATGTATGTATTCTTTATGTAAGTATTTATTTTAATTAACAAAGTTTGCACTCTTCTCGGCGCCCTGCTTAAGTGTAACCAGTCGGAACCATGGGGGAGGGGGGTGAGCGCCCTCCTGCTTACAGCTACAGGTTGGCCAGGATGCTTTAATTAAAAAAAAAAAAAAAAAGATTTATTAGGAGGCATTATTACTGTTTCTTAAGTAACGCAATGTACACTTCTGCTGTGCCGGTACCTACATGTATCCTAATGCACCCTCTTCCTTTCAAAAGTTTGAAACTAGACTTCTATCCTAGCATGAGAGAGCATTCAGCATCAGTTTTACTTCACTATCCGGCTACTCCCTTCACTTTCTATGGTTCCTGGTGCCAACGTGCTCCATTTTATACCCAGTACAATCGCTTGCCTATATAGGTCTTTTACTGTCCCGCCTCTGCTTCCCTAATTCCAAAATGAAGCATCGAGATGCGAAAAAAAAACCTGTTGTCCATCAAGAAAAAGCAGGAGTGTGAAGCATGCTGACAATGCAACAAAAGATTTTAGTTTTAGTTTTTTTTCTGAGGGGGCAGTTTGTTTTACTTTTTTTTACTTCTTCTGTGCTTATTAAAAAGGTAAACATAAATGTTATCAAATGTTTAATGAAGGACACAGTCACTTTGAAAACTATACAATATAATGAAAAATCTTGTCCACAGAGTACACCCCCGAGTTATCCGCATTTTACTGATATAAAAATATTTGCAGACAGCATACTAGAAACATGTAAGTTTATGTCAGATGGGGGAGTGTTTGATCTTTAACCCTACATCAATACACGTAATGGTAACTGACTTGAGGTAAGCGGGGTTACCTAGGACGCTCGAGGCAGACTAAGGCATAACAAGTAAAACTTCTACAATAAGTACCAGACCGTGGTTAGTCATACAAGGGCTTAACATCGTTTGGAGTGTATCTGATATAAAGCTGAGAAAACTGTTAACAAGAACTAACAATAAAATTGTAGTCACATTATTGGAACAATAGACAATACTTACATAAAATAATAAGACAAGACAGTATTTAAAATTACACAACACAATCGTGTAGACCTCGGTAAGAGAAGGCTTACTTTGACATGCAGTCGAACACTTAACCAGCTGTTAAGCTCAGCTATTTTGCTACTGCTGACATTTTTAAATGGATGCTCAGTATTTTATCAGTATTCCGTTTTTTAATTGTAAAGCTGACTATAGTGTGTTAATTGAACTTTTTACTGCAGCTTTATTTTCTGTATGTTTACTGGATCTAACTCCAGGCTGAAAATGGACCCCCAGTGGCAGCAGTCCGGTCCACTTACCTGTTATAAAAGGCATATAATTTAAAGAGTTAGTAAATTAAAAAAAAAAAAAAAACTGAAATAGGAGTGAATTTGCTAACGGGGTTAGGAAAAAAAAAGATTTTAGCTACGTTTGTGTTTTCTATTCTATCACGATCCAATTCAGTAAGTGTAAGGAGGAACAGTGATGGCAGGAATATTTTGCATTAGTTGCAAACTTGGCAATTTTACTGTAGCAGATCTCAAGGGTGGTTTTCAGGTAGGACTGGATATTGGTAAGGAGAGGAGCACCATTGTTTTGTCATTAAATGTCCAATTTTTTATTTATATTTTTTTAAGTTGAAGATGCATCTATTTTTCAAGGACCTTTGTTCTAGGGAAGTAGTCAGTAAAATTCAGTTTTGCACCACAACCTCTTATTGCTGCTTCCCAACCTGCATGGCATATAAAAAAGGGCACATCATTCAAGTCCCCCCCCATCCTACCAACACAATATGTGTAACATTTTCAGGGGTTCAGTCCAAAACAACTAGAAATATTGTTTTTTAGATTTGAAATCCTTTCTGTAGGTAAGCGATATGCATGTTGTTGGATGAATTAATTTAGATTATCATAGACATATTTGCCTGATAAGGTCTCAATGTTTCTGCTGATGCTCAGAAAAATATCTTATTCTCAATATCCGTAAACTGAGACGTATGACCTCAAATTCAACTTTATAAATTGCCATGAAAATGTTATAGATTAGGATGTGTGATAGGGAAGAGAAACAGAAATAGAAATAACCAGTTCTATCATTGCATTTAGGAATAGTTGAATTTGTCTAGAGAACGATAAAGGTTTTCTGTTTTGCACTTGATGCATCTGATTTAAGGCTTGTAGCTTCAGAAGCTTAAGTTGTTGATTTTATTCATTTTAAGTATGCAATTTTGTCAGTGGAAAGTACAGGAGACTTTTTCTATTGCAAAGGGGGTGGGGGATGGGTTCTGGTATTACAGGCATCTGAGTTGTTGGTGTTTGGACCATTCATCAGGTTATGGACTTCGTTGTCAGGAAGTTTGTAAAAGGTAACTAAATAAAAAAAAAGAAATGTCTTTTTTAATTGAGTAAAAACTGTCAGAAACTATTTCTTTTGAAGCTGGCTGTCTAGTTAGCTTGAATGAAGGAAGAAGCCATTCAAAAACATAAATAATAAACAGGCTAAAGCTTATTGTGCTGTTTTATTAACTGAGCAGGAATCTGGATTGTCAACAAAGTATCATAAGAAGAATGGAAATATATTGCTTACTAACTAAGGAGAATTACAGATGATCAACAAATAATTATGTTGGTGATAGAAAGCAAAGAAGCTACTTACTATATGTTCAGGAAAATATATTTTGTCCATTTTGTTAGCTTAAGTCTGTCTGGGTAGTCACTTTCTAGATGAGACTTTGTGAGAAAATTGTTACAAAGTATTACCTTTGTATGTAATTATATTTGACTATGTTACATTTCCTATGTTTCTTACATACCACTTGCATGTATATATTCATACCTCTCAATTGTACAGATTTTTGCCTCATATTTTTGGCCTATTCATCATAAAATGTGTGTTTTTTCTGGCAAATCACTGAGGATTTAAATAACTAAATGTCATCATACATTTGATTTTCAGCCTTCATTTCCTTCAGAAAATGATTGCTAAGACAAATTCTGTTATTCTAGCAACTTTCTAAGTCTATTAGAGCAATATTTATAATCTGTCCCTGCTTTTTTTTGGGGGGGGGGTTGACACCCCCTCCCTGTTATTTTAGGCTTTGTTCAGATTTCTTGTGCTAAGAGGTTGAGAGGTATGAGAGGTATGTTGTCCTAGTTGCCAATTTAGTTGCTGCATTTTAAAGAGGGGATGGGGGTTGCGCATTCCTTAGTGTGCCGTCCTTTGTTTAAGATGCCTAGTTACTATGAACTTCTCTTTCTCAGTCATTCTCTATTGCAATATTATCAGTGTACCATTTTTTTCTTTAATGCAACGTAGGCAATTAATTCTTCAAGAGCAGCAAGCATTGAATTTGTAGCTAGAACAGTGAAATGTAAAGTTCTTTGTCAGTAATAGCATCTTCATTAGTTACAAATCTCTTTAATGTAGAATTATTCAGAAGATGTTTATTTCTGCAGGGATTGTGCTTATTGACTGATACTGTTTGAGGGGCCTTTTATGGTTAAAATGTTCTGAAATGGGCAAGTTTGTCATTACTGGGTCATACATTTTGTTTCATTACTTACTGGAAAAATGTTCAACTACAAATTTAACACACTGTAACAAGTGTAAATGTTTTCAGTGTGCAACTAGCTGTTTTTTGTTTATCAAATGGCACACTGTGTTGTAGAATCTGAAAGCAGTGTCAATAGCATAATTGCCTTTGGTGGAGAAGGCTGTGGATTCCACTCTCACACCATGTAGATGGAGTGCTGATATGCAGTGCCCATATGATTGTTGATTATTTGGTGCATTATAAAGGGGGGATAAGGGTTCTACACTCCTATGTCCTCTTGTATGAGATGCCTAGTGACGGTGAACTTGTTAGTCATTTCCTACTGCAATATTACCAACTTATCAATTTTTATTGTAATATAGGCAATTAATTTTTCAAGGGCAGCAGGCTCTGAATTTGTAGATAACACTGATATGTAAAGTTGTTTGCCTGTAGCAACCTCTTCATTAGCCAAGATTTCTTTAATGTGGAATTTCAGATGATTTTACTTCGGCAGAGATTGTGCGTGTGGAGTAATATTGGTGGAGTGTAATGACAGAAGTCTTGAGTAGCCTTTTATTGTTGAAATTTTCTGAAATGGGTAGTGTTTGGTTTATAAATTTTGTTTCATTGCTTATTAAAAGAATGTTTAAAACTACAAATTTAAAACATAGTCTAACAAGTGGTGATGTATTATACAATGAATATAATACAAGGAATATAATTCAATGCAATCAGGAAAGTGAATTAAAGAATAAATACATGTATGCATGGCCCTAAGAAATGTGTGCAAGGGGTCTGTTTTGAAAACAGCCCACAGGTAAACTTAATTCTCCACCAACCAAATGCATTTTTATGAATGTGAGTTTTGCCATTTCAATGAATGTGAGTTTCAAGGGCAGACAACTTTACTGCTCATGCCAAGTCTGTTTTCATTGTGAGACTGCACTGTTTGTTTAGCAAATGGCTATCTGTGCTTGTGCTATTTTGTTTCAATATCTGTAATTATTGTAGAAGCAAATAGAAAGTACAGTTTTGTACCTACCATAAATGTAGATGTCCGAACAGGATTGCATATGCAGTCCTTACAAATGGGTTGTCCTGTCGTCAGGCAGCCCTTCGGTCGGCCGGATTCCAAAGTCTGGGTCTGGCCTCGGCTGGTGTCGCACTTCACCCGACGTCATAGCTGCAGTTCTTCAGGTATAAAGGCATCAGCCGACACCATTTTCCTCAGTGTTTCTTGCCCCAGATGCCAGTTGCCCTCTTGGATAGCTAAATTTTGGATAAATGCCAATGTTTCCAAATAGTAGAAGGCAAACACAAAAAATAATCATGTATGTACATATATACAAACAAATACACCATAAGAGATCCCCCCCAGCTAGCTATTAGGTGGGCAAATACCCTAGGAATACCACAGAGGGGAAGGAGGGTGGGTAATCCTGACTGCAGATGCAATCCTGTTTGGACATCTACATTTATGGTAGGTACAAAACTGTACTATGTCCTTCAAGGATGCATCTGCAATCCTTACAAATGGGTAGAATACCATAGCCAAACTAGGGGAGGAGGAAGAAGAAATTATGGTGTAGTTAGGATCCCTTGCAAAACAGCAGTGGCAAACCCTGCTCGGGATCTAGAGTATAAAGGTAAGTTATAATGCTTGGCAAATGTATGCACGGAGGTCCAAGTAGCAGCCTCTATAATGTCCTTGGTAGCCACTCCTCGTAAGAAAGCTGTGGTAGTGGCTGTAGCCCTTGTAGAGTGAGGTCTTATGTTCTGTGGAATTTGCTTTCCATGGTAGGAGTAACAGAATCTAATGCAATTTCCTATCCACTTGGAGATTGTCTGTTTGGAAATTGCTTTTCCTTCCCTTCCTGTTGCATATGCTATGCTACCAGAAGCTGGTCAGTTTTTCTATTGCCCTTGGTTCTGTCCAGGTAGTAGCGCAACTGTCTATGTACATCCAAAGTATGCAGCAGTCTTTCCCCCCTGTTCTGTGGATTGGGGAAGAAGGTAGGTAGGTGGATTGCCTGGTTTAAAGACACTCTGGATACCACCTTAGGCATAAATGTAGGATTAGTTCTCATGGACACTATCTTGATGATAGATTAGGAAGGGTTGTACTGCCATTAAAGCCTGTAGCTCAGAAACCCTTCTTGCTGAGGTAACTGCCAGCAGGAAAGCAGTTTTCCAGGATAGGTGTTGAAGATCTGCTGTTGCTGCTGGTTCGAAAGGGGGGAGTGTCAATTTTTCTAGCACAAAGTTCAAGTCCCATGCTGGTAATGGTGGTTTCCTAGGAGGTTTTACATTCTTAATTCCTCTCAGAAACTGCCTGAGTAGAGGATGCGAAAAGACAGGGGATCAAGCTGTATTCTGCAGAAATAGCTGATGCATGTATCTTGATGGAGGAATAGGACAGGCCTGTATGGAAAAGCTCTGCCAAATACTCCAGGATGTTGGCAATGTCTACCTTTGACACATCTTTGCCCCTCTCGGTACTCCAAATGAGAAACCTTTTCCATTTTCCTGCATAGTTCCTTCTTGTTGAGGGTCTGCGGGCCTCAAGGATAATGTCTTTAACCCTTTGGGATAAATCTGGGTTAGTTGCTCTTATGTAATGTTCCAGGCAGTCAGTTGCAGAGTTTTCAGGTTTGGATGCAGGATGTTGTAGTCGCTCTGAGTTAACATCAAAGGAATCAGGGGTAGTGTCCACATTTTCCCCCGAGACATGCTCCTCAGTAATGGGTACCAATGTTGTCTTGGCCAATCTGGAGCTATCAGAATGATCCTTGGATGGTCCTCTTTGATCTTCAATAGCACCTTGTGCATCAAGGGAAGAGGTGGGAATGCATATGCTGTCAGGCCTTTCCAACTGAAGGATAGAGAGTCCACCTTCCAAGCAAGTGGGTGGTACGTCCTTGTGCAGAATTTCTTGAGCTGGTGATTGAGTGGGGATGTGAATAGGTCTATTTGTGGCAGTCCCCATTTCTTTGTGATGACCTTGAAGATGTCCGGGTGTAGCATCCGAGGTAGTTCTGCTTAATATGTCTGCTAGGATGTTTTCTTTTCCCGGTAGAAAAGTTGCTTGTAACTGAATGTTGTAACTCAGAGCCATATTCCACAGGTCCAGTGCCATCCGGCATAGAGGGTATGAATGAGTGCCTCCCTGTTTGTTGATGTACCACATGACTGTGGTGTTGTCTGTCCTTATCATCAACTGGCCTTCTTGGAGGAATGGTCTGAAATTCTGGATTGCTAGTTTTACTGCCAGCATTTCTTTTTGATTTATGTGCAGGTGCAGCTGATCTGGAGTCCATAAGCCTTGTATGCACTTGTCCAGCATGTGGGCCCCCCAACCGAGGTCTGAGGCGTCCGTTGTGATGGTTTGGCTTGGTTGAATGCTGTGGAAGGGCAAACCTGGGTTTGACTGGCATGCCTGAGCCCACCATAGGAACTCTTGTTTCAGGCATGGAATTAGTGGTATTTCGGTTTCTAAGCTGTGCCTGTGTTGAGACCATAAATTCTTTAGGTACCACTGTAGCTTTCTCATATGCAGTCTGGCATGGGGACCAGGATTATGCAGGATGCCATGAAGCCCAAGGCCTGCAGTACTTTCCTTGCTGTTAGTTTGTTCTGCTTTGTTAATGCCAAGAAGTAGAGAGGAAGTTGTTCTTGTTTTTCTGCAGTTAGGAATGCCATCTGTTTTACTGTGTCCAATTCTGCACCTAAGAAGGTTATTCTTTGGGATGGTATCAGTCTTGACTTTTTTATATTGACTGTGTATCCCAGGGCTTGTAGTAAGCAAATGACTCTTTGTAAGTCTTCTGTTAGCTTGTTTTTGTTGTCCGCTTGTATCAGGCAGTCGTCCAGGTATGGATATATTTGGATTCCCTAAAGCCTGCAGTGAGCGATTACTGATGCCAGGCATTTCGTGAACACTCTGGGCGCAGTAGATAAGCCAAAGGGCTGAGAATTGATAATGCTCTGATCCTGCAAGAAATCTGAGGTATCTTCTGCAATTTGGTCGTATGGGGACGTGCAGGTATGCCTCCTTGAGATCTAGAGTTACCAGCCAATACTCCTTGCCCAGCATGGGAAGAAGTTGCTGTAGGGTCAGCATTTTGAATTTTGGAACAATGATGTAAGTGTTTAAAGCGGACAGGTCGAGAATAGGCCTCCAATTTTTCTCTTTTCTTGGTACCAGGAATAGTCTGGAGTAAAATCCCTTGCCTTGTTCCATAGATGGTACCCTTTCCACAGCTCTCATCTTTGCTAATTGAGCTATTTGTTTTAGAGCTTCTGTCTTTTGATTTGGTGGTAGGTTTGGCATTCCTCTTTTTCCTGGTAAAGTGTGGAAATGAAACCTGTAGCCTTGGTCTATAGTTTGCAAAATCCACTTGTCTCTTGTGATATAGTGCCAGTTTTTTGAAAATAAGGCTAACTTTCCGCCTAAGGGTGCTGCTATTTGTTCCCTGGTAGGTGGTGCCAGAGCCAAGTCACTGTGATTGTCCTGTTGCAGTGGTAGTAGTTGTGCCTGTGCCTCGTTGGTTGTTACCTTGCCACTGGCGTCCCCTGTAGGCACCTCCTCTGGATTGATTTCTGCCTCTTGAATGCCTATTCCTGCCTCTCTGAGTTTTAGAGGAGTCTGGAAAGGACCAATTTTTGGAAGGCCAGTTCCTGCTAAACCTTGGAGGCTGAACCTGTAAGAAATCTTTCACTGTTTGTACAGATTTTGCCTTCTCTTCCATTTTATTCAGTACCTGTTGAGCAGGAGAACCAAATAAACTGACCTTATCCATAGGAGCATCTAATAGTTTTGCTTTAACATGATCCGGCAAGACCTGTTCTTTCAACCATGCATGCCTTCTTATAACTGTGCCAGTCATGGCTGATCTAAAGGAAGCCTCCAGTGCATCATAGCCACATTTTAAGGAATGGTTACTAACCTGCTGAATGTTATGCACCATTTCTAGAACATATTTCTTATCTAAAGAATCATCAGAGGACAGTTTCTTAGTTAACTGATCAAGCATAAACTCCTGGTATTGGATCATATGAAACTGACAGTTCAATGCCCTAGCTGAGAGAGTAGCAGAGGTGTATACTTTTACCCCATCTCTCTAAGGACCTGGATTCCCTTTCAGAAGGAGAGGGTTTTAACTGAGGTCGAAGCTACTGCCTTAGGCCCCTGGGAGATAGTCTCGGGATCTGCAAAAGGAGCCTTGTATAAATGGTGATGAGTGTCCGGGACCCTATAGAACCTATCGGGCTTAGCAGGGGCTGGAGGTAAAGTATCAGGAGCAGTGCAAGCATCATTAAATGCATCATCCACAACAGGAAGAACTGGAGGTATAGCTAAAGGCCTATGTTGTGGTAAATGCAAAAAGGTCCTAAGCCTTTTCCTTGAATCTGAGAAATCTTGTCCCTGCCATTGGAATTGCTCTCTCATGGCATGTAAAGTTTCCCCAAAGGAAAATTCCTCTGGTGGAGAGGCAGAAGGAATCGATTCCTCAGCATCGGAATCTTCATAAGTAGAAAAAGGAGCCTCTGTCTGGATGGTCTGTATTGTCTGTATCATCAGAAGAATCATCTGAGGACACTGGCTCAGGGGGCTCTGCTCTAGGTCTCTTTTCTGGAGGTTGAGAGGCCCTGTCTGGGTGAGATTGGGATCCCCTTATTAAAGAGATGAGATCCTCTGCCAGAGTAAGCATTTGGGAACTGGAACTGGGCCTGTGAGAGGGGGGCTTAACAGGCACAGACTTAGAAGTTTTGGCTGCTTTAGCCCTGGCAAAGGCCTTTATAGACATGGCTGCAGGCGGCCTAGCAGCACCACGTGCAGGGGTAGAAACATCCAAAGGGATGGTGTCCGATAATTCTTGTGAAACCACAGTAGCAGGTAGAACTTCAGAGGCCGATTAAACCAGGGTAGAAGGGGCCTCGGTAGTAGTCATGGATTCAGCTGAAGATAGAACCGTTTGCTCGGTTTCGGCCGAAACCGAGACACTCGCGGTTTGCTTAACCATGGTTTCGGCCGAAACCGCGGACCACGAGTGTCGGTCCTTTTCTTTGCGTTTCTTAACAACTTGAGAAGTCGGAGGATCCAACGGCATTACGTACGCAAAATCTGAGCCGAAAAACTGTTCAGCAAACTCCGACCGACGTCTAAGCGTCCGTCGGTTGAAAGAAGCACAGGCTAGACAAGCTGCTACGTCGTGGTCTGGGCCTAAACAAGGTAAGCAGTAAGAGTGGAAATCTTTATGAGGTATTTGTTTCCCACAAGTTAAACAGTTATTCACTTTTCTGACATCGGCTGAGGCAAGAAAGAGTCCCCAACGGGGTACTTAGCTTTTTAGAAGTCTTCGAAGTAGTATTCGGTAGTAGTAATCTCTGGATCTGACCGACCGGCACTTGCGAACAGCTTCTGCTTCGGGCGCCACGCGGCAAGAAAGACTGGGGAAAATGGCGTCGGCTGATGCCTTTATACCCGAAGAACTGCAGCTATGACGTCGGGTGAAGTGCGACACCAGCCGAGACCAGACCCAGACTTTGGAATCCGGCCGACCGAAGGGCTGCCTGACGACAGGACAACCCATTTGTAAGGACTGCAGATGCATCCTTGAAGGACATCATATGCATGGTAACTGGTGAGATAACCAAATAATGGAACACTGGAATGGCTGAGGAGGGGGCTGTTGCTGGGGATTGCTGCATGAGGGGCTGCTCTGGGGTGGTGGTCTATTACCCTTCCTAGAACCCTATTTGATCATGATCTGGCTCTAGTATTTCAAGTAGAATATACATATGCAAAGGTAGCTACAGTTTAACTACATTACAAGGTATCTTTTTCTTCCTATGCATTTAAATAATTTAAGGAAATGACTGGAGTGGCTTTCTTGAGGAATGACCAAGTGGGTGTGGCTCAAATAGGGGTGTTTCATGAGTGTGGTGTGGGTGGGGCTTAAGGAGCGCTGGAGCACTACTTCGCCTAGGGTGCCACTTCAGCTAAGGCCGGCCCTGTGATTACCTTAAATTTAGTTACTTGCAAGGATTTGGAAATCAAAATGCAATTTTAGCTGTGGTGGAAGCCTGGTGTGTATACTTGCTAATGGCAGGCTGCTGAATCAAGTTACAGGTGTTGTAAGAGTTTGAAGTTCCTAACTGCAATTTGCATAACGCTACACAGTGCAGTCAAACACAGTGTAGCAATTACTCAGGAAATACAAAACAAAATGCGGACTGCACAAAAATGAACAAGTCACACATGATAGCAGTAGTCAAAGGAATTCATTTGTACAATTTATCTGATGATTTTAAGGACTGTTAACACAAGTGAAACACTCCATGCTTCACCTTGTGTGTTAAAAATGTGATTAAACACTTCTCTACATGCATGCAAGCAATAAACCAAAAAGTCCAACATAATCCTCAGAGACCATCAGAAATGATAGGCACTAAAACTCAGATTTATAACTATACACTAATCACATGACCACATACAAAGTCTAGTCACAAATGGTAATCTACTGGGTCCATTAACAAATGACTTAAAGCAGCTTTCCTTTTCAAAAGCATATTTACTGTTGACATCTTCATGTAACCTTGGATGAGTATTTGCTCTTAATTGCTATAAAAGTTTCTTGAGTCAATGTCTCACTATTCCCCACCCAGCAGCGTCTGCTTGATATAATGTACTACACAAAACCAAAATCTCTTAAATGATTTACAGGTCAATGTCTCTACAGACGTAATAGCATGTACATGATCAAACTCTCACTGAAAGTTCTTGTGGTTTTACAAATGTAAACGACACCACACTGTCTCAAAGTGCTAGGTAAGCCACAAAGAATTGCAGTCGAAATGTTTTTTTTAGAGCGAATGGTTCTGTCTGAATTTTTAAGGATGGCATATGGATGACTAAACATATTGGCAATATTTATAAAAACTCAATGAATATGCACCACAAATTTTCTGAAAGAATTACTGCTTCTGGGATGTTTCCTTCAAAAAGATTTGTCTTACAGACTAATTAGGTGCCTGTGTCAAATTTCATCATGCAAGTCAATTTTACCCTTTAATATTCCCCATCTGTTAATACTGGTGTTTCTAATCGCATTGCTATCCAGTGAGTACACCAATGCAAAGGTATTATCAAAACTACCATTAGTTGTGTGCAGAAGTATAGCTAGATATTTTGACACAGATTGCCATCGCCCAATCTGGAGTCCCCCTCAACTTTGAGAGGGACACAAAGTAAAAAGTCCATTCCCGATCTGCCAGTCCTCACCTATGAAGTAAAGCAGCTCCAGTTCTATGCACCACAAATGCAATAGTGACATTTCTTTCTGAATATCAGTAATGCACTCAAGGCCGATTGGGTTCTGTGATCTCACACCACACTAGATACACCCCTGATCAGATGTCTCAATGTGTGGAAAGTTGTCACCCAAAATCTTTCAAAGAAATCATCAGGGACAAGCTGTTTGTACATCACTTTTAACACCTGGATGAGGTACTTTTTAATGAGTTGGAAATTAAAGAAAAAAGTATTTTTAGACGGGGATGATGACAGCATATTTATAGACTACATTTCTGAGCAAGTCAAAGCAGGTAAAAGGCACAAATTGTTCTTAAATTAAGAATCACACAAACGAAATAGGCCCCATACCTCTCAACCTGGAAGCATCAAAAATCTGGACAAGGCCCATGAAAAATAGGTACAAATCTGTATGCTGATTAAAATCAAATTTGCATACATAATGATGTAACCCACCCACTCCAACAGAATTGTGGGATACCAACTTTCAAATGCAAACTGAAGAACAGACGACCAAACTATGGCACCAGAGTCGCCCTGCCGCCATTCTAATGTCCTATTACCTGGCTATTTCGCCCCATTTACCATAAACACTAATGTGTGCAGACTGCTTTACTTCTACAATGATTATTTGGATTTTATTTTTACATTTTACAGCACAATGCACAAACACTAAGACATCTGCTAAACAAACCAATACTGTCTGACAAATGAAATAGACTTGGCATTAAAACTTCTCTGCCACTGAAACTCACATTCATTGAAACCCACAAACCACATCCAAAGAAAATGCATCTGACTAGTGGTGGATAAAGATTACTTTTTGTTTTCAAATCATTGTCCCCTTGTACACAAAACAAGAAACTTACATGTGTTCTTTGATACACCTTCCTAACTTTAATAAATTATATTCCTTGTACAACACAGCACACTTGTTAGTCTTAGAGCGCATTTTAAATTTACTGTTTGAACATTTTTCCAGTAGGCAATGAAACAAACTGAACCAAAAACTACCTAATTCAGAATATTTCCATCATAAAAGTCTACTTCAACACACACATTTTATTTTTCTTATAATGCAGCACAGAATATAATCATTCTGATTTTCTGTTCCTGAATTTGGGTTAATATTTTGCTCTTTCCACTGAGACACAAATGCCCTTGTGATTGACATTTGCTCACTTCTGTTCTATCTGTAGCTATACCCTGCCTTGACTTGTTACACCCACCCCCTTTAAAAGTACAACACAGTATAGTATCAGCAATGCATCTACAGACTGTGGGAGTAGAACCCACAGTCTTCTGCATCAAAAGCAAGCATTTAACCTGTTATGCTATTAACAATGCAAGCAGACTCGGCATAAGCCACACTAAACTTCCTTTCCCATGAAGCTCTCAGCTCCTTGTAAAATCCACTCAATTGCATCTCTCAACTTTGCAGCACAAGAAATCCAATTTTTTTTGGGAGGGGGGCCAGGACAAAAGCCCAAAAAACAGGGACACATTTTAAACATTACTTCTATCATTTTGGAAAGTTGCTAGAATAAAATTTTGTGTTACCACCATGCGTTTCACTGCCAAGTCTTGAACCCAGCAAGGACCCTTTACACTACAGTCAGAACATACCACTATGCCAAATCAGCAGTTTCCTGAACTTACATGGCTATCATTTAGTGAATTCAGTTCTCATGTCTTACCATAGCTCTTAATCTCTTAGCACAAAAAACCTGGACACCACCAATAATGGGGAATAAAGAATTAAGTTCTCACTTCTCACCATAGCTCTCAACCTGTTAGCACAAAAAAACCTGGACAAAGCCAATAATAGGGGAATATATTACAGCCCTAAAAATAGGGACACATTTCAAATAGTGACCTTATAAATTTAGAAAATTGCTAGAATAAAAGGTTTTGTTTTACCATTTATTTTCTGAAGAATATGAAGTCTGAAATTCAAATGCCTGTCAAACTCAAATCTTTCACTGACTTGCCACAAAAAGCCATAAAACCACAGATTTTATGAGGAACAGAACAAATATGAGGCATAAATCCAGAGCTTTCACAAGGGGTGATGGGTTGGGGACTTCAGGCTCTTGTCACCTTGTACCAAAGGATCAAGGTTTGAGCCTGAGCACCTTCTCTAGCCACCAGGTATAGTCACCTGGGGCATTTTACAGACAGACACACGTGCTGCTTTCTATAATCTACACACAATTCAGTTCAGTGCTGCTGCCATTCGTTCCTGCTCCCCGACATAATAATCCGTTCAGTGCTGCTGCCGTCCGGTCCTGCTCCTCAACATAATAATCCATTCAGTTCAGCGCTGCTGCTGTTCGTTCCTGCTTCCCGACATAATAATCCATTCAGTTCAGTACTGCTGCCATCCGTTCCTGCTCCCCGACATAATAATCCATTCAGTTCAGTACTGCTGCCGTCTGTTCCTGCTCCCCGACATAATAATCCATTCAGCTCAGTGCTATACTTTCTGGTGCCGTTCCTTCAGTGATACGGCGTTCCTGCTCGCATTTATAACCGTTCCTTCAGTGCTGCTAAATCTGCCATTCCCGCCTGCATGCATTTGAGTTCTGTGTGCATAACA
The DNA here is from genome assembly GCF_019279795.1 of Protopterus annectens. Lineage (NCBI taxonomy): Eukaryota > Metazoa > Chordata > Ceratodontiformes > Protopteridae > Protopterus > Protopterus annectens. The sequence continues at coordinate 961,069,640 of NC_056734.1, read as the reverse complement.
CTCCAAGAAGCTCAATTCTGACAGGCTGGTAGCCCTGACGGAGCTGACGTCATCGTGCATGTGATGACGTCAGCAGGAAAATTTAAAAAACTAAGAAAAACATCGGAAATGAAAGGGTGCCACTTGGAAATCATGGCACCCCTTCATTTGAACCCCAAAACTCGGTAAAAATCAAGTAATTTGGTGCGGTTGGGAGGTATGATATGCCCCACAAATGTACTGTGCATAATACATTTCTTCAGGGCAAGAGAAGGATTGCTGAAGAACTTGAAAACCAGAGAAAGCGATGGAGAGGACTGCTAGATTAAAACAAGCCTTGTCAAATACCTTCATTCAAAAATGGGAAGTATTCAGTGATGGCAGAGATAAGCTGACAGGAGATGCCAAACATATACCAACCATGTCACCACTATATCTGTAATCCATATACATTGCAGAACTGATGGAAAATTCAATTACAAATTATCCATGGTCACACACAGAACAATCTGATGAAATAAAGGGCTGAAAAAGCAGCCTTGAAATTTTTTTTGCATTAAGATTACACACCTTCACAACAACTGGCAGAAAAGCACATACACTCACTAGACTGCATCAGAGTACAAAAGGAAAACACATATGGAAAAGCAAGATGCAGCAGGGAGAAACCAAGATGATTTCATAGGCTCAAAAAATAGAAACAGAACACAGTCTGAAATAGACTGAAGCAATGCATGGCAAAACCAAGTGGCCTAGAAACTCGAGGGGAGAACAGCAAGGCAGCCACAGACATTTTAATGACAAGACTGGTCGTAGGACACAGATGAGAGAAATAACTGGTTAAGGTAACTAGTGAAAAGAGAATAAGGGAAAACGACTACACAGAACTGTCACATAAATTGTAAGATGAAAGAAGTGTCACCACTTACTCCATACACATCAACTTGCATGGCAGGAGAAATGGGCATGCAAACATAGGGGCACTCTGTAATCAAATTAGTTTTGCTATTAGAAGGCAAAGGACTAAAAACTGGGCCAGCCATGTGATTGACTTCAGTTATATATACCAAGGGATAGGAGACTGATGAACAAGGTACTTTTGTTTGCTTACTTAAACCCCAAGTCATCAACATGCTAACATAGCACTTAAAGGTGAAGTCTAGCGAAACTGTCAAACACTGGCATCTCAGAATCAGTTTCATAGGTTTTTACTAGGCTAATGACCGGCAGGGTCTTTACAAGTCTAGACATGCAACCTAACCCAGTTTTATCCCAGATGGGGTATGTTAGTAAAGAGGTAGCTAAGGGTATATTAATAGGGATTAATTTACTTACTGTCAACCTCTGTCCATCGGTGACATGGGGGACAGAGTGGGGATGAATTTGTGATTTCCCATCCAATGGGCGAGGTTTCTTTTGAATGGGGTCAGGGATGAACTCTGTTTCATGTACATGGTGAGATAATTCCATAGCACGGGGATTCTTTAAGACACACATTGGCCTCACCAGCATGTTCTATTTCTGTTGCTTGCAAAGTTCAGGTCATTTGAACGTGTGTTTATGTGCTCTTTATTCTTCCAATGCGAGAGAGATCCATCAACACTGGATCAGAGGATGCCTTATATGCTATGCATAGATCACCTCTCAGTAATCAGGAGGAGACTGAGTACAGAGATAAGACCTTAAGGAGATCTTGTGCAGGACAGGGTATTCATACCCTGGATTCTCCTAGTGAGGAAATTTTGAGTGTGTTCTGTTTTAAGTGCCTCGTGAGGTACATGCTAAAGGGGGCATAGTATTCAATAGTGGGTCTGATAAAGACGAGTAGAGTAGAACTATAACTTACTTGGATCTAGTGGCATATCCTTGTTTATGAGTTGGGCGACATGGAATAATTTTCTTACTATACTGGCTACATGTTGGTCGAAGGTCAGATTACTGCCTACATATGTTCACAGATCCTTACTGTGTCAACTCTTGGGAGTGTTTATCAATGAGTAATTAGTTTGGATGAATGATTTCCTAAAGGGTCCTATAATGAATTGCTTCACATGGAGTTTTATTCCATAGCTTTATTCATTTGGTTGTGTTAGACCCTCTTGTAGGATGTTGCTGTTGTGGTGGGAATCTATGATAGCTCTCGTTTACAGTAATCTGTAAACTTGTTGAGGTAGAGGCCTTTGACATGAGTCTTTACTACTGAGAAATAGATACCAAACAGGAGCAAGCCTAACAGACCCCTGGGGTACTCCACTGATGACGAAACTCTTGGGGAAGGTGGTCTCACTGATCCTGACTTCTTGGGTCCTATCTGTGAACCAGCCAGCAATCCAGTGAGTTGTGTCATTTTGAGAGTTCGTCAACAATACCTGAATGAGGTATTATATCGCACAACTTGGCCCAGACAAGTTAAGCATTATGCACCATTTTCCCCTCATCCATGGCTTTGGTGACCCTCTTAAAGATGACCACCAGGTTGAGTAAGACCTTCCCTTAAAGCCAGAACTGGGATGGGTCCCAGTGTCTATACATTTATTTATTTATTTTATTTACTTAAAATTTATTTACCAAGAAAGTCCAACTTGGAACAAAGCCAATTTTCAGCGGAGGCCCGGGGAGAAATGGTCTAGACATATGTCTTTTTAATGTGGGAGGAAACCGGAGCACACGGTGAAAACCTACACAAATGCAGGAAGGACATGCAGACATTACCAATGCCCTTGCTGGTTGTTTCCAAGATCATTCATCCCATGGCTATGCCAGACTTGTGGGTCTGTAGCTACAAAGAGGGATCACTGTTGCAGCCTTCTATTCACCTGGCATGTAACCCAGTGTTTTGAGGATTATGTTGGAGTGCCTCCAGTGGTTCTGTTAGGTCATGTTTTAGGCTATTTAGAAGGCAACCTGGGACTTTGCAGAGACCTACTGAAGCAGTGTGCTTTTGGCCTTAGTGAGCGTCACAAGGACCTGTTCCCTCTGTATAGTTGGGAGTGAATATGGTTGAAGGGATTTCAAAGTGGGTAGTGTGGGGGTTAGAACTAAATTTAACAGCTAGATTTGCTATGTCATCCAGGAGAGTAAAGGTTGTTCCATTTGCCATCAGTTTTGTATACTGCTGTGTTACCTTTAAGGTTCATAACATTGCTGAGGAAGGCCTTATGGTTGTCTTAAGTGTGGGAGACTATCCTGCTTAGTGCCTGGTCACGTCCCTATGAATATACGGAGTACACAGAATGCATCAAAACAGTGCAATGGACATTGTGCATCCACAATCATTTTATCTTTAACATATTACTGCAGTTCACTAGAGTACTGCTAAATTTTAGAATTTGCTCTTAAACTTTGAAAAAGTATATCATTTCCTAGTTCCGGTCTAACTGCAGACTGAGGAAGACTTTCTATCAAGAATATTATTGTATGGAAAGAAATTTTGAAGTAAAAAAAAAAATGACTGGGACTGCGTAGGGGAAGTGGAAAAGCAAGGTGGAAAGAATTCTGAAGTGAATATGCAGGGGTAAAAAAAGAACAGTAAATAGACACTATACAGAAGGAGTAGGCATTCCATAAGGAGTCCAAACTAAAAATTAAGGACAAAAACAAGTTAGCAAAAAAGATAAAAAGTACCAGAGTGGAGTCTGACAACAGCGAAAAGGGAAAAGACGTGTGGGTAATGCTGCTCAACAAATGTTTAGAAGTGGCTAGAGAGAAAATGAAAAAAGTGGAGAAAGAAAATGGTTAATTTGGGAAGGGAGAATAAATGTGGAGAAACAAACTGCTACCAGGTGTGTGTGTGTGTGTGTGTGTGTGTGTGTGTGTGTGTGTGTGTGTGTGTGGGAGAGAAATAAGAACAACGTTATTCAGGAGGGACTTCAGTTTAGTAATAAATGAAAGACTAGACAGGATAGGGTACAGAGTCAATGAAGTAAAATAAATCAAAAAGTATAGAAAGATAGAAAAGACAGACATATGGAGAAAAAAAATTCTATATTATTTATACCTACAACATTATGGTGGCCCTAGGATAGCAGTGGAAACTAGCTCTACAAGAGATAACTTGGAGAAGAAGTTGGCAGCAGCAGGTACAGAAGCAGTGCTAGATCATGCCCCACTATAAACAAAGATAAACGTCAGAGAGAGAAAAATATGGTGTGGTCTCCTAAATCCTACAGCTTATTTTCTAACTAAATCTTCAGAAGGGGAGAGAGCTCCGTGGGGTTTATTGACAAAAGCCCAACAAAGTGTGCAATCCTTAACATTGTGTACAGGTCGTAAACACAAAAGGGCTTTGCGAATGCCTGTTGATGTAAAGGAATATGCTTTAGTTTGATCATATTAACGAAAAAGCAATATCAAAAATTGGGTAAAGGGGAAGAGTTCCTGACGAGGTACTTTCACTGGCCGCTGCTATCTGGATCCTTTTCAACATCTGGCAGACTAAGGAAACAATGTCTGGCTTCCCAGACTGTCAGCAAGAAAGATCAGAGGATTCAGGTGCCTCTACATCCCTTATGTAACAATATACAGCCCTCATACCAGGACTAAGATCAGATGTGTGGCACGTGTGGAAAAAGTACTTGAGGTCTGGCTTACTGGCCAGATGTAGGGTACCCTAGACAGTACACATCAGCTGTGATTTCTAAAAATGTACCCGTTCACTGGGGGACAGCACAGCAATAGGAAAAAATAAGACTAAGACACTGCATTAAAACATGAAATGCGAAGACTTGACAATCAAAAGTGTATTTACCTCTATTTGGTAACAGGGTAATTGGGCTTGTCCAAAGACTCTCTTCAGCTATGATCTAAGTAGTAAGACAATATACAGAACCATAAGCAAAACTGTCAGAAAAGTGATGGCCCAAGAAATGAACCCTGCAGAAGTCTTGTGTTTAGTGCACCTTTTTGGGAATACTGTTTGGCTGCATAAATCTGAAAGGATCATTCTGAAAGATAATAATGAAACCATATGACAGGGTTTTATCCCAAGTTTAGCCTTTTTGGCTGTTCCAGTGGCATACAGGGCTTAAAGCCCTAACTACAACCAAAGTGGCCCAGGTTTGATTAGGATCCAGTGCGACTGATGGAGGAGCAGGGAGTGCTGGCATGCCCACCTGGGGAGAGAGGGGGTTGTGGGTGTCTCCAGATGACTATCCCTGCTGGAGACAAGGGACATTGCCAAATGAGGTGTGAACAGCAGGAGGGGAGCAGTTGCTTGGTTGAGCTGCTGCAGATACCACACTGCAAGTCCCCCAGGACTGTACCACCCTGATACAATAGGGAGAGAGGAGTAACAGGGTAGGTCAAAACATAAGACTCCCCTCAGACAGAAGCACTTAGACGTGCCAAGCCCCACTGCCTGTGATCTATGACAGGCCACAGAGATTTATTTATTTTATTTTCAGTTTGATGACCGAGGAAAGTCCACTGGGCCAAGAAGAGCCCATTTTCAGTGGAGGCCCGGTGAGAAAAGCTCCAACACACATTACAGACATATACAGTGTAGTAAAAGCATAGACTAAGAATACATCATAATATATCACAATTCAGATTAGTGGAATGTGCAGGGGAGCATGGATTAGTGGGTTGACCCAATGAAATGGGGCATGTGGATTGGGATGGTAACAATGAATGGTGGGTGGGAGAAAAAGCAAAAAAGTTAAGCTTTTTGAGTCTTAGTAATAGTAGATTATGCCTGTCTGTCTCGAAAGCACTAGTCTTGTCAGCAAAAAGTAGTCCACTGTTCATGTTGGTATAGATGGCTTTAGTGATGGCAACTAAAGCTATTGTGGTGCTACGCAAGCTAAATCTTTGTGTGTTTGAGTATTTAATATTTTTGCAAAAAAATCTGTAGTGGAGCAGAGTTTGAAAATGAGACAGTAATCTATGCACCCTTTACGAGGAACAGACTTTGTGCAGAGGCACAATTGTTTAGAGGAGGAACAAATCACTGAAGTTAGAATGGTTGTAAGTATCTGTGAGGGGGTCTGTGTCAAGGAAGTTGGCTGCTTTTCTGGGGAATTTAGCTGAGGAGTTTAGGTTTTTCAGATTTTTTTTAAGTTTCTTTAATGGTGATTTCAGAGAAGTGAAATGTTGCAGCATACTCAGCAAAAGGAAGAAGTTGAGGGTGTGTGAGAACTATTTACATCCGGAGAATCTGTGAAGAGAGTTAACGTTATTGGTGATGTTCTGAACTGATTTTCAGAAAATATTTGTAACCTTCTTTGAAGTTTGTACCATTTTTGGTTAATGAGACTGTATAGGGGGAGGAAGCTAGTAATGTGCCAAGAAAGTGTTTTTAAGTCCTTCCAGAGGAGCTTGGCTCCATTGGTAATAGCATGCTGTTTTTATTTTAGTTGATGGCTTTAGCTGAGTTTGTAGCTTTTTATGGTTTCCTTTCAAAGGGTCAGGTATACTTGGTGTAGTTAACAAAACTCGCGTGACCAACACATTTTCCAAGAATTATCTTTCTCCTTCATTTTGGCTACAAAGACAGGGTTTAACCAGTTATCCTGCAAAAGGAGACTACAGAGAAGGCTTTTTGGTGTGACTGGTAAGTGAGAATGTTGCACTTCTGGGAAAAGAGCTTCCTACTACCATGTGCTTTTGGGATGTTTGAAAATTCAAGTGGAAATAAAGTACAGTTGTGTACCTACCATAAATGTAGATGTTCGAGTGTATTCACTATTGCAGTCATTATACTTGGGTTATCCTGCTGACAGGCTACCCGCAGTCGGCCTGAATTCCAAAGTCCTGGTCCGGCGTCAGTTGCTGTCGCCTCTTCCCTGACGTCAGTGCGCCAGGGGTATAAAAGACAAAGCCAACGCCATTTTCTTCAGTTTTTCTTCCCCCAGATGTCAGGTGCCCCCAAAAGGGTAGGCTAAAAATTCTGCTTATAAAAAAGCATGCACTAACAAACAATATCTTCACCTACAAGCAAATACACCACACATAGGTTGTATAGAATAGAGAATTACAGAGAAGTCCCAGCAATGAAAAAAAAGGGGGGGGGTGGGAGGGTAACCTGGACTGCAACAGTGAATACACTCAAACATCTACATTGATGGTAGGTACACAACTGTATTATGTTCATCGTGTTTCAGTGTTGCAGTCATTACACTTGGGTTGAATCCCAAAGCTGAGGTTGGGTGGCTGGTCCTAAATGGAATTAGGAGTGGCTATGAGGCCCTGCAGAACTGCAGTAGCAAAGCCTGCTCTGGATTTAGAGTAAAGAGGTAAGTGGTAGTGCTTTGTAAAAGTGCGCACTGAAGTCCAAGTTGCAGCATCCAAAATGTCCTTGGTTGGTACTCCTCTGAGGAAGGCTGCTGCTCTGGTTGAATGTGGTCTAATGCCCTTAGGCACTGATTTGCCATGTTGTGAATAGCAGAAAAGTACAGTTGTGTACCTACCATAAATGTAGATGTTTGGGTGTATTCACTGTTGCAGTCATTACTCTTGGGTTATCCTGCTGGCAGGCTACCCGCAGTCGGCCCGAATTCCAAAGTCCTGGTCTGGCGTCGGTTGCTGTCGCCTCTTCCCTGACGTCAATGTGCCAGGGTATAAAAGATGCAGCATCATTTATGCATCTACATTTATGGTAGGTACACAACTGTACTATGTTCATCATGTTTCACTGTTGCAGTCATTACTCTTGGGTTGAATCCCAAAGCTGAGGATGGGTGGCTGAGCTAAATAGGATTAGGAGAGGCTAGGAGGCCCTGCAGAACTGCAGTGGCAACACCTGCTCTGGATTTAGAGTAAAGAGGTAAGTGGTAGTGCTTTGTAAAAGTGTGCACTGAACTCCAAGTTGCAGCCTCTAAGATGTCTTTGGTTGGTACTCCTCTGAGGAAGGCTGCTGAAGTGGCTGCTGCTCTGGTAGAATGAGGCCTAATGCCCTTAGGCACTGATGTGCCATGCTGAAAATAGCAGAAACGGATACAATGACCTATCCATTTAGAAATAGTCTGTTTTGAAGTAGCCTTTCCTTGTGATACTGCAGCATATGACACAAAAAGTTGCTCAGTCTTTCTGAAAGCTTTTGTTCTGTCCAAGTAGAAGCGTAGCTGTCTGTGTATGTCCAAAGAATGCAGAATTTTCTTACCCTTGTTCTGTGGGTTTGCATAAAATGTAGGTAAGTGAATGGTTTGGTTGAGGGCCACACTGGACACCACCTTAGGCATAAATGTTGGGTTTGTCCTCAGAGAAACCCTGTCTGGATAAAAAATGATAAATGGTTCCACAGCCATGAGTGCTTGTAACTCAGAGACTTGTCTTGCAGAGGTTATTGCTAGGAGCAGAGCTGTTTTCCAGGATAATAATTTTATATCAGCTGTTGAGGCTGGCTCAAAAGGAGGCAGTGTGAGTTTTTCCAAGACATAATTGAGGTCCCATGCCGGAATTGGTGCTCTCCTTGGGGGCCTGATGTTTTTGGCCCCTCTGAGGTACTGCCTTAAAGGATGAGAAAAGATAGGTGGTTCCGTATTGTAATGGGCTGAAATGGCAGAGGCATGAATCTTAATTGATGAAAAGGAAAGGCCTTTGTCCAGCATCTCAGTTAGGTATTGTAAAATCTGAGTAATATTTGGTACATAGTTGTCAATGCCCTGTTCCTGGTTCCAAGCACAGAATCTCTTCCATTTTTCTGCATAAGATTTTCTGGTACTGGGCCTCCTGGCCTCCAAGATAACATCCACAACAGCTTTTGAGAGAGGAGTGTTCTGAATGGCTACATTATCTGCCATGCTGCCAGATTTAAGGTCCTGAGTTGGCTGTGCAGGATCTGATTGTTTTGTTGCGTCAGCAAGTGAGAAGTTTGAGGCAATATCCATGCTGGACCTTGAGACAAGCTCTTTAGGATTGGGTACCAGTGCTGACGTGGCCAGTCTGGTGCAATCAGTATCATTTTTGGCTTCTCTTGTCTGACCTTTAGGAGTACCTTGGGAAGGAGGAGAGGCAGTGGAGGAAAGGCATATTCTGTTAGGTTTTTCCAGCTGAAGGATAGGGTGTCTCTCGCTCCATGCTTGTTTGTGATAAATCCCTGTGCAAAATCTCTGTAATTGGCAGTTGTGAGGGGAGGCAAATAGATCTATGTCTGGGCATCCCCATTTCCTTGTTATCATGCTGAAGACTTATGGATCCAGTTTCCACTCATGGGGATCCATGTGGTTTCTGCTTAGATCGTCTGCCAGAGTATTTTTTTTTCCTGGCAGGAATTGTGCTTGCAGGTGAACTTGATAAGTCAATGCTGTGTCCCACAAGGTCATTGCTTGTCTGCAGAGGGGGTGGGAATGTGTGCCTCCCTGCTTGTTTATGTACCACATGACTGTGGTATTGTCCATCTTTATCAGTAGCTGTCCTGGATGAAGTAGATCCTTGAAAGCTGTCAGGGCATTCTGAACAGCTAGCAGATGCATCTGGCTTGCAGGCCATGTGCTCTGAATACATTTTCCTGCCATTTGGGCCCCCCAGGCATAATCTAATGCATCCGTTGTCAGTGTCTGACTGGCTGTGGGTAAAGTGAATGGCAGACCCTTGTTGTGGTGACAGGCCTGTGCCCACGATTGAAACTCCTGTTGCAGGCAGGGAATGAGGGTAATTACTGTTTCCAGGCTGTGGCAATGCTGAGTCCTAACACTTTTTAGATACCATTGTAGTTTCCTCATATGCAGTCTGGCATATGGAATTAGTAGAATGCAGGATGCCATGAAGCCCAAGGCCTGCAGGATTTTCCTTGCAGATAACTGGGTCTTTGTTGCCAATTTTTTGGAGTAAGAAGTCAGTTGCCTTTGTTTGTCTGGTGTGAGATAAGCCATCTGGGCAGTTGTATTTAAGCTTGCACCCAGGAATATTATCTCTTAAGAGGGTACTAGTTTTGATTTATTTTCGTTTACTGTGTACCCTAGGCATATTAGTAATCTTTTTACAAACGCCAGATGCTTTAGAAGAATGTCTTTGTTCTCTGCTTGAATAAGTAAGTCGTCCAAGTAGGGATACATTTGAATTCCTCTTTGTCTGCAAAATGCAATTACTGGTGCCAGGCATTTTGTGAAGACCCTGGGCACAGTAGATAAGCCAAAGGGAAGTGCAGAGAATTGGTAGTGCATTGAGCCAGCTATGAATCTGAGGTATATTCTGCAAAATTGTCTGATTGGGACATGCAGGTATGCCTCTTTTAGGTCCAAAGTTACGAGCCAAGCCTTTTTGCCCAGCATGGGCAGTAGCTGCTATAGAGTCAACATCTTGAATTTTGGAACTTCCAGAAACGTGTTTAGTATAGATAGGTCCAGTATTGGTCTCCAGGTTTTGTCCTTTCTGGGCACCAAGAAAAGTCGAGAGTAAACTCCTTGCCCCTGCTCTTCTTGTGGTACTTGTTGAATGGCCCTCATGTCAGCAGCAGAGACCTCCAAAGCAGACACCCATGCAGCCGCTACCCCAAAACAAAACACGTGCAACACATACCTCACAAAGCCAGTGTGCCAAACAGTCACAGCCCTTAAGACTAAACAACACACCTGATACACTTGTAATAGGTGACTCTATCGTCAGGCACACTGACGTCCCGCTCACCAGGCTGAACAAGGAGAGGGTCACGGTGAGCAGCTTGTCGGGCGCTAGGATCCGCCACATAACACAAGCACTCAGGTCACTCCAAGGCAAGTACAAATATGACTCAGTCATTGTCCATGCTGGTGTGAATGACCTGAGACGTACCTCCCTGGACTACATGAAAAGAGACATAAAGGAGCTCTCTGAGCATGTAGCCCAGGCCGGTATGACCCTGACCTTGAGTAGCATCTTACCCTCACCAAGAATGATGCCACAATATGAAGACAAGATGATCAATTTCAACAATTGGCTTAAGTACTGGTGTCATTCAAAGGGGTTCCAATGCCTGTCAGCTTGGGATGATATGCTCAACAAGCCACGATGCTTCGCTAGGGCCGGCTTGCACCTGTCACCACTGGGCTTACGGATATTGGCAAAGGCTCTTGCTACCCCATAGTGCCTTTTTTAGGCAAGGCTCAAAAGACAAACCCACCTCCATAGGTATCACAAGGGATAAGAAACTAAGAGTAATGCTACTCAATGCCAGAAGTCTAAACATCAAGATGCACGCACTCAAAACTCTCCTTAGCATGGAGAACATCGATATCTGTGCAGTAACAGAAACCTGGTTCAGGGCTCCCGAGAGCACCCCAGCACTACCAGGTTATACCTCATACCATGCTTTTCGGACCCAAAACTTGGACCGAACCACAAAAGGAGGAGGAGTATCGATATTCCTCAAAGATACCCACACCTCCAGGTTGGTGGCAAAGCACGAAGCATCAGAGACTATCCATGTGCAACTAACAGTGGGTAAAACTGCCTTCCAGTTTATAGCCTGCTACAGACCACCCTCCCAAACCCAGGAACCCCACTCAGCCTTCCTGAGAACACTGGAAAATATGAAGGTCTCTCCAAACACCATTATATTGGGCGACTTCAACAACCCAAACATAGACTGGGAGCATGACTCTAGCTCCAACACCCTAGCCCAAAGGTTCCTAGAATTTATAAACTGAAATGCTATGGAACAACTTGTTACCACTCCCACAAGAGGGGAAAACATACTGGACCTGATCATCACCAACATGGGGACTCTATGCTCCAGACCAGAAGTGTATCCCTCACTGGTAAGATCAGACCATAAACTAATCTCACTGGATATTCACATCCCGACCCCACCCCCTGCCCAGAAAACCACAGTGAAAAACTTCTCTAAAGCAAATTTCACACTCCTCAAAACTGAGGTGGAATCCTTCAAAGCCCCGGCCTGTGGAAAATCTGCCCAGACCGCAGAATCCTTTATAAACGCATTCTATGAACACCTTCAGGAATGCATGGATCATGCGATCCCAAATAAAACCAAGACCCAATCCTCCAAAGGCAGACGTCCTGTCTGGTGGACCCCAGCCATAAACAAACTATACAATAGAAGGAGGAAGCTACTAAATGATAGAGCAAAATCCCAAAAAGGGAAGGCATCACTGATCAGTATTGGCAAAAAACTACGGGCACACATAAAATTGTCTAAGGCTAGCTTCGAGAGAAAAATTGCACAGGACACTAAGGATAACCACAAGGCTTTTTTTAGTTATGTTAGGAACCTGGGTGGTAATTCCCAGATATGCTCAGAATTAGTCCAAAATGACAAAAAATACACCGAACCCACAGACATTGCCAACATCCTAGCTGACAGGTTCAGCGCAAACTCCCCCCCCCCCACCAAAAGGGCAAATATCTATCCCAGCAGAGTGCTGCCCCACTGACATCTCAGATGCTCAGGTAAGAGCCGCCCTCTCCATAGCAAAAAAAGTACAGTTTTGTACCTACCATAAATGTAAATGTCCGATAGATATGCAACTGCAGTCATAACATATGGGTTGTCCTGCGTCAGGCAGCCCTCGGTCGGCCGGATTCCAAAGTCTGGGTCCAGCGTCGGCTGGTGTCGCCTCCTCTCCGACGTCAGAATGGCTGGAGTATAAAGGCATCGGCCGACGCCATCTTCTTCAGTGTTTCTTGCCCCAGATGCCAGGTGCCCTCCTAGGAAGGCTAAATTTGGTGAATGGATAAACAATTCCAGACATGCACAACAGTAATAAACAGATACACCATAGGAGATACCCCCAGCTAATAGGAATAGGGGTAGTGGACCCATAAAGAAGGTTGCAGAGGGGTAGGAGTGTGGGAAAAATCTGACTGCAGTTGCATATCTATCGGACATCTACATTTATGGTAGGTACAAAACTGTACTATGTCCTTCAAGAATACAACTGCAGTCATAACATATGGGTTGAATACCATAGCCAAGCTGGGGGTGGTTGGAACTAAGTGATGGTGTAGCTAAAATGCCCTGCAGGACTGCCGAAGCAAAGCCTGCTTGGGATCTGGAGTATAAAGGCAGGTTGTAGTGCTTGGTAAATGTATGCACGGAGCTCCATGTAGCAGCCTCTAGAATGTCCTTTGTAGCCACTCCTCTTAGGAAAGCTGTGGATGTGGCTATAGCTCTGGTGGAGTGTGGCCTAATATTGGCTGGCACACCTTTTCCATGAAAAGAATAGCAAAATCTGATGCAGTGTCCAATCCATTTGGAAATTGTTTGTTTGGAGATTGCTTTTCCTTGTACTCCAGCAGCATAGGCTACAAGCAGTTGGTCAGACTTTCTGGTGGCCTTAGTTCTGTCCAAGTAGTAGCGTAGTTGTCTGTGTATGTCCAAAGTATGGAGCAGTGCTTCCCCCCTGTTTTGAGGATTGGGGAAGAAAGTAGGCAGGTGAATGGCTTGATTTAGAGACACCCTGGAAATTACTTTTGGCATGAATGAAGGATTGGTTCTTAGAGAGACTCTGTCCTGATAAAAAATGAGAAAAGGTGGTACTGCCACGAGTGCCTGTATCTCCGAGACTCTTCTTGCTGATGTGATTGCCAATAGGAAAACAGTTTTCCATGAGAGAAAATGCATTTCTGAAGTTGCTGCTGGTTCAAAGGGAGGAAGAGTTAATTTTTCCAAGATGAAATTGAGGTCCCATGCAGGTACTGGCGGTTTCCTGGGAGGTTTGATATTCTTTATCCCTCTTAGGAACTGTCTTAGCAAAGGATGTGAAAACACAGGTGGATCACAATTGTATTTTGCTGAGATTGCTGAGGCATGAATCTTTATGGAAGAATATGAGAGGCCAGTATGAAACATTTCTGCCAAGTATTCCAATATCTGAGGTATAGTATGAACAAAACAAAATCACCTCCGCTGGCTTTACCATAAAGGGTACCCTCCAAAAAAGTATACGAGCACCAAAAACAGTCCAAATAGTAACCCACAAATGAAATGGTCACTCGTTGTCTTGAATAAAATAATATTTAATGAACAAACGTAAACATACAGATAGAACTGGGATTATCTGAGGTATACTCAATACTGTTGTATCCTGAACTCTGTTAGCATTCCAGATGATGAATCTCTTCCACTTGGCTGAATAGGTTTTTCTGGTGGAAGGTCTGCGTGCTTCCAGTAAGATCCCTTGAACTTTTTTGGAAAGAGAGATATCGGAAGGAGTTATGGTAACCTCCAGGCTGTCAGATGCAATGTTTTCAGGTTTTGATGAACAGTCCTGTAATTGTGTTGTGTTAGAAGCAGAGGCCATAGGGGCAGAGGCCAAGGTTTGGTCCGAGTTATGCTCAACAGCAATGGGTACCAGTGCTGCCTCGGCCAGTCTGGAGCTATCAAAATGCCTGTTGGTTGTTCTGCTTTGATCTTCAGTATCACCTTGGTCAGCAGTGGTAGAGGAGGGAATGCATAAATTGTTAGGGAATTCCAGCTGAAGGAGAGAGCATCCATTTTCCAGGCTAGAGGATGGTGGGTCCTTGTACAGAACTTTTCCAGGTGATGATTCATGTGAGAAGCAAAGAGATCCATGTCTGGTCTTTCCCATGTCCTTGTTATTTGTGAGAAAATGTGAGGATGCAGCATCCATTCGTGTGGATCCAAGAAATTTCTGCTCAGCTTGTCCGCCAGTACATTGTCCTTGCCTGGCACAAACTGGGATTGTAAATGTACGTTCAGACTTAGGGATTTTTCCCAGAGAATCATTGTTAGTCTGCAGAGGGGATAAGAATGAGTCCCTCCCTGCTTGTTTATGTACCACATAACAGTGGTATTGTCTGTCCTTATTAGCAAATGTCCTTGTTGAAGTGATTTTTCGAAAGTCTCGATTGCATGTATCACTGCCAACATCTCTTTTTGGTTTATGTGCAGATGCCTTTCCCTTGGTGTCCATTGACCTTGAATGCATCTGCCCTCCATGTGCGCCCCCCATCCATGGTCTGAGGCGTCTGTTGTAATCATTTGAACTGCTTGAGGTTTGTTGAAAGACATGCCTTTGTTTAACTGACTTGCTTGAGCTCACCACAAAAATTCTCTTTGTAGACATGGAATGAGTGGGATTACGTCCTCTAGGCTTTGGCTGTGTTGGGACCATATGCTTTTTAAATACCATTGCAGCTTTCTCATATGAAGTCTTGCCAAAGGTATCAGAAAAATGCAAGATGCCATGAACCCCAGGGCCTGCAGGATTTTCCTTGCAGTCAGCTGGGAGAGCTTTGCTAGGCCTTTGAAATACTCTGGTAACTGCTGTTGTTTTTCTTCTGTGAGAGAAGCCATTTGTGTTTTTGTGTCCAGTTTGGCTCCTAGGAAAATAATTTGTTGGGATAGCAGAAGTCTTGATTTCTGAATGTTGACTGTGTATCCCAAGGCCTGTAGTAATTGAATGACATAGTCCAAGTTTGCTATCAATGTTTGTTTGTTGTCTGCTTGTATGAGGCAGTTGTCCAGGTAGGGGTATATTTGAATCTCCTGGAGTCTGCAGTGTGCCACTACTGATGCCAGGCATTTCGTGAACACTCTGGGCACAGTAGATAAGCCAAACGGCAATACTGAGAATTGGTAATGCTCTGTCCCTGCAAGAAATCTGAGGTATCTTCTGCAGCTTTGTCTGATTGGGACATGCAGGTATGCCTCCTTGAGGTCCAGAGTGACCAGCCAAGACCCCTTGCCCAGCATGGGAAGGAGTTGCTGCAACGTCAGCATTTTGAACTTTGGCACAATGAGATAAGTATTTAGAGTGGACAAGTCCAGTACAGGCCTCCATTTGTTTTCCTTTCTTGCAACAAGGAACAGTCTTGAATGAAATCCCTGGCCTTGTTCTTGTGGAGGGACCTTTTCTATTGCTTTTATATTTAACAGCTTTGAAACTTGAATGAGTGCCTCTGCCCTTTGATGATGTGGCAGGTTTGGCATGCCTTGTCTTATTGGTAAAGTATGGAAGTGGAATCTGTAACCTTTGTCTATTAAATCCAGAATCCAGTTGTCCTTGGTTAAGATATGCCAGTTTTTTGAGAATAAGGATAATTTTCCACCCAAAGGTGCTTCTCTTTGAGCCTTTGTAGACGGTATGAAAGTCAAGTCATTGTGTTTGTCCTTGTGGTGCAGCTGGACTGCCTGCGCCACTTCTTTGATTTGGTGGTTGCCATTGGCCCCTGTAGGAGCCTCAGTATTGCCCTCTACCTCGGGCACGCCTGTTTTTTCCCCTTTGAAACTTGTCAGTGTCTGGAAAGGACCAATTCTTTGAAGGCCAATTCCTGCTGAATCTGAGTGGCTGAACCTGGAGGAAATCTTTGACTGTCTGTACTGATTTAGCTTTTTCCTCAATGGACTTCAACACATCTTGTGCATTAACACCAAAAAGCTTCTGTTTTTCCAGAGGTGCATCAAGTAACTTTACTTTAACATGGTCTGGCAGTAGCTGTTCTTTTAACCAAGCATGTCTACGTATAACAGCCCCAGTCATAGCTGCCCTACATGAAGCCTCCAATGCATCATAACCACACTGAAGAAAATGATTGCTAACCTGCTGAGTGTTATGTACTAGATCCTGCAATGCCTTTCTATCAATAGGCTCAGGAGAGGCTAGTTTTTTCTGTAAATCATCCAGTAAAAAATCCTGGTACTGAAACATATGAAAAAGGCAGTTAAGTGACCTCATGGCCAGGGTGGTAGAGGTATAAACTTTTTTACCCCATCTCTCCAGGGACCTAGCTTCCCTATCTGCTGGCAGTGGATTCTTGGCTGTGGAAGTAGCCACTCCCTTGGGGCCCTGTGAAATAGTTTCTAGATCCACAGAATGGGCCTTAAAAAGATGTTTGTGGGTGTCAGGGACCCCATAATATCTGTCTGGCTTGACAGGAGCAGGAGGGAGAGAATCAGGGTTAGCACTGGAGTCGGAGAAAACATCATGCAGGACATCCATAACTGGAGGGATAGTTAAAGGTCTGTGCTGGGGTAGCTTGAGGAAGGTACGTAGCCTTTTCCTGGAATCAGAGAATTCCTGACCCTGCCATTTAAAATGCTCCCTCATAGAGTGTAGGACTTCACCGAACGAAAAATCCTCTGGAGGAGAGGCAGAGGGAATTGATTCCTCAGCATCAGAGTTCTCATAGGCCTGGAAGGATTCTTCTTGGGTATCTGAATGCTCAGAATCCCCAGAGGCTTCATCTGAAGAGAGGTTGTCGGCCTGCTCAGTTCTGGGCCTTTTCTCTGCAGGTGGCTGAGAACCTCTGTCTGGATGAGGCTGAGACCCCCTGATAAGAGAAATAAGATCTGCAGCAAGAGACATGATCTGTTTATCAGAAGAAGGGGCCTGGGCAGTAGATTTAGGATGGGCCTTGGCCTGGCTGGTGGCCTTAGCACATGCAAAGGCCTTGATGGACATGGATACAGGAGGCCTAGCTGCCCCACGTGCAGGAGTAACCTTGTCCACAGGAATGGTGTCGGGTAGATCCAGAACTTCGGTTTCTGGAGGAAAATCAACAACCGGCACCGATGTAGACTCCGAGACCGAAGGACATGTTAACGCTGTGTCATCGGCCTGGAGCGGTTGAATTACCGCTTCCGAAGGGACCGAAGCACTCATGGAGGGTTTAGGAGGAGTATCGGTGGAGGAAGCGGGCCGAGGATGTCGGTCCCGGTCCTTACATTTTTTGGTAGGTTGAGTTGTCGGTTGATCCGACGGCATGATATATGCGAAAGATTCGCCGAAAAAGTCTTCGGCAAATTCTGCCCGGTGCCTGAGAGTGCGCTTATTAAAGCAAGCACAGGCCGAGACGTCGTGGTCTGGGCCCAGGCAAGGGAGGCAGTAAGAATGGAAGTCCTTATGAGGTATTTGTTTACCACAAGACAAACAATTATTAACTTTCTCAATTTGTTCTGACATCGGCTGAGGCAAGAAAAAATGTTCCCCAACGGGGTACTTAGCTTTTAGATGACGTCGGTACTGAAGACACAGGAGCTGACCGACCGGCACTTGCGAAATGCTTCTGCTTCGGGCACCGCGCGGCAAGAAAGACTGAAGAAGATGGCATCGTCCGATGCCTTTATACTCCAGCCGTTCTGATGTCGGAGAGGAGGCGACACCAGCCGACGCTGGACCCAGACTTTGTAATCCGGCCGACCGAGGGCTGCCTGAGGCAGGACAACCCATATGTTATGACTGCAGTTGCATTCTTGAAGGACATCACAGCATCAATGGGACCAGATGGTGTACCGGGCTGCGTCCTACATGAACTCCAAGAAGAGCTAAACCCAAACATAAAACTACTGTTCAATCTCAGCCTTACTACAGGATATGTGCCCAAAGAGTGGCGTACAGCAACAGTGGTCCCTCTCCATAAAGGTGGTGCCTCAACGGATCCTGGAAACTATCACCCTATAAGCCTGACTAGCTTGGTCTGCAAAGCTATGGAAAGGATCATCATGGACCTCAAAAATAAAGATATTGGGGACCTACAAACACTGGATCCTACCCAGTTCGGCTTTGTTAAGGGCAGATCCTGCCTCTTAAACCTGGTTGATTTCTTTGAAACAGTCACCAAGGCCATTGACAAGGGGAAGGTGGTCCACACAGCCTACCTGGACCTCGCAAAAGCCTTCGATACAATACCACACTCGGGCATTATAGATAAGCTCACCAGCTTAAATATAAACCCCTATGTCACTAGATGGATTGCAAACTGGCTCAAGGACAGAACCCACATGGTTAGAATTGCTGGAGCCATGTCAGACTCCAAACCAGTTACAAGTGGTGTCCCACAAGGCTCAGTCCTGGGACCTCTCTTGTTCGGTATACATTTCTCGGAGGTACAGGCCAACACTGAAGGACTGTGGCTGACCAAGTTCGCAGATGACTGCAAACTGGGCGCCATAATCAACTCTTCAGTCGACACAAGCATCCTCCAAAAGGGCCTCATAGAAACAGACAACTGGTGCCAGAGCCATGGCCTCAAGCTAAATGCCAAAAAGTGTATAGTCATCCCCTTTGGCAAAAACAAAGTGCCCACAAATTACCACATAGGTGGTAATCCATTAAGTACAGAAAAAGTAATTAGGGACCTGGGGACCCAAGTTGATAGCAATCTCTCATTTGACAACCACGTGGCCAAAGTGGTTAGAAAAACATTTTATATAGCCCACCTAACCATGAAGGGATTCACATCTAGATCAGGGGACATCATCGTGCCTCTTTACTCATCCCTCATCAGGCCCATAATTGAGTACAATGCCCCTTTTGGGATGTACCTTACCAGACACCTGCAGCAACTGGAAAGACCCCAAAAGTACCTCACCAAGAGGATCAAAGAGCTCAAACAGATGCCATATGCTGCCTGGTTAAAGAAACTCCAGCTCTACTCAGTGGCATACCGCCTGTTCAGAGGCGATCTGTGCCTGATGTATAAAGCCATGTCCAACCTGGAATTAATGGACATGCTGCACCTCAGAAAATCCAAATCCCATCGAGCTACGTGCTCAAGAGACTTGAACCTCAGCACTGAAATAAATAGGACATGCTGGAGGGACAGATTCATAACCCAGAGGCTCCCTTCACTCTGAATAAAATCCCAGTCCAGGTTAGGCAGAGTCCCTCATTGACTCTCTTCAAGAGGAATCTTGATGAGTGGATGGGAGATCGTAGGTTTATCCCGGGTATCACTTCTGTGTCACTGTTAGACAGAGGCACAGTATACTAACCTCGAAAAAGGGCATAGCAAAATAAATTTAAAATGGGTGGCGAAAGCCAAACACATTCTGGCTAGGCTTTTACATGCCCTAGGGCAGATAGCCTAGTATTAACCTATGAACCTATGTCCATGAGGGCTGTAATTTGCTTTTGTGCCTCTGCCCATTGATTGTGTGGCAGGTCTGGCATACCTTTTCCCCTTGGTAGGGTGTAAAAGTGGAACCTGTAGCCCTGGGACACTATGTTCAAGACCCACTTGTCTTGGGTAATCATTTGCCAATTTGGTGAAAAAATTGCTAGTTTTCCCCCTAAGGGGGCTGCCAAAAGAAAAGTGCTTGGATCTGGCAGAGGGAAGTCATTGGGACTGTTTCCTGTAAGGCTGTGATTTGTCTTCTCTGCTTTTGGAGGTAAGTGCACCCCATTGTTTAGGCCTGTATGAGCCTTGGGGCTGAGATCTGCCTCTGGGATGTCTGTTTCTGCCTCTTTGTGGCCTGTCTGACACTGGAAAGAACCAATTTTTGAAGGCCAGTTTCTGCTAAATCTGGGTGGCTGTACCTGTAAGAAATCCTTAATTGTCTGCATGGATTTCGCTTTATCCTTCATTTTCTTCAACACCTCTTCTGCTTTAGCACCAAAGTATCATGCTGTAATGGAGCATCTAATAATTTTGCTTTAACATGATCAGGCAGATTCTGTTGCTTTAACCAAGCATGCCTACTAATAACAGAACCTGTAACAGCGGCCCTGCAAGAGGCCTCCAATGAATCAACCACATTGCAAAGTATGCTTTCACACTTGTTCAGCAGCATGCAATAAATCCTGCATTTCCTTGTTCTCTGAACCTTCAGAATTTGTCATAATTTTCTGTTTAAGCAGTGTCATTAAGTATCGCTGATATTTAAGCATATGAAACTGACAATTTAAAGCCCTTACAACCAAGGTAGCAGAAGTGTAAACTTTTTTCCCCCATCTGTCCAGTGCCTTAGAATCCCTATCAGAGGGGACAGGGTTTTTTGCAGTGGAAGCTTTGACCCCTTTGGGACCCTGAGATATAGTTTCTGGGTCAGCAGCAGGGTTTTTATATAGGAATTGATGAGAGTCTGGGACCCTGTAGTATCGGTCTGGCTTAGCAGGTGCAGGGGGTAGAGAGTCACGGGACACGCCGGACTCTGAAAATACATCTACAATGTCTAGAACAGGTGGAATAGCAAGGGGTCTGTGCTGAGGTAGTAGCAGAAAGTCTCTGTGCCTTTTCTTAGATTCTGAGTAATCTTGTCTCTCCCAGTGGAAATGCACCCTCATGGTATGCAGGGTTTCCCCAAAAGAATAATCCTCAGGAGGAGAGGCTGAAGGAATAGACTCTTCAGCATGACAATCCTCATAGGGAGGAAAAGAATATCTCTGTTCAGAAGAGGAATCAGAGGAAATTGAAACCTGATCAGAAGAATTATATTCTGTCTCTTGCCTACGCCTCTTATCAGGAGGGGGACAGGAACCCCTGATCAAAGTAATTAGGTCTTTGGCCATTTTAAGCATCTGGTTTTTTAGGCATGGAAGTCTGAGTAGGAGAATGCTGTACTTGTTTCTTTGTCTTTAGAGCTGCTTTAGTCTTTGTCTTTGAAGCTGAAGATGGTTTAACGTAACTGTGTTGGTCTGAAGACACCCTCAAAAGACAATGCCCGCTCAGCGGCTCCAGACCCATCTGAGGGAATGGTTTTCGAGTGTCCAATACCTTGAGTATCCAGAGGCCCAGTCGGCTCCACGTGGGAGTCAGAAGCGGCCTGATGCTCTTAGGTAGTGCCCCAGGGGCTGCGAAAGCGCCTCACTGAGAACCAGTGACTGGCCTAACGGAGGCCTCGTCATCAGTTTCAGACCTCGGATGCCTATCCTTTTCCTTGTCCTTGCGTTTTTTGTAAACTCCGATCGTCAGCTGTTCCGACGGAATTATATAGTTAAATCTTCAGCCAAAGTAATGAAATGCAAAATCGAACAGACGCTTAATAGTGCGTTGGTTAAATCTAGCACAAAACTGACAGCTAGCAATGACGTGGTCAGGGCCTAGGCAAGGAATACAGTAAGAATGAAAATCCTTATGAGGTATTTGCTTCCCACAAGAAATACAATTAACTTTTTCTGACATCGGTCTGGAGCAAGAAAAAAGTTTCCCCAATGGGGTACTTATCTTTAATGAAGACTTTGGTTCTGAAATTCGGATTTGAAAGTCTCAGGAGTCGGCCGACCGGCACTTGCGAACTGCTTTTGCTTTGGGCACTAAATGGCATCAGCTGCATCTTTTACACCCCTGGCACACTGACGTCAGGGAAGAGGTGACAGCAACTGACGCCAGACCAGGACTTTGGAATTTGGGCCGACTGCGAGTAGCCTGCCAGCAGGATAACCCAAGAGTAACGACTGCAACAGTGAAACACGATGAACATCGAATGCAATGGCCTATCCATTTTGAAATAGTCTGCTTTGAAATAGCTTTTCCTTGTGATCCTGCAGCATACGCCACTTAGAGTTTTTCAGTCTTTCTGAAAGCTTTAGTTTTGTCCAAGTAGAAGCGTAGCTGTCTATGTATGTCCAAAGAATGCAGAAGTCTCTCCCCCATATTCTGTGGGTTTGGATAAAAGGTAGGCAAATGAATGGTTTCGTTAAGAACCACACTGGACACTACCTTAGGCATAAATGTTGGGTTTGTCCTTAGAGAAAGCCTGTCCAGATGGAAAATAATAAAAGGTTCCACAGCCATTAGTGCCTGTAATTCTGAGACTCTTCTTGCTGATGTTATTACTAGGAGCAGGGCTGTTTTCCATGATAAGTATTTTATGTCAGCTGTATTGGCTGGATCAAAAGGAGGCAGTGTGAGCTTTTCTAAGACAAAATTCAGGTCCCATTTCAGGTGTTGGAGCTCTCCTTGGAGGTCTTATGTTTTTGGCCCCTCTGAGGTACTGCCTTAGTAGTGGATGAGAAAAAATAGGTGGATCTGTATTGTAATGAGCTGAAATGGCAGAGGCGTGGATCTTAATTGATGAGAAGGATAGGCCTTTGTCCAACATCTCAGTTAGATATAAAAATCTGAGGAATATTTGGTACAAGCGTGTACATTCCTTGTGCCTGGTTCCAAGCTCAGAATCTCTTCCATTTTTCTGTAGAAGATTTTCTGGTGCTGGGCCTCCTGGCCTCCAAAATAACATCTATAACTGCTTTAGAGAGATGTGCGTTCTGAGAGGTTAAATTATCAGCCATGCAGCCAGATTTAGGGTTTTGAGTTAGCTGTGTAGAATCTGATTGTTTTGTTGGGTCAGCAAATGAGGAATTTGGGGTAATGTCCAGGCTGGACCTTGAGACAAGCTCTTCAGGATTGGGTACCAGTGCTGGCGTGGTCAGTCTGGGGCAATTAATATCATCTTTGGCTTCTCTTGTCTGACCTTTAGGAGTACCTTGGGAAGGAGAGGCAGTGGAGGAAAGGCATATACTGAAAGCAAGCTGAATGATAGGGCATCCACTTTCCATGCTTGTTTGTGATAAGTCCTTGTACAGAATCTCTGTAGTTGGCAGTTTAGCTGGGAGGCAAATTGATCTATGTCTGTGCATCCCCATTTCCTTGTTATGTTGAAGATTTGTGGATCTAGTTTCCACTTGTGAGGATCCTTGAGATTTCTGCTTAGTTTGTCTGCCAGAGTATTTGTCCTTCCTGGCAGGAATTGTGCTTGCAGGTGTACTTGATAAGTCAACTCTGTGCTCCACAAAGTCATGGCTTGTCTGCAGAGGGGGAGGAATGTGTGCCTCCCTGCTTGTTTATGTACCACATGACTGTAGTATCAACAGTTGTCCTGGATGAAGTAAATCCTTGAAGGCTGTCAGGGCATTCTGAACAGCTAGCATCTCTTTTTGATTGATATGAAGATGCATTTGGCTTGCTGGCCATGTTCCCGGAATACATTTCCCTGCCATGTGTGCTCCCCCAGGCATAGTCTGATGCATCTGTTGTTAGTGTCTGCCTGGCTGTGGGTAGAGAGAACGGCTGTCCCTTGTTGTGGTGACAGGCCTGTGCCCACCATCGAAACTCCTGTTGTAGGCAGGGAATGAGGGTAATTAATGTTTCCAGACTTTGGCAATGTTGAGTCCAAACACTTTTTTAGGTATCATTGTAGTTTCCTCATATGCAGTCTTGCATATGGAATTAGTAGAATGCAGGAGGCCATGAAGCCCAAAGCCTGCAGAATTTTTCTTACAGATAACTGGGTCTTTGCTGCCAACATTTCGAAGTAAAAAGTCAGTTGCCTTTGTTTGTCTGGCATGAGATAAGCCATCTGGGAAATTGTATTTAAGCTTGTACCCAGGAATATTATCTCTTGAGAGGGTACTAGTTTTGATTTATTTTCGTTTACCGTGTACCCTAGGCAAATTAATAATCTTTTTACAAACGCCAGATGCTTCAGTAGAACGTCTGTTCTCTGCTTTAATAAGGCAGTCGTCCAAGTAAGGGTATATTTGAATTTCCCTTTGTCTGCAGAAAGCAATTACTGGTGCCAGGCATTTTTGTGAAGACCCTGGGTGCAGTAGATAAGCCAAAGGGAAGTGCAGAGAATTGGTAGTGCATTGATCCAGCTATGAATCTGAGGTATTGTCTGCAATCTTGTCTGACTGGGACATGCAGGTAAGCCTCTTTTAGGTCTGAAGTTACAAGCCAAGCCTTCCTGCCCAGCATAGGCAGAAGCTGCTGCAGAGTCAACATTTTGAATTTTGGAAAGTCCAGGAAAGTGTGTAGAGTAGACAGGTCCAGTATTGGTCTCCAGGCTTTGTCCTTTCTGGGTACCAGGAATAGTCTTGAGTAAAATCCTTGTCCCTGCTGTTGCTGTGGTACTTGCTGAATGGCCCTCATGTCCATGAGGTTTTTGTGCCTCTGCCCATTGATTTTGTGGCAGGTCTGGCATGCCTTCTTTGGCAGGGTGTGAAAGTGGAACCTGTAGCCATGGGACACTATATTCAAGACCCATTTGTCCTGGGTGATTATATGCCAATTGTTTGAGAAAAGTGCTAGTTTTCCCCCTAAGGGGTCTGCCAAAAGTTAAGTGCTTGGCATTGGCAGAGGAAAGTCATTGGGACCGTTTTCTGTATGGCTGTGATTTGTCTTCTCTGCTTTTGGAGGTAGGAGGACCCCATTGTTTAGGTTTGTATGAGCCTTGGGGCTGGGATATGCCTCTAGGTCATCTATATCTGCCTCTTTGTGGCCTGTCTGCAACTGGAAAGGACCAATTCTTTGTAGGCCAGTACCTGCTAAATCTGGGTGGCTGTACCTGTAAGAAATCCTTAACTGTCTGCATAGATTTCGCTTTATACTCCATTTTCTTCAACACCTCTTCTGCCTTAACTCCAAACAAAGTATCATGCTGTAAAGGAGCATCCAGTAATTTCTTTAACATGATCAGGCAGATGTTGTTCCTTTAACCAAGCATGCCTTCTGATAACAGAACTCGTAACAGCTGCCCTGCAAGAGGCCTCCAGTGAATCAAAACCACATTGCAAAGTAAGTTTCCCCACTTGTTCAGCTGCATGCAATAAATCCTGCATTTCCTTGTTATCTGCACTTTCAGAATTTGTCAACATTTTCTGCTTTAATAGTGACATTAAGTATTGCTGATATTTAAGCATATGAAACTGACAATTTAAAGTCCTTACAGCCAAGGTGGCAGAAGTGTAAACTTTTTCCCATCTGTCCAGAGCTCTGTAACCCCTATCAGAGGGGACATGTTTTTTTGCAGTGGAAGTCTTGACCCCTTTGGGACCCTGAGATAATAGTTTCTGGGTCAGCAGCAGGGTTTTTGTACAGAAATTTGTGTGAATCTGGAACCCTATAGTATCTGTCTGGCTTAGCCGGAGCAGGGGGTAAAAAGTAAGGAGATAGGCTGGACTCTGAGAAGGCATCATCTACTATGTCCAGAACAGGTGGAATTGCAAGAGGTCTGTGCTGAGGTAGTAAAAGAAAGTCTCTAAGCCTTTTCTTAGGTTCATAGGTTCATACTAGGCTATCTGCCCGAGGGCATTTATAAGCCTAGCCCATAGTTTTGTGGCTTACGCCACCCCTTTAGTTTGGAGAAACTATGCCCATTATTTTTCTGTGCCTCTGTCGAGCAGTGACACTGAGGTAACCCCTGGGGTGTATCTGCGATCTCCCATCCATTGGTCAAGATTCCTCTTGAACAAGGCCAGCGAGGTGCTCTGCCTCACATAAACCGGGATTTTGTTCCACAGCATAGGGAGTCTTTGGGTGATGAATCTATCCCTCCAGCACGTCCTATTAATAACCGTGTAGAGGTTTAAGTCTCCCGCCCTTGTGGCTCTGAGGGATCTAGATTTTTTGAGATGAAGCATGTTCATCAAATCTGGGTTTGACATGGCCTTGTATGTCAGGCATAGGTCACCTCTGAGCAAGCGGTAAGCAACTGAATATAACTGGAGTTCTTTCAGTCGGGCAGCATAAGACAGATTTTGAGACCCTTTATCCTTTTGGTGAGGAACTTTTGTGGCCTCTCCAGCTGCTGCAAGTGTCGGGTCAGATACATTCCGAATGGGGCATTGTACTCGATCATTGGTCTGATGAGTGATGAGTATAGGGAGACTATGACTTCCCTTGATCTAGATGTGAATCCCTTCATGATAAGGTGGGCAATGTAGAAGGTCTTCCTAACTAATTTAGCAATATGAGTGTCGAATGAAAGGCTACTGTCAACCTGGGTTCCCAGGTCCCTAATAACTTCTTCTGTGTTCAGGGGATTGCCACCTATATGGTAGCTAGGGGTAACCTTATTTTTCCCAAAGGGTATGACTATGCATTTCTTGGCATTTAACTTTAGGCCATGGCTCTGGCACCAGTTATCCATTTCTGTGAGACCCTTCTGAAGGATATCTGTGTTGGATGTGTTTTCAACTACGGCCAGTTTGCAGTCATCTGCAAACTTTGTCAGCCATAACCCTCCTGTGTTTGCTTGTACTTCAGAAAAGTAGATGCCAAACAAGAGTGGGCCCAGGACTGAGCCCTGTGGGACACCACTTGTGACAGGCTTTGAGTCTGACATGGCGCCAGCAACTCTGACCCTGTGGGTTCTGTCACTCAGCCAGTTTGCAACCCATCTTGTAATGTATGGGTTTACATTTAAGTTGATGAGTTTTTCAATGATACTCGAGTGAGATATTGTATCAAAAGCCTTCGCCAGGTCTAGGTAGGCTGTATGGACTGCCTTTCCCTCGTCAATGGCCTTGGTGACTGTTTCGAAAAAGTCAACCAAGTTTAAAAGGCATGATCTGCCTTTGACAAAGCCAAACTGGGTTGGATCCAAAGTCTGCAAGTTCCCTATGTCTTTATTTATGAGATCCATTATGATCCTCTCCATGGCTTTGCAGATAAGGCTTGTCAAGCTAATGGGACGGTAATTTCCAGGGTCGGTGGAGGCACCGCCTTTGTGGAGTGGGACCACAGTGGCTGTGCGCCACTCCCTGGGTACGTATCCAGAGGTGAGACTAAGATTAAACAGCTGTCCTAACTGTGGGTTTAATTCCTCGTTGAGTTCATGGAGCACACAGCCGGGGACACCATCAGGTCCCATGGATGCTGTGTTCTTTGCCTTGGAGAGAGCAGTTCTCACCTGGGCGTTAGAGATGTTTGGGGGGCTACAATCATTTGGTATAGATATCTCTCCTTTGGGGGGAGGGGGGGGAGACGTTTGCACTGAACCTGTCAGCCAGTATGTTGGCAATGTCTGTAGGATCAGTAATCTTCACATCATTTTGAACTAATTCTGAGCATATCTGGGAGTTTCCTCCTAGGTTTCTGATATAGCTAAAGAATGCCTTATGGTTGTCTTTAGAGTCCTTAGCTATATTTTTCTCAAAATTAGCTTTGGATGATTTTATGAGAGCTCTTAGCTTTTTACTTATAGTGATCAGCGGTGTCTTACCTTTTAAGGATTTTGCTCTATCTTGTAGTAGCTTTCTCCTTTTGTTGTAGAGTTTGTTTATGGCTGGGGTCCACCAGACTGGACGCTTGCCTTTGGTACAAAGAGTCTTTGTTTTGCTTGGGATTGCCTGATCCATGCAGCCCTGCAGGTGCTGGTAGAAGGCATTTGTAAGTGATTCAGCGGTTTGAGTAATGTTAACCGCCGGCTCAGGTAATCTTGGTTCTCCTAGTGGAAGTGCTCCCTCATGGCGTGAAGGGTTTCTCCAAAAGAATAATCCTCAGGAAGAGAGGCTGAAGGAATAGACTCTTCAGCATCAGAATCCTCATAGGGAGGAAGGGAGTATCCCTAATCAGAAGAGGAGTCAGAGGAAATGGAAACCTGATCTGAGGATTCATATGCTGTCTCTTGCCTAGGCCTCTTATCTGGAGGGGGATGGGAACCCCTGATCAAAGTAATTAGGTCTTCAGCCATTTTAAGCATGTGTTTTTTAGGCATGGAAGTCTGAGTAGGAGAATGCTGTACTTGTTTCTTTGTCTTTGGAGCAGCTTTATTCTTTGCCTTTGAAGCTGAAGTTGGCTTAACATACAACTGTGTAGGTCTGAAAACACCCTCAGAAGCCTGCTCAGCGGCTCCAGACCCATCTGAGGGAATAGTTTCCAAATGTCCAATACCTTGAGTATCGAGAGGCCTAGTCAGCTCCACGTGGGAGTCAGAAGCGGCCTGTGGCTCTGAGGTAGCGGGTGTCAGGGGCTGCGAAAGCACCTCACCAGCAAACCGGCGACTGGCCTAGCGGAGGCCTCGTCAGTTTTGGACCTCGGATGCCTAGCCTTTTCCTTGTCCTTGCGTTTTTTTGTAAACGCCGATCGTCGGCTGTTCTGACAGCATTATATAGTTAAATCTTCGGCCAAAGTAATGAAATGCATAATCGTACTGCCGCTTAATAGTGTGTTGGTTAAATCTAGCACAAAACCGACAGCTAGCAATGTCGTGGTCAGGGCCTAGGCAAGGAATACAGTAAGAATGAAAATCCTTATGAGATATTTGCATCAAATAAGAAATACAATTGTTAACTTTTTCTGACATCGGTCTGGAGCAAGAAAAAAGTTTCCCCAACAGGGTACTTAGCTTTAATGAAGACTTCGGTTCTGAAATTCGGATTCAAAAATCTCAGGAGTCGGCCGACCAGCACTTGTGAACTGCTTTTGCTTCGGGCACCGCGTGGCAAAAAAAACTGAAGAAAATGGCGTCGGCTGCATCTTTTATACCCCTGGTGCACTGATGTCAGGGAAGAGGTGACAGCAATCTATGCCAGACCAGGACTTTGGAATTCAGGCCGACTGCGGGTAGCCTGCCAGCAGGATAACCCAAGTGTAATGACTGCAACAGTGAAACAGAACATCTGGGCAGTGATGACAACTTGAGCAGCAGTACATCGCTCTAGTAATAAGGTCAAGAGTGATGCCATTTTTAGTTAATGTAAAGGGTGTGGTGGGAGATTTGACAAATTCTTCCAAATTTTGTTGCTTTAGCATTTTATGTAGTAGTTGGGAGTTTTGGCCACTGGCATTAATGCTAGAGTCACGTAAAATGATAGTATTTTTAGGGAGGGCATTAGGAAATACTTCCAATGTATTGTTTTGGATGAGGGGGAGTGAGTAAGCATGGATGGGGGAGTACATATACTGAATATATATTTAGGTGTGCACACTTCCCTAGGGTTAAGTGACAAGAAACAGAGTCTGGAGCCCTATCATTGGTGGAGTTAATTGTTTGTAGAGGATATGAGGTTGAGTGGACATCCTATTTTTTTATACTATGGCTTGACTGTGGGTTATAATAATGCTTCTTAAGAGGTACAGGGGTGGAAGGCAGACTATGAAACAAAGGAGATTGTAGGGAAGGATATTTGTTAGAGATGCAATGAATAGCAGTACAAGTACTGATTAAGAAAATGTTTTAAGGGGAAGTCAAAATAGACAGAGATTAGAAAGACCGATGGACTAGTAATCAGTGTAGGTATGGAAAAGGCTAAGAGACGTAATACAGGTTTTTCTAGGCAACTTAGCTGAGGAGAATAGCTTACTATCTGCATAAAATCCAACTAATTACTAAGAGCAGTTGTAACGTACTGCGTATGTCTGCCTCCTAGATGGTAAAATGGTATACTTAATTGCCACCATGGGGGAGGGGGGAGACTGACAGATTTTTGCTTAGCTGCCTCCTAGGCTATGAAGATGTAGAAAGTGATGCCTAGCTGCCGCTTAGGCTGAAATAAGGTGCATAGAGAAACTACCTATCTGCCACCTATGTTAAAGGGGGAAGGGGTATTATGCTGAATGACACAGTCTATAAAGAGTTGCTGTCTGCCACCTAAGCTCCAACAGTTAGGAAGGTGACATCTGGTGGACACGGACTGAATAGTAGGGTAAGGTGGTTACCTAGCTGCCACTTAGGTAGAGAGAGAAATAATAAGCAGAATAAATATATAAAGGTGAGTTAAGTGAATATAGGGATAAGCCATTTATATGAGGGTTTATGGTATAAAGACAGAGTTAAGCAAGGCGTACCAGCAGGAGTGCAGTTAAAGGTGAGAGCAGAAAGTAGAGAAGGAGCAGAAGCACGAACACAGAGGGAGTGGGAGAGGTACAGGAGGGTGGGTTGAAGTGATCAGCCAAAGGTATCAGAGCATTTGCATTGAGATTATTAATGGTGGTCCTTGAGATGTTTTTCTTGAACTGTTGAGAACCGGAGGATTGCTCAATTTTGCAAGTGTTTGAGGTCCAAAATACAGGTGTCAATTTATGAAAAGCATTATGAGCTGTGAGAGTGAAGGGAATTCTGAGCAACAACAGGTTTATAAGACTTTTGTAGGGTCAGAGTTTGAAGGGTATGAGTACTTTGTCTTTTGAAGGATATCCAGGTTGTTTGCTGAATAGAAAGCAGGTACATGTAGAGCACTTTCTAATCTCCTCCAGCTACTAAAGTTAGCAGGTCAGCCATTTTACAGGCAACTTTAAACTGTCTCGGCACTTTTTGACACTCAGATTCAAAGTACAGTAAAAATGATAGGGAATGAATGAGATTTAATCCTAAACATTTCCGAAGAGTAAAACTAGTGAGGTGGTAGCCAAGTGGGAGAGACTATCTAGTCTCATTTTTTAATGATAAAAAGAACCGTGGCTTTGTTAGAGTTGCGTTTATTTCACACTACCCAGTTCCACAGATATTCAAAATTAATTTCGTAGGGGACTGATTTATTTCACTGGGGGAGTGGGTCAGTCTTGGTGATGAAACTATTGTTGGCATAAAACAGGCAGTAGAAACTGTACAATTCTACGAGAATTTGTTTATAAAGAGGGAAAAAGAACAAGATCCAAAGACGGATCCCAGTGGAACACAAGTGAGGTAGCCACTTAGAGAGATAGATATTTTGTTATCCTTATCAGTCTATCACATAGAAGACTTCAGATAAGCCATATGCTTTGAGTTTGTTAGTGAGAATATTATGATTCATACACTCAAGGTCACTTTTAAGATTTATAAAAATGGCAGCCATAAGCTTGCCATCCTCCATGTTAAAGTACGCCTGGCTGGATAGGGAGGGGAGAATAGTTGTTGTAATGCATTTAGGCTGGAAGAAGTGCTGCATATCTAACAATGTTGCTGAAGTATCCTCACATTAGATTGTAAAAATCAGTAAATAATGGTGCTGGGTCTATAGCAATCTGCAGTTTCCGGGTTAGAAACCGTAGGGAGGAGAACAGCAGTACCACATTAAGGTAGAGTGGGAAATGTCCTGGTAACCAGGGTCAGGTTGAGAAGATAGGCTGCAAGGAATTGTTAAGTTGGCTAAGATGGGAGAGTTGCCAATATCTGCAGTAGCTTGCTTTAGCAGAATTAAACTGTATTCTGGTAGACTTTAAGAGAGACCCTGTGTGTGGCATATCCTGTTAGATGTTTAGGAATGCCTTTTCAGTCCCTCCAGGACAGGTTTTGTTTCTATTTTTGATTAAGTGTGCTAATTTAGGGGTGAGCTTAAGGGGCATTACTATATTTTAAGTTTCTAATTTTCAGGGGAGTAGAGTCTATCTTGACCCAGTTGGACAGCATTAAGAAATGGTAAAAGTGCAGTACTCTGCTAGTTCAAACACGCCTTTAACCTTGCTTCTAGGGAATGGTAAAAGCCAGTGCTTTATTGTAACTGTGGTCTTACTACTTCCTTTTCCTAAAAAGGATCCCAAATACTTTGCTCCTAAAACGTCTAATTTACTTTTTGTAGAATTCACAGTCAAGCATGCCTATCTTATAGATTCTAGCAGGCAGTCTGAACTGTTGGTAAGTGAGATTCCCAGTTCTCTGAATTATCATCATCATAATCCATATACAGCTGCATACTGTGAGTGGGGCTTCAATATTTTGTTCACCAGCCTCTGAAACATGGCTGGTCTCCATGAAGGCCAAACTGTAACACTGTAGACTGAACAGACCATCATGGGGTTACCAAGGCTGTTTTGTTTCTTTTGGGAGTTGGGGAAATTGGTATCTGCCATTATTCCATCAACTCCAGTGTTGTGAAGTGTCTGGTCTTTCAGAGGTTCTGTATCAACTCATAAGCTCTTGGCATAAAATGTTATTCCATTTCCTAAAGTCATTACAGAATCTGATACATCAGGCTTAAGAAATAGCATTATTGGGCAGCTCCAATCACACTGCGACTCTTATACCTGGTTCAAGCACTTTTTGAACTTCACTGAACAGTTTCTGTACCTCTAATACAGTATGAGGCCTTAGTCTAACCTTTACACCTAGTGATTTCCACAGTTTGTTTTCTATTACTTCAGTTCACCCAAGCATTTCTGAATACAAATTTTTACTTAATACAATCTCATTTCCTGGTTTTGCAGTTTTTACAAGGATTGCTCTAGCTGTACTTTAAGTTAATTTGTTCTTCTTTTCTGTATAAATTTCAACTAGCAAGCTCACTGCAGAATTTTGTATTTGCTTTAATACGCTAATGACAGATTGGCCAGGTTTCTTTCCTAGTTCTATAACATTGTGGTTCCCTGCATTTATTCTTTCAGTCAGCTCTAATAACCCTGTCACATGCAAGAAATGTCTTTTATATGGAGAGTTCTTGCACCAATACTTTATCTGGAAGCAGAGCATTCATATTAGAAATCCAACATTGCTCTCTATTTGTACTCCTTTACTAAGGGCATAATCAACTTTAATCTACTATGCAAACTAATTCAGTGCTTTATCAAACCTTTAAATGGCGCCTTTTCTTCCAGAGTTTCCATAATAATGTCAAGCAGTCATTTTGGATGCCTACTGTAAAAAAATTCAGACAAAGTATAGTTGTGTAAAATCTTTCCATAACAGTAAATGCCCTCCTATTTGCTGTTGCAGCATTCTTTTCAATAGGGATCCCCTGCCAAGGATAGACTGATATCCGGCCAATATGTTAAAGCCTTTAGGTTGTAATAGGTAAACCGTACATCACACATATGCTCCCTGAGGCAGAAAGGTAACATAAAAGCCCCAGTAGGAATGACAGTCTAAAGACATAGTTCAAGACATCCAGAAGGAGAAACTGAACAAAGGGAGGAGGGAAGGAGCAAATACTACAACAGTTAAGACAATATCTACTGTTGTGTTAAGATTTTACACAGTGGTACTGTCCTTCCATATTGCTGTTGCAGTGTTCTGTACAATAGGGACAATACAAAAACTCAGGAAGAAACCCGGGAGGCGGTAGGACCAGCACAGCCCTTGAGGAAACCATGCAGGCTAGCCCTAGCAAAACAAGCTCTAACTCTAAAAACATCATCCAACTTATAGTGCTTGGTAAAGGTATGCATTGAAGTCCAAGTAGCTGCCTCAAGAATAGAATTTGCATCAATGCCCCTGAAAAAGCACCAGAAGAAACCACAGCTCTGGTAGAATCAGTCTTAACAGAAGAAGGAAGGCTTTTCCCATGAAACGAATAACAAAAGGAAATAACTTTAGATACCCAGGAAGAAACAGTTTGCTTGGAAACAGCCAAACCTAAAGATCTAGGATGAAAGGGAAAAAAAAAACTTGTTCGGATTTATGAATGGCTTTAGTTTTATCCAAATATCAGAGATCTCTATGCAAATCCAAGGTGTGAAGAACCTTCTTACTAGCAGATTGTGGAGAAAAAAAAGTGGGCAAATGAATAGACTAATAGACAATTCATTAACCATCTTGGGTATAAAAAAATTAGTACGTAGAGACACCCTGTCCTTATGAAAAAACAAAAAAGGAAAACAGCCATAAGGGCCTGCAGATCAGACACCCATCTGGCTGAGGTAAGGGCCAAAAGAAGAACATTCTTCGAATAACAATGCTGTAAAGAAGCTGAAGGGTCAAAAAGGAGCCTGAGCAAATTTTTCCTAAACAAAATTTAATTAACAGGAAGGAGAAACAGGCTTTCTTGGAGGCCCCCATATGAAGGAGGCTTTTATGAAATTGTTTCACTTCAAATCTAGAAGCCAAAGTGGGAGGCAACGGCAGACAAGCAGAAAAAGCAGACAGGTGGTCTTTAATAAAAGAGCATGCAGACCCAGCATTGAGAAAAATCACACAAATAAGACAAATCCAAAAGGACTTGCACAGAAAGTGGGTCCAGGTTACGAGAGACACACCAAACAGACAATCTCTTCCATTTGGATAAATAAAACTTTCTGGTAGTGGGTTTCCTAGCCTCCTGCAGGACCCAAAGCACATCCTCAGGAACAAGGTGCCTAAAAGAGATCAAAACCCTATCACCAATAATGTCAGGTGAAGGGTGAACAGGTGGGAATGGATGAAATACCCTAGTCTTGTGTGAGGAGGTCCACCTGCGAGTTAACTTGTGATGATTGCCCTTGGCTAAATGCAGAAGGAGGAACCAATATGTCTGTGCCAAAAGGGATTCACCAGAATGATTTTGGGAGTTTCCTGTTCTATCTTGAACAGGACCTCCAATACGAGTGGAAGGGGAGGGAAGGAAGGCATAAAGAAACATCCCCAAGAAAAAGAGACGGTGCCCACCTTTGAGGACATGGGAGTTGGGTGCAAAAGACAGAAAATTGACTGTTCAGAGGGAAGACAAAGATCTACTTGAAGAGTACCCCTACTGGTGGACAATATCCAGAAACACACATCGGTGAAGCATCCACTCATCTGATTGAGTTATGGACCTGCTCATAGAATCATCCACAATGTTCTGAACTGAAGGAATGTAAACTGCCTGAAGAGTCACCTGATACTAGACACCAAGATCCCAAAGCTGAAGAATTGGTCAGCACAATCAATAAGACCCCCCCCCTTGCTTGTTGATATACTACATTTATTTATTTTATTTATTTATTGCAGTTGGTTTACCAGGATAGTCCATTGGGCCATAATGAACCCGTTTTCAATGGAGTCCTGGGGAGAAAAGCTCCAAAAAAAGTATACATTCAAAGTTACACAATAGGTACAGCAGGTAGTTAATTCTACATAGGCAAAAATAAAAACAATTTCAAATAGTACAGCAAGTATACAGTTAAATACATTGAGAAGAAAACATATTAACTATTAGCACAACAAAAAATATCCATTTATACAGATTAGTGAGGAAACATAGTTACTAAAAAGGTAAGAGGAGGTACAATGACATGGCGTAGTGGGGGATGAAAAACATAAGGACTTGTCTAATAAATTCTAAGAAATTTTCTGGGTATAATAAAGATGTAAGCAGAGCCAGGGAGGGATGAGAGAAGAAGCAGAGTAGGTTATGTAGGGTGGGAGCAAGAGCATTCCCACTGTGATGCTAGATGTGTGTAAAGAGATTTTCTGAAAGTAGAGTGGTTGGAGGTGGTGCGGATGAGTGGAGGTAGGGAGTTCCAGAGGCGAGCTAGGTTGAAGGATAGAAGGTTTTTGCCTGGGGGATGAGTAGGTTTGTGAACTTCTAGTAGGTTTTGATTGTTTGATCTTAATACTCTATTGGGTAGATGCATTTTAAAGGCAGAAGAAAGGGAAGGACAGAGGGAGGGGTTGAGAATAAGCTTATGGGCTAGAGTTAGTTGAGTGTAAGTTAACTGATTGGGAAGTTCTAGCCATTTTAGTTTCTGGAGGGAAGAGCAGTGGTGGGTGGAAGACTTGTGGCTGGTGGCGAATTTTGCAATTTTGTTGTAGCAAGAGGAAAGCTGTTTTTTTTTTTTTTAGAGAGGACTGAAGATTAGTTAGGAGTGGGGCGCCATAGAGAAGGGAGGGGATAAGGAAGGAAGTAGCGGGAGTGGTTTTAGTAGCAGATGTAAGGTAGGCATTCTGTCTATAAAGCATGCCAAGTTTTTGATGGGTTTTTTTGATATTTTTTTGTAGGTGAGAGCTAAATTTAAGTCGGTTGTCGATTTGGACCCCAAGTAGCTTGGTCTCTGAAACCCTTTCTAGAGGTGAATTATTTTGACTAGTGATTGAAAATGTATTCATATCGAGAGAAGTAGCTATAGAAGGAGTAAATATCATTAGTTTGGTCTTGGAGGCATTGAGAGCTAGGTGATTTTTTAACATCCATTGCTCTGTTGTAGAAAGCATCTTGAGTTAGTTTTTGAAGTGTAGTGATAGAAGTGGCTGAGCAAATGATAGTTGAATCATCTGCATATTGGATGATGTTTCAGAATGGGATTGATTTGTGGAAGTCATTTATAAATATATTGAAGAGAAGGGGACCTAGAATGGAGCCTTGTGGAACACCTGTGGGGGTACTAAGGAATGAGGAGGTAGCTTTTTTCCATTTTACTGCTTGATTTCGGTTGGATAGGTAACTAGAGAACCAGTTCAAGGAGGAGGAAGAAAGGTTAAGTTCTGAGAGTTTAGCTAAGAGCAGGCTGTATGAGATAGTATTGAAGGCTTTGGAGAGGTCAAGTAGTAAGGTAGAAACAATTAGGCCAGAATCACGAGCTCTATTTACAGTTTCAAGGAAGGAGAGGAGGGCTGTCATAGTGCTATGATTAGGTCTGAAACCGTGCTGTGTGGGAGTTATAAGGTGATTGTCTAGGAGATGAGGAAGGAGTTGAAGTTGGACACATTTTTCTAGGATTTTAGAAATGGGGGACAGGATGGCTATGGGACGGAAATTAGTAATGTTGTTGTTGTTGCCTCTTTTGTGGAGAGGTATAATAAATGCCTGTTTCCAGATTTGGGGAACTGTGCATTCTTTTAGGGAGCGGTTTATTAAGATGCTAATGGGGTATGCAAGTGTTTCAGCAGTTATACTAAGAAAGTAAGTAGGGATGTTATCAGGAGCGTTGGTACATGGTTTCAATTTCAGAAGGAGTTTCTTTATAGTAGATGTAGGCATGGGATTTAATGAGAGGAGGGTGGAGTCAGGAGAGGGAGAATTAGAGGGTGGTGGTGATGGGGGTAAAGTTTGGGTAGTAGAAGAGGTAGAGGAGTTAGAGGATGGGAAGCAGGAAGTAGAAGTGGAGAAAGATAGAGTGTGAGTGGGGGGGTGAGGGGGTATTAGAGAGCATGGTGGTGTTGGAGAATGAAGAGGTCAATTTGGTAATAGAGTCTATAAAAAAGGAGTTAAATTGGATGGCCAAATCTAGTTCAGAGGCATTTGAGTCTGGGGTGGGAGTATCTGGTTTACTAGGATGAAGGAGACTAGAGATCCCTTTCCAGAATTTTTGAGGGTTGTTTTTATTATGGTTTTGGAGTGTTGAGAAATAGTTTTGTCGATCAAAAGTGATGAGCTTTTTTACTTTATTTCAAAGCATTTTATATTCGTTATGGAGCAGAGCTGTCTTAAGTTTCTGGTAGCGTGCCCAGACTTTATCTCTCTGTCTCATAATAGCAAGAGTATTTTTGGAGAGCCAGAGGGCTGATTTTGTTTTTATTCTCTTTGTCCTTAAGGGAGCTTGTGAGTCAAGTAATTTTAACAATGTTGTGTTGAAGTGTGAGACTGCCATGTCTAGTGGTAGTGTTTTTAGACAGTTCCAATTAATTGCTTGTAAAGAATTTGAGAAGGTAGTTGGGTTGAACTTTTTTTGGTCACGGATAGTAATATAGTTGTGGGTTCGTTGAAGGACAGTGGGAAGTCGGTGGGTGAAGATGGGTGTATGGTCACTAAGGGAGTCGGGAAGGGTGCCACTGTTGGAGAAATAGTGAGGATGGGAGACAAGGATCCAATCCAGTATACTCCCACTAGAGAGGTTTTTTGCAGGGCGAGTTACTGAATTGATTAGTTGTGAGAAATTGTAAAGGTTAATGTTAAAGGAGTTTGTTGGAGATTGAATACAGGCCCAGTTCATGTTTACATCTCCTAGGATTATGGTTTCATTGCTAATGTTACTAGAAAGCCAAGAAAGGATAAGTTCGAGAGTGGAGATATTATCTCCTGGGGGTATATAAAGGGAAGCTAGACATATGTGCTTGTGTTTATTGATTTGTAGTAGAGTAAGGAGAAGTTCGGCATTGTTAAAGTGTGGAGTAGGTTTATTGTAGGGAGTGACTGCTAGGGAGGATGAATATAGGAGGGCTACTCCTCCACCTTTTTTGAGAGGCCTGTCTTTCCTTATGATGGAGTAGTTTGGGGGGAATAATTTCAGAGTCCTTTATATGTGGTTTTAACCAGGTTTCAGAAATACATCACTGTGGTATTTACCTGTGAAGACTGAAGGAACCTGGAAGAAAAACAGATGGAAAAGCCTGAATAGCCAGGAGAAGGGCTCTCATCTCTCTGATACTGATTTGGCCCTTTTGTCAAAGAGACCAAAGGCCCTGCACTTTCAGAGGACTGAAAGAGGCCTCCCATCCCACATCTGAGGCATCTGTAAAGAGTTCCTGAGAGGGGGACTGGAGGTTGAAAAGGAAGCCCTGGATTGATGGACAACTGAGGAATTCACCACTGAAGCTCCAGCTTGAGGCAGGTGAGGAGGAAATTGGAAAATCCAAAGGATGAGAATGTTTAAGCCAGACTGACTGTAGGAACCACTGGAACTTTCTCATTTGA
Source organism: Protopterus annectens (assembly GCF_019279795.1). Classification (NCBI taxonomy): domain Eukaryota; kingdom Metazoa; phylum Chordata; order Ceratodontiformes; family Protopteridae; genus Protopterus; species Protopterus annectens. The sequence continues at coordinate 961,031,097 of NC_056734.1, read as the reverse complement.
AGCTTGGCCACAAGAAGCATAGGAATGGTGGAAGCCATGTAACTCCGAGCCCTTTAGAAAATCCTTGGCTGTAATGGCTTCTAGAGGAAGAAGGGATAGAAAGAATTCAATCAGTTCTAATGCCTTAGGGACAAGCAGAGATGCCAGCATTAGAATCATCTGAAGTCTGCACCCTAGAAAAACATGATCCTGTGAGTGATTTTTGGAAATGCACAGTAAACCCTAGACTTTGCAGGAGGCAAACAGCGAAGTGAAGATGCTGAAGTAAGACTTTTGGAGAAGAGGCCTGAATGAGCAGGTCGACCAGGTAAAAAAAGATCTGTATTCCCCTTATCCTGCAAAAAGCAATCACAAGAGCAAAGCATTTGGTAAAGACCCTTGGGGCAGTAGAGAACTGAAAATGCAAGGAAGCAACAGAGAAATGTGAAAACCACCTGAAAAGGAGATGAATTGGGATACGGAGTTAGGCATCCTTGAGATCCAGGGAAACCAGAAAAGCCTAAGGAAGAACAGGAGGAAATAAACTTTGAAGGGATACCATCTGAAAGGAAGGCGAGAGAGAAATGTGACTGAGAAGTGAGGGGGAAGGATAAGCAGACAGTACCTGGCCTGTCAAGAAGAGGTGGCTTCTGAGCTGAAGTAGTTTGAGTAGACTTAGCAGGAAGACCCCTTCTAACACCCTTTTTATACCGTTGGGATGAGAGAAAGACTGTCTTGCAGGCAAAGGAGGGTTTATTAGGGCAATTTCTTTGAACTTTGGGAACAGGTGAAACAAAAACATGTTTAAAATCCTGTAAAGCGTTACCCTTTTCCTGAAGGGACTTAGCTCAGCAGCAGCAAAAAGATGATTTTTATCTAGATGAGCATCCAATAACTTCGACTTAATATCAGGCAAAGGTTGGAGTTAAATCCAAAAATAACACAGAACCAAAAGTAGCATCCCTAAGACAAGGCATCAGCTGCATCATTGCACCATTTAACAGAATGGCGAGCAAGCTGAGAAGTCGCCCATAGTAAAGAAAGCGCTGAAGTCTTTCCCTCAAGAGCCAGATCTGGAATAACCTGACAAACATGAGAATGAACAGCTGAAATATACCTGCTGGTCATATCAGTCGGGTAGTTTAAAGGTCTAAAGGCCAAGGTAGCAGAAGTGTACACTTTCTTACCCAACCTCTCCCTAGCTCTGCTGTCATTGTCAGAGGGAGGGAACTTTACAGAAGGCAAAAATTTACATGGCTTATCGAAGCAGCAGAAACAGAAGGTTCAGCAGAGGGGCTCCTATAAAGAAATATGCAATCCTCAGGCACCTTATCAAACCTACCAGTTTTTTTAGGAGCAGGAGGGAGAGAATCAGAAGCCCAAGAAGCTGTGGAAAAAGCATTCATCAAGGCAGCAAGAAAAAAAGGAACAGCAGTGGGCCTGGGAAACTCCATTTAAAGAAGCTCATAGTACCTTTTCTGATCATCAAAGACTTGAGCACAATCCCACTTAAACTCCATCATACAGGAATTTGTGTCACCAAAACAAATCTCCTCTAAAGGAGATTCAGGACTAAGATTCCTCTTCCTCAGAACCATAGTACAAGTGAGAGGGAATCTGTGAAGAACAGGTCAAGGATTCTTCATCAGAATCCTCATCCCATCAGATGAAACTTACTCCACAGGTCATTTAAGATGGGTAGAAGACCAAGAGAGAGCAGGAAGAGAGACCCCCTGAGAAGACGTCACAGCCATAACAGCATTAGAGAGAATTTGTATAAAATTGTACCGTAGACTCTGGGGATCTTTGGGAACAGCAGAAAGGTACTTAGTTTTCTGCTTCTTCTTTAAGCAGACGTCAGCCCTAAAGATCTTCAGTGGCTCTGACCCCTGAGAGCACTCTAAGCATAGTAGGTATCTCTTCTCTCACCAAAATTTGAGGAACACACCTAGGCTCTTCGGAAATGATCAACCGCTGTTCCCCCTGAACATCTAAAGTGGATATCTGCAAGGCCTCCATGGACATATGAGAAGTTGGATCTATACCAGCCACAGAAGAGGTAGTATAGCACAAGAATCCGACCGAGCTTTCTTGGTCGTCTTCTTCACAGACAGTTGACCCTTGGGTCAGGAAGATTGTTCCATAGTATATTTAGCCAACAACTTAAGGCAATGGTGTTATAAATAAATTGATGGAGAGCAGACTACACAAAGTTTCTGGAACAAATGCCTGACAAATGGTACAAGACATATGGTCATGAGAAGCACCTAAGCACTGTTCATGACAATCCTTTTGTGGAATCTGTCTCCTGCACTGGCATTTCCCATTTCTGGATGACATGAAACCAATTACTAAGCAATGAAAAGGAGATGAGAAAAAAGAAAAAACAATGGAGCACGTATCTGAAAAGTGGCTTGGCAATCAGCAGGAAAATGAGCTATCAGACTGATGATCAAAGATGGCATCGAGACTGGCAGCAAAGTAGTGCTGAGGATGATATGACATCACCTATTTCAACCCAAAGGCTTTGGTATACTGGCCAGACATCGGACTACCTTTCTCAGGGGAACCCTATTGTAAAGAATATGGCATCAGTGATATGGAAGGACATCAAACCCAGACACCTCTCTGACTGCAGACAGCAAGTACTTTAAGAGCTAGTCTTTTTTTTTTTTTTTAAGACTTGCATCAGAAACTTTCTTTACCATGGATTTCAGTGTTTTATTAAACCTTTCTACTAATCCAGTCTGTGGATGGTACACTGAAGTTTTCAACTTTGACTTTAATGCAATGATATAACTGATGCAGTACCCTTGACATAAATGGAGCACACTGGACAATAATACTCTCTCCACAGATAACTGTGAAGAGTAACACTAGTTTCTCCATCTTGGAATTATTAGCTTTGTATGATGACACTGACCTGGAAATTTGGTAGCATACTCTATTGTTGATAATATGCATTCACAAATTTTAATGCCCCCACAATGCCAAGAGCAATACATTCAAATGCCATGTCTCTGACAGACATATGAAGGAAAGGACATTGTACCAGGGTGGTACAGTTTTCTGGCATTAAGGACAAATGTTTTCAAGCTGTATAACAATGCCTGACCAATAAAATAAGGGCACTTGCCTTTGTTTTGTCCATCCTTAAGTACAAGCTAATATGAGTGTATGGGCTATTCATTACTAATGTCCTATAAAGTTCTGACAAACTGGTTTAGAATTTCAACTTTATCCTTACTCAATCCATACAAGAGAAAATCTTTCCATTGAAAATATCAGAAAGTAGTAATGAGAACATCCTGTTCAATATCTTACTTGAAAGCCCAGGTTATATTCTCTCTCGCACTACTTAAGTGTCATCTTCCCACTGTATTCTTTTAGAATGTGTGTGGCTTATCTGCATGTCCATTAACTCAATGTTCCTTTCTTCAGTATCCTGCCTCCAGATGAAAGATGCAGCCTACTCCCCTCAAAAAGCACTAGCACTCAGCTCAAAGTCAAAGTGAACTTTGTCATCACTTAATGAAAATTTCTTACTGTGTCTCAAGGTGGAGACATTTCCACATAGAGACAATATACAGTACAACAGCTACTACTGACATGACACATTTTCTTAAACTCTAACTACTATACATACTGATTGCATCTAGGTATTTTCCCTACTAAGGGTAAGTCTAGCCAAAAATCACCTTCTGTTGTACTGACTGCTCTCCCTCTGCACTAAAGCAGACACCACCCCCTCAATTTTTATGAGACAGAATACCACAAAAGGAAAGTATCAGCTTTACTTCCTACTTGGCTTACAATCACCTGCTGTGCAGACCTGACATTTTACTTGTATTCTCTGCTGTATACTAGCATAAAGGGGTTCAGAGCACTGCATTTCCTTATCTAGGTCAAATTTAGTCTTACCATCACTTCTTTGTTAAAACTGTCCATACTAAAGTGCCCAACTAATTCCATGTGCTAACATTTCTTTTAAGCTTCTATACAGTTTTCTGTTTTATGTTGCCTTTTATTTCAAAAAGTTGCCATCAGGTTACTTTCAGTCTCTATGTCAACACCATAAAGTTTTATGTTTTTGCTGCTCTATCATTGGAATATATTTGCAATAACACAGATGATCCCCCTTTTATTGTCCAACTACAACCAAATTCTAGCTCATTCTGAAGCTTCTCTTCCAGCTTCCTTCTCCAGGTTTTGTTTCTTTGTTTCTGCAAAGTGTCCACTTTTTTTAAACACCTTTATTGAATTATCACTTGTGACATAAGCAAACGTACATTAATATATGTGATGAAAACCGATACTGCCAACACAGCTAGCTGGAACTTTGTAAATTATACAACATTGGTGACTATCTAAATGATTTATACAAGATGCTTGTGTTACAAATGTATTAGAAATGTATGTCGTGTATATCCAACTGCTATGTATAGATGTTTGTGTTGAAAAGGTATTTGTAAAAGTGGTGTGTTTAAAATGTATCCACAGTGAGTCCTACTGGAAGAGAACAGAAATGTATGTGCAATACTGTAACTGTTTAAATATATATATTTTAGCACTGGAAACTGGGATACAGGAGGTTAACCTCAGTCTAGTAAACTTTAGAAAAAATAACTGAAATTAAATTACTTTACAGGAGGCAAAAATTAGGCTACCTCAAGTTTTCCATGCAGCAAGAGAGACGGTCTGTACTAAGAAGCTTTCTGTATTGTCGTTGGAGTGAACTAATTGCTACTTTTGAAGCATGAAGGAATACAATTGTTTTATGACTTCCAGCATCTACCAAAGACCAAGGAAAAGCCCTTGTATGTATATTTTTACAGGTAGATGCTAAATGCTGCCAGCTTCTAGCAATGGTGGTTTTGGCCTGGGGAACTAGAAGTCAGATGACAAGATGTGATGTCATCCTGCAAGCTATCTCAGTAGTAATATTTGAGATATTTTGAGAAGTCTCTTAGCGAGACAGAGCATTCTGTATTCAGCCTTGGACCTGACAAGAACCATTCACCACAGCACCTGCCTTGCTCTTTTAGTAAGTCCTTAGGTTACAGTATAATTCTCAGATGCTGTCAGAAATATAGTGATGCTCAGTTTAGATATTTTTGCCTTTATGTGAGACTATCATGCATTGTTTTAAATATTTCCTGTGGTTTTGAACTCTGATGTTACTGTGAATATATATTTAGTATTGTCTTGTTCTTTTATTATTTAGTATTAAACATATTTACACCTTTACACAAAGTTCAATATACCTCCAAAAGGCTAGACTGGGAGACCAAAAAACAGCAGAATTCTCAAGTAAAAAAGCAGAAGGAATCCCAGAAGACAAAGCTGGTAACCATTTGTCAAGGTTTGTTTTTATTAAAAGAACTGTGCTAAGGCTTTGTCTTCTGGGATTCCTTCTACTTTTTCACTTGATATTTACACCTTTCATAGTGGCTGACCTGTGTAGAAATATTTAACTTTTGAGAGTACTTCCATATTTACTTGGTGACAGTGTGGGCCACTCCTAGCAGCCTTGCTCTTGGTCAAACTACCATTTGTATTAGTATTAATATTACACAAGATTGGACACCCTTTGTTAAGTGCCCTAAAGAAGCTGATAAGGAGTGACTGGTGGCAGTGATAACTACCATATAGTCTGAGTAGAAGGGGACATAGCTAGGAAACGTGTGCCAGCCTCTCCCAGGTGGGTGTGTGTGGGTGTGTGTGTGTGTATGTGTGTGTGTGTGTGCGTGTGTGCGCGCGCGTCTGTGCAAATCAAACTTCAGAGTATGTATCGGCTACTTGGGCAGGGACACAAAGCACTGGTTGGACAGAGGCTGCTGGAGGTCTTGGCCTGGTCACTCAGCTGAGAGCTGAAGAGCTGTGCCAGTGTGGAGTCTTACTGGAGATATGAAGAAAGAGGGAGAAACCAGCCCCGGACTGACAGTGGTCTCTGTGTGCTCTTGGGGGAAATTGCACTTGATGTAGAGAGCTGAATCTGGAAACACTGTGTGTGTACCTGTTATCCTCCCAATGAATGGCCCCCACTGTTGCCAGTGGTGAGGATTGAGGCTCTCTGATTACTGGTCCAGTGGAAGGTCGTCACAATATAAAAGAAAACAAACTATATTAACTTGCTCACAGTTTAAAACATTATACAACACATTCTTTTGTACAAAGAATTCAATCCAACATTACATAAATGTCAATTCCTACCATTATAGGAATTACATACTATGTATGTTTAAGCAAAGTTAATTACTTCTGATTAGGTAATTATTAATGATGGGGAAGTATATCAGAGGAATGTATGTTGACAACCTAGTTTTGATGAAGTCTGGGTAATTTCAGAAGATGAAAACACAAGATTTAATTTGTGCTAAACTTGTGTATTTTGGTTCAACATTTTATTCTTGGTGAAAAACTACTTTTTATTGTGGATGGAGTAGGGTTCCGTTTGTGGCATAATGTCCTTGGGAGCACATGTTTTTTTCTGGTTCCTGATTGCCTATTGTGCTGGGGAACTATTTGGTGGATTCTGGTATTTCTGTTGCTTGGAAGAAGCCACATGGAGCACAGCGGAATTAGTCAGCTGCTCATTCAAACACTGGCAGACCATGTACTTGAACCCCTTACAGCAGATGTGAATTTTATGAAAGGAAAACTTACTTATTGAGCTTTTTTCTCAACAGCACCACAGTGTTCCTTGTTGCCCTGGTACAGTGTGTTTATGGAAAATGTGACCGCATAGTGTGTACTGCTAATTTCTTATTGTTTGGATACCAATGAAGACGGTTGTTTTAATGAAAATTCATTTATCCCCAATAAGAACATTAGTGGGCATATACAAGAAAGAGCAAGTGGGCAAAATAAACAAATAGGTACTCAACTTGGATTTGGGAGGACAGGGCAAAATAATTAACTTTGCTTCTTGGATAAACTAAGACTTTTCTTCTACTGATAATGAAATGTCAAAGTTGGCTTCCCATATTTCAGATTCAGAATTTCTCTCTTTGGACTCTATGATTAAAACATTTAGAAAAAAAACTTTTGAGGTTAAAGGGTCTACAACTCAACAATACAGTAGAGTCGATTATCTGAATGTCTACTATCAGAAACTTCAGTTATCCGCAGCATTCCAAAGTTTTCAGGTAGGAAAAATCAAATTCTGAATATGTAAATGTTATATGTATTCACTTGTGCATGTTTTCTGAGCTTGTAGCCTGCTTGTGTCTGAAAAATATTCTTTATTGTCCACTAGAATCCCTGAATGGTTAAAATACACATTCCCTGGGTGCAGAAAAAAAAAAAGATTTTAGAAGTTTTTTTATCCGGTTCAATTATATGTTTGGGACCTAGGGCAGTTTGGATAACTGACTCTCTACTGTAGTTATTTAAATGAATGTCTGAGGCTTACACTGGTTCCTCAAGGTCTGTGTGCACAATTTTCCATATGGGATGGACAGCAAGTGTAAATCTGACAAAAAATGTACTACTTTACTTGATCAACATGGTTTCAAATTAATGGACCTTATCATAGGTTGGTACTAGGCTATCGGCCCTAGGGCCTATACAAGCCTAGCCAAAACAATTCCATGGCTATTTTTTCCCCACAGTATTTACTTCCTGGACCTCTGTCAAGTGAAATAATTATATTTCAGACACTATAGTAAAAAAATATTTTGAAGAAAATTTTGGATGATTTACTGTTCAGTAATTGTGAAGAGTAGTGTTTGATGCTACAGACACAGTGTAATGTCACTGTTAATAGGAACATGAAAAAATTATGAGAAATAAAGAATACGAGGCTATTGCCTATGGTTTTAACTTTAAGAAAATGCACATAAAAGGGTCAGACAAGGTTTTTGATGCTATTTTACATGACAATCAACAGAGTGCTAATTGTGAAAGTTATAGTGAACCTATTGCTGATAATGGACAACACGCAGGTGAATTGCTGGAGAACCCTAATTTTTTAAATGACCCTTTAGAGTCCCACAAGACACTGCAAGCATTTAGTGAACCAATCCAATTAAACACACAAAACCCCCCACATAAGAATCAGTGCAACAAGAATGAGAACCAGTGCTACAGGGCGAGAGGGAGAAGGAGAGGGAGGTGGATGAACAAGATAAGATAATTTGTACTGACAGAACTGTTTTATTCTCACAAAGGCTTTAACATTGTTACTTACAGTCATTTGACTAACTGAGCATAATTTCTTTTTTTCAGAAAGGTTTTTGTTTTGTTCCTACTCCCTCTTTGGGCAAAGTTGATGTTTTACTTGAACTTGAGTTGTTAGTTCGAAAGCTGAATTTAGCCATCCAGAATAATAATATTTGTTTTAACAGATTGGGTGATTTCATTAAATGGAAAAGTATTAATAATCTTATTTCCCACCCTTTGGTACAAGCTTCCAAAAAGGCATGTGAACAGGATATTAAGAAATACTTTGGCAATAATAATAATAAAGCCATGGATTCATGGTTTTAACTTATTCAAGGGCAAGAGAGACCTTCTGGATACTTTCACGAAGGAAAAGAGTATTAGGGTCATGACACCAGATAAAGTGGGAGGTGTGGTTATTTGTAATGTCATTGATTATGTTAGCAAAATGTTTCATATCCTACAAGATGACAGCACAGTATATGAAATAGCATCAAGGAATCAAATTAATACGGCATACAGGAAAATTCGACTTTATTTAGAGGACAGCTATTACAAGGTTTTAACTAAGGAGATTTTTTTTTTTTTGAGTTATGTCATCCCCCAAGATCCCCATGATATTTGGGATCCCCAAAATTCATATGAAAGTGTTAGACCTGCCATATAAACCAGTAGTAGCCATACAAGTATAAAAAATATAGCAGTATTCATCAACTGCACCCTCAAACCGACTAATGGGATTTTTTAATGAGGCTCAAGTGATTTAGGAGATAAGAATTTAGTTTTTATTTGACAAATGATAATGTGGACCTCTTTACAAGTATTCCAAAATTAGAAGGTTTAGACCTGTTTCGAGAAAGTTTAGTGGGCTGTGAATTTCTTAAGGAGGATATAATTGTAGATTCAATGGACATGGTTTTGGATAATAATTTTATCTACTCTGAGGGTGAGATATACAAACAAATCAGGCATGTTGTAATCGGGGCGGAATGTTATCCAATATATGCAAATTTGGTTTTAAAAAGATGGAGAACCAAATATGTTTTTAGTTCACCCTTGTACAAACATTGTAAAGTGTACTTTGCATTCCTGGATGATATATTTGTGTTATGGAATGGTCCTGAGGGCAAGGTGAATTAACTTGTTAACTACTTAACTAATTCCATAGGCTTCTTGCAGTTTATCTACAGTTACAAAAAGGAAGGAATACATTATTTGGACAACTACATTACTCACAATGAAATCCTTTTTTATGTAATATAATTAGGAAACCCGCCTTTAGTAACAATTATTTGCATTATGATAGCTGTCATCCGTTTTCATGTAAGAGAAGTAAAAGGACAATGTATTAAACAGGCATGTATGGTTTTCATCCAAGGAAGTTTTATTGATGGAATGGAAAAACTTATTGAAATGTTTAAAAAGAGAGGGTACCTGAATGCTTTAGTGGTGGTCACTGCTAATAAAATCATTACTAACTGGGGTATAAAATATCATCCATGTTTGGGAGCTACACCAAATGAATGCCTGGCACAGAAATCACAATGATAACAAAATAGAAGATAGTACACAATATTTGATGCCTTCTTTTGAGACAGACCTGGTCCAATAATATGCAAGGGGGTCTGATCATATCAAAAAAGTGGTTAAGAATAATTGGAACATGTTTAAAATTAATTCAGAAATGTTAAAAATAGTGGGAAAAGAACCTTACCTTCACTATAAAGCAGTTAATATGAAAGGTCCATTAGAAAAAACAAAAGGTAGAGACCAATGAAGGGAAAACTAGAGCAACAAAGCTTTATGACGAGTGTAATCACTCTTTGCACATTTACAAAGGCCCCAGGACAAAATAGTAAACTGAATATAAAATGCAAGGGACCTGTTCATCTAATATGATTGCATACATTACAAGATGTACATTCTGGTTCTGTTTTTATATTGGTGGCACTGAACGGAACTGAAAATAAGAATTTATGAACACAAGTATGATATTAAAAATAAATTTGTCACTGATGCCTTATACAAACATTCATAAAACTGCAAGGGTTTTAACAACTTTAACTTTGCTGTTGTAAATGAGATGGACAAGAGGGGGTTATTTGGAAACTGAATTATACAGTTATTTTGGCAATTAAAATTAAATGCCACTATTTTACCAGGTATACATAACATGTCCATTTTACCTATTTTAAAACTTACAGCAGCTAAGCTGTGATGATGAATTTGGAACTGCATATAAAAAATGTATACATATTTTCATATATATATATATTTTATGCAGTTTTTTTTACATATTTATAGTTATATTTTTTCATGTTTATGCATTTACATAGTTGCTGGAAATCTTTTCAGTTCTTAATTAAATGCCACTATTTTACCAGGTATACATAACATGTCCATTTTACCTATTTTAAAACTTACAGCAGCTAAGCTGTGATGATGAATTTGGAACTGCATATAAAAAATGTATACATATTTTCATATATATATATTTTATGCAGTTTTTTTTACATATTTATAGTTATATTTTTTCATGTTTCAGTTCTTAATTACAGAAATGTTTTTATACATAAAAACAAGTATTATAGGGCTCTTGTTTCTGTTTCAACAGGAGTGTTTGATGGTCTCAAAGGATTTATACCATTCAAGTGTTTTATTAAATTGTTTATAAGGTGTATGTTCGTGATTATGACTGGTATGGAGGCTTTGGATTATTATTTGGGTCTGCTGTTTGATTTTGCATCCATGCATGGTTTTCAGTGATTGTACTTGTGCAATGATTTTTATACATTTTTTAGCAAAATTAATTTCTGATTAGGTAATTATTAAATAATGATGGTGATGCATATTTGGGAAAAACTAGGTTGAGAAGGTCTGGGTAGAAGACGAAAACATAACAGGACTTGTGGTAAGCTTGTGTATGTTGTTTCAGCATTTTGTTAGTGAATAAACTTTTTTTATGACCGAACTACAGTACTGTTTATGGCATAATCTCCTTGGGAGCATACATGTTTACTGGGTTTTGGTTGCCTTCCCTTAAACCTCATTCTTCCTTCAAAGCATTTCATAGTGAGTATTGTTCACACAATTTCCACTTTTCTATGTAATTTGCTCCTACTATTTCCATTTCTCTTATCACTGCTACAACAGCCACTACATCCAATACGGTTAGCTTAGACTTTGATTTCTATTTTCTAGTAATTGCTTTTATGGCAGCCACCAGAATTAAAAAAATCTTAAAAAATCTTTCTGTGGTTGCATTAATTTGCTCACCCTGTACGTCTGACAGTACTAACTGCTGTCTGAGAAAAAAAGAGAGTCACCAACAAGACTTTGGGGGAGTCCAAAAGTACAGTTGTGTATAATCTTGCCATAACAGTAGAGGTCATTCTCTTCACTGCTGCAGTACTCTTTACTAAAGAGATTCCCTTCCAAGGGTTGGTCAATGTCCATCCAGTTTACCAAAGCATTTGGATTTTACAGACATCATACATCACGAGTATGATTCCTGCTCAAGTCGCAGGGCATGAAGGTGATGTACAGACATACATACCTCAGAACTGGAGAGTCCCAGGAGCAGCAGCAGTCATATGAAGTAGGAGGAACGTGTGCATCCAGAAGGAGAATAAGGAAAGAGTAGAGGAAGGAGCAAATACTGTAATAGTGAAGAGAAGTGCACGTACTGTGTCCATCCATAGCACTGTTGCAGTATTCTTTACTAAAGGGAGAGAACAAAACCTCAAAGGAAACCTGAGTGGAGAAAGGCACAGAGGAGCCCTCTACAAACCCACTGAGGATAGCTCTGGCAAAGCCAGCTCATGATCTGCAATCATTCAAACTGTAACGCTTAATCAAGGTACAGACAGCAGTTCAAGAATCAGCCTCAAGGATCGAATTGATATCCAATTTTTTTGAGAAAGCAACAGCTCTAGTAGAATGAACACTTGAGGTAGAAAGACATTTTTCATGAAAGGAGTAATAAAGAAATGGCCTTAAATATCCAGGATGATATAATTTGCTTACAAACCACCAAACCTAGGGATCTGGGATGAAAAGAAACAAAGTTGCTCAGATCTGTGAATAGCCTTAGCCTTATCTGAACTGCAAAGGGAAAAAAAAGGAGGAAAATTAAGACCGATTAAGAGAACTCATTAACCACCTTGAGCACAACAGGAAGATTAGTACAAAGAGATACCCTATCCCTATGAAAAACTAAAAGAAGGAACAGTCATAAGATCCTGGAGTTCAGAGACTCGCTTAGCTGAAGAAAGGGCCAAAAGAAGTCATCTTTCAAGTACAATGTTGCAAGGAAGCTGCAGGGTCAGAAGGAGCCTGAGTCAATTTTTCAAGTACAAAACTGAAGTCCCAGGATGGTGGAATACGCTTCCTGACAGGCCTGATACGAAGGACAGTTTTAAGTAATTGTTTGACCTTAAACTTAGAGCCAAGAGGATGAGTCAATGGCAGACAGAAATACTTGAAGGTTAGCATTAACAGAAGAACACTATAACCCATCATGGAGCAATCAACACAGACACAGCCAGAGGTATCCCACAGAAAATGGACCCTGATTATAGAAAGGCACCAGACAGAAAACTTCTTCCATTTAGACAAACAATTTCCTGATAGTGGGTCTCCTGGCCTCCTGCAGAACCCAAAGCACATCCTCAGGGGAAAAAAAAAAAAAAGGTACCTAAAAGGGATCAAAACCCCATCACCCATAGTGTCAGTTGAAAAGTGGACAAGTGGGGATAGATCAGAGACCCCTTTGTCTTCTGCAAGAAGGTTCACCCAGTGCGGTAACCTGTGGTGACTGCCACTGGCGAGGTGAATAAGGAGAAACCAATGCTGTCAGGGTCAAAAGGGAGTCACCATCAAGAATTTTGGGAAATCTTGGTTTATCTTGTGCAGGACCCTCAGAATTAGAGAAAAGGGAGGGAAGGCATAGAGAAACATCCCCTTTCAAGGAAAAGATCGAGCAACTACCTTCCGAGCCAGAAGACTGGGACTCTGCTACAAAAAAGAGGAAGCTGTCTGTTGAAAGGGGAAGCAAAAGGATGTCACTGTGCAGTAACCCACTGATGGACAATTATTTTATTTGACATTTGCTTACTGGGATGGTCCATCTGGGTCTTTCAAACCTATTTTCACTGGAGCCCTGGGGAGAAAAGAAATCAGTATTTAGAGATTTAGAGAAAAATAAAAACGTATGTATAATACACAATCTAGATTTAGCTTATTGGTACAATCTGTTGAAGGAGCTTTGTGATATAGTGAGTAATTATAATTGTTACACATTTAAGTATTGGCAGAGGAAGCAAGTCATATATACACAGACTACATGCATTTGAAGGATTAAGATAGCACAGCTGATTGAAGGTTACTGTAGCAGGGCTCAGAGCTTCAGCACTGGTCAGTTGCTTTGGATTTCCTTGTTTTCGGTTTAAATAAAAGTCCTACATTTGTGCGTGCATGCGCTTGTCACAGCACAGGCTCCCAATAATTTGGCATCCTACTTCAGCTGTACACAACGATCAAAAGCACCTGTATGGTTTGAAACAAAAAGCTAAGCTATTTTAAGTTATTTAAACTGTTCACTGCACTTTTCGAACTGCTTTAGAGATTAAACACTGCATATCTAGTTTTTCAGCAGCATTTTAGCCAAGCTATAGGTTGTTTTTGTTTGTCTGAACTGAGCACTAAATTACAAGAAATCTGATTGGAGGTTACTGTAGAAGGGCTCAGTTAGAGCTTCAGCATTGGTCAGTTGCTTTGGATTTCCTTGTTTTTGGTTTAAATAAAAGACCCACATGTGCAAGGGCATGTGCTTGTTTACACATGACACTCTGCGCAGGGGTGCTGACTGTTGGTGGTCAGACACACACTTCTCACTTGTAATTTTCCCTTAGTACACTGCTTATTCTCCACTGGGGAGTTTGTGCATCACGCTCAGGTGAAACATTCAGCATAACTTCTGAAGTACCAACTTAAATCTCGTCCTCTAAGATTACTTGGTTCCCCCTTCTCTCCCACTGCCTCATCTTTTCCATCCTGTCCTCCACCCACTTCTGACCATTTCCAACACTTTCTCTAAGCAGCCTGGTGGACATGGGCATCCTTACACAGTGTAGCAATTGCCTCATATACACTGACAACCCACTCCTCCTAATTCAAATTGTACTTACGAGAGATGCAACCATATTAGGAACCAAGAATCCAGGTGCTCTCACTCACCAGTCAGTACATCTGACACTAAACACGTAGTTAGCATGCACACTTCACATCCTACACCAAACCAAATTGATAACAAACTTGCTTATGCAGAGGTCTTTACGAGAAGCCTACCCAAGCACTAGAGACCTCTCAAACACAAGCACACTTCACACAACATATCCACTGCAGAACATAATACACATAGTATCCTATACACCTGCCTGTCACCAGATAAGCCTCTAAGGCATAACGCAAAACCAAACATCTTGGTCAGTGGCAACTCCATTGTGAGACACAGTCATCTCTCTCACCAGGTTGGATAAGGAAAAAAATTACAGTCAGCTGTCTGTAAGGTGCCAGGATCCACCACATCACACATGCACTCAAGTCTCTCAACAAGTACTGTTATGACTCCGTCGTAGTCCATGTTGGTGTGAATGACTTGAGATGTACCTCACTGGACTATATGAAGAGAGACATGACTGAGCTCTGATTGTGTCTCAGGTAGGTATGTCCCTAGCCTTAAGCAGCATTTTACCTACGCCTAAGATGATGCCACAATATAAACAAAAAATGATTGACATCAACAATTTGCTATGTTTCTGGTGTCATTCCATGGAGACTCAGTATCTGTCAGCCTGTGATGATATGGCAAACAGACCTTGATGCTTTCCCAGAGATGGTCTTCATCTGTTACTCCTGGGATTTCTGTTTCTGGCCAAGGATTTTCCCACCCCCAAAGTGCCTTTTTAAGTCAATGTCACAAGAACAAAATTCCCAACACAAAAGTGCTGCTAAATGCTAGGAGTCTAAACTAGAAACTGCAGTGCACTGGAAGCAGTTCTCACCTGGGAAGATGCTAACATTTGTGCAGTCATAGACCTGGTTTAAAGCTGCGGAGAGCACATTCAGACCACAAACCAAAGGAATGAAAGCTAAAGGAGGTGGTGTATCCTTATTCATTAAAGATAAACACTCCTCTAATCTGGTTATACAGCACGATTCCCTGGAATTACTCCAGATGCAACTGACTGTTGGGAAGACCCACCTTCAAGTCATTGCCAGCTATAGGACGCCCTCCATGAATCAGGACATCCACTCACCGTACTTGGATCTATTCGAGTCAATCAAGATACAATCGAACACCCTGTTTATGGGCAACTTTATTTACCCAACCATGGACTGGGTAAATTACACGTGTTCTAACTTTCTTGCCCCCAAAGGTTCCTGGATTATGTTAATTCAAATGCCCTGGATCAGCTGGCTGACATCCCCACAAGGGGCTCAAATACCTGGGATCTGGTGTTCACTAACATGAGAGATCATTGCACCACCCCCAGTGTGCAGTCCTCCCTGGTGAGATCTGACCACATATCAATCTCGGTAGAAGTAAACGTAACACCTGCACCCCCCCCCCCCCCAGTGGCAACCAGATTAAAAAGCTTTTCAAAGGCCAATAACAACCTCAAACAGCATTAAGTAGCTTCATAGCCCCTTCCCCCACAGATGGAACGGGCACCTAATGCTGGGTTATACACCAAGACTGTGTACGAACATCCGTGCAATTGTATTGACTCTGCCATATCCAATAGGACCAAAGTAAGAGCATCAAACAACAAACCTGCCTGGTGGAAATCTGCCATTAACAGATTATACAATAAGAGGAAGAAATTGCTGTCCAAAAGTAGGAAGGAATGGGCTGTAAACTGGAAACACTACCTCCTCAACGTAAACAAGCAAATAAGACTTCTTGAAAAGTACTCCAAAGCCCACTACGAGTCCAAAATGGCTTCCCAAACTAAGGACAACCACAAGGCGTTCTTTAGCTACATATGTAACCTCAATGGCAAGTCCCAAATTTGCACAGAACTTGTAGTTAATGGCACTACATTTACACAGCCTGTAGATATAGCTAACTTGCTTGCTGACAGTTTCAGTGAAATCTTCACTCCTCTGTTCCCACCACTCTTACCCCAAAGCATCCCTACCGCCTGTCCACTACCTAGAATCTCTACAGAGAAGGTCTTAGGTGCATTCTACAAGGCCAAGAACTCAGCCTCAATGGGACCAGATAACATCCCTGGTTGTCTTCTACAGGACTTAAAACATGAATTAGCTATGTCCTTTTGTACTCTTTTCAATCAATGCCTTAGCACTGGCTTCAGCCCAATGAAATGGAAAACAGCTACCATTATCCCCTTGCACAAATGGGATGCAGCCACTGACTCTGGGAACTACAGACCCATCAGCTTGACCAGCCTCATCTGCAAAGCCATGGAGTGACCCTCAGGGGGTCCTAATGGAGAGATGAAAAGTCAGCAAGCAGACTATTTATATAGTATATATCATGGGCAGAAGTAAGTCAAAAACAAAAAAGATAGCTGGGTGCACAAGTCCCAGGATAAAAGAGTGCCCAATCCTGGTAGGCACACTAGTGCCAGGACAGGAAAAAAAAATGTGTGTGTATAATCTTCAAAATCTGGAAACATTCCTACAATGGGGCTAGATCAGGCCCAGGGGTAGGATGCCCCCCCCTGTTGTAGAAGGAAGCAACAGTCCACAAAAATCACAAAAAACTGATAGGCCAAAGAAGAGCCATAAAGACAATAGAGTGGACTATTGAGGATATGAAATAAATTATGTATTGTTAGTATTATGCAAAAAGCCCAGAATTTCCAGACTCATGATATACAAAGAGATTAAGAGATAAATTAGAGGAAAGACAAATACTTTCACAGGAAAAAATGTCAGAAGCTTCAAATAAAAATGTGCGTTCATTAATGCAACAGATTTTTGAAAAATAGTATATAGATCAAGAAACTTTGATCTGTTTGGAAAAAGAAGTATCTGAGGAAGTGCGAAAATGTAAACAAAACCTAGACATTTTTGAAAAGTATAAAAAAGAAATATGGACATGGGAAATAAAGATTTGATATGTACAATATTCATGCAAAGGAAAAAAACAAGTTAATTTACAGAGAAGGCAGTCTTATTAGAAGAGAAATACAGGGAAAGACATCCAGATATAGAAAATTTCACAAAAAATTAATATCACAAAGATGGAATTGGAAAAGATTAGTAAAGCAGAAGTTAAAGAAACAGAAGTTGAAGCTATGGAGTGTCTGCGGAGTGAAGGATTTAATGTAGAAAGTCTAAGACAGACTACATCACAGCATGATGGAACAAGTCCCTGAAGTAAGGAGAAGCAGGAAGAAATATGGACATGGGAAAGAAAAAGATTTAATATGGTGTAATATTTATATAAAGGAGAAAGCAAAACTAACCAATAAAAAATTAGCAACACCAAAGATATTTGAAGAGAAATACAGGCAAAGAAATCCAAATATGGAAAATTTTACAATACAAAAAATAAGAAGACAAAGAAGAAAAGGAGCTCAGTAATGGAGAAGTTGATGTAGAAATTGAGGTTATGGAGCACCTGCAAAGTGAATGATGCAGCGTAGAAAATCTAATGCAGAAAGCACCACAACAGGATAGAGAAATGGATATCCAAATGAAGGGGAAACCAGTGGAACAGGAAGTAATTGGTCATGTGCCATATCAACATATTTTGGAACCTTCCACAGGAAACCAGTACAAAAGATTACTTGAAGCTAGACAGCAAGGGAAGGAACAGGAGACTGTGGAAACTGATGCAGTCAGTGTCGAAGAGTGACAGGCCAGTGAGTTCCCATATGACAGAGCAATGGATGGCACAGGATGAAATTGAAGAGAAGGTGCCACAGGAAGATGCTATAGAGCTTTCTACAGAATACCCACAGGAAATGGAAAAACAAAGGATGTGCCCTCACAGTCTGGAAGAAATTGAACTAAGGGAAGAGTTGCTTGTTTTAATGGACATAGATATATTAAAATCAATGAAAGAAATAGACTGCAGAAGGTCAATAAATCCGAAAAGTCAGAAGTCTGATAAAACAAATGAACACAGTAATCAGGACTGCCCACAGAGATCCATACAATATAACAGAAGTAAATAGGATATGTTACTGTGCAGCTAAATTAATAACTGATAAAGTTCTACCACAAGAGCACAGGGTAGTGAGGCAAAGGATGGGGGGAAATCTAATACCATCATGGAAATATTGGATAGAGAAAACTATAAAGCAGTTAAGACAAGAAGTGTCACTGTTTAGAATACTAAAGAAGAGGGGATAGAGCAACAAAAATACTAAGAAATACAGATGTGATAAAAAGCAGTACGCAGTATTAGAATAGACCAGAATCTATCATGCACTATTGCAAATAAATTAGAAATTTCAGCACAGGCAGAAAAACATGATACATAGATAAATATAAAAGAAAAATACAAAATAAACAATTTAGTGACTACCCAAAAAAGGTTTATAAAGAATTGGGAAACAAGGTAAAAGGAATTGGAAGACTGCCAAAAAAAAAGGGATGCATTTTGGAGAAGTATCTGAAGATCCTGCGGAACAGAACAAAGATGCTAAATGGATAAAAGAAGTAAAAGAAAGAATAAGAAGTTTAAAGGTACAGGATATGAAATGGGATGAAGTAACAGCCAGAGAGATTGAAACAAAGTTAAGAAAAGCCTCTAACTGGCAAATCCCAGGCCCAGATGCAGTACCTAACTTTTGGTTAAAAGTACGAACATCTTTGCATGAAGACCTAGCTATGAGTAAGAACTACTTACATGCACACCTCGATCAGACACCAATCTAGCTAACAGGTAAAACAATGCTCCTACTTAAGGGTGAACTTGCAAGCTACCCCAAAAATTATAGACCAATAACTTGCCTTCCTATGACGTACAAACTAATGGGAATTGATGCTGACTGAGTTTACAGTCATTAGAAGAAAACTGAATTATGGCAGTACAAAAAAAAGGGGCAATAAAAGAAAGTCATATGGAACAAAGAATCATTTGTTGTTAAATAAACTCCTAGTGGAGAACTGTAAAAAGGGGAAGAATTTAATATGTCATGGACGGACTACAAAAAAGCATTTGATAGTATCCCACATTCATGGATAAAAGAGTGCTTAAAAATGTATAAGATACACCCTATACTGATCAACTATGCTACAGTGACCATGAAACAATGGCAGACTACTCTGCAATTAAACCATGATAAGGGACAAATTACTTTACCAGGGATAAAAATTCAAAGGGGGATAGTCCAGGTTGAGTCTGTCACCCTTGCTATTCTGCCTTGCCCTTAACCTATTAAGCTGTCTACTTAAAGCTTAGGCCTGGCTACAATTTGGGCTCCTAGAAAACAACAAAGTCTAAAGACTTATCTTCTGTTTGTTGATGCAGGTTGTTACAACTTTTTCAGATGATAATAGAATGTTATTTGGTCATCATTAATGTGCAAAAGCAACCTTTAAAGCAGGAAAATGCAGCACCAGGAAAACAGTTTGTGACAAGAATTTGATATAAAAGAACTTGAGCAAGAGGAAGTGTATAAACACTGGTGAATTGATGAAGGATCATCAATAAAACAAGAACAAATACGAACAAAACTTAGTAGGAGTACTTCAAAAGACTTAAATGAATCCAGGCTATAAACCAATTTGCTCTTCCTGTCCTAACTTACAGTTTTGGAGTGACTGATTGGCCTCGAAATGTGTTGGATAAATTAGATATTAAAACAAGGATGCTTCATGCTCACCAAATGATCTATAAAAATCACTGCATACCGAGATTATATATTCCCCATTCTGAAGGAGGGATGGGCCTCCTCGAAATTAATTACATGTACAGATCTGCATTTGTCGGACTACACACATCTGCTGACCTCACAAGACCCAAACCTAGTGAAAGTTTTGAAACATGAGGAGAATATATCTAAGATGACTTCATTGTTTAACCTAGCAGAAGCATATCGCCGTCAAGCAGGAATGGAAATGAAACCAGAAGGAGACAAAAAAAATCAGGCAGTAACTGAATGTGCCAAAAAAACAAAAGAAAGACTATAAGGTGAAGGACCAGATGAAAAGGCTAGAAATGTGGAAAAAGCATAAATATCATTGCAAGTATGGAAAACTACTGGAAGAACCTCATGTTGATCAGGAACAAATGCAGGAATGGTTAAGGAGAGGCAAATTCAAACCAAGAGATGAAAAGTTAATATTGGCTGCCCAAGACAGTGGGCTGTGTACACTTTGGTTTATAAAGTCCATTGAACATGTGGGAGAAACAGACATCTGTAGGTTTGTAAAACTGAATTGGAAACAATTGCACACCTAGGTGCTAGTTGTGACATACTATTGGCAGAAGGACTGTATGCTGAAAGGCATAATAATGTGGCAAGACTGTTGCACTGGGGATTGTGCAAATATTATGGTATTGAAGTGGCAGAAAAACGCTAGAAACATGAACCACAAAGCATCATAAAATGAAGAAGTCTACATCACATGGGATTATCCATTACCAACAGTTCAAAAGATGGATGCTAGAAAACCAGATATAGTGGTCCAAGAAAAGAAGACAAGAGTAGCATTGATCACTGAAATCACCACACCCAGTGACTACAGTGTCTTGCATACAGAGAGACACAAAGTTATAAAATATCAGGATATGCAAGCAGAAATGAGAGCAGTGTGGAAGGAGGAAACCCACATAGTACTGATAGTAGTAGGAGCAACGGTTCTTATAAAAGAGAGTCTACAATCATACTTAGATATCCTACCAATACATGCAAAGTACAGTTGTGCACACTTACCATAAATGTAGATGTTTGAGTGTATTCACTGTTGCAGTCATTACATTTCGGTAATCTGCTGGCAGGTTTGCTCTCAGTCGGCCTGATTAACAAAGTCTTGGGTCCTGCGTCGGTTGCTGTCCCTTCTTCCAGGACATCAGGTCGTCAGGGGTATAAAACATGCAGCAGATGCCATTACATCAGTTTTTCTTTCCCCAGATGTCAGGTGGCCCCCAAATGGGGAGCAAATAAAATTAAAAACACAAAAAATATACCTCCAAACCCAAAAGCAAATACACCAAAAGGGCTTTTAAGCATAGTGAGAGAAAGTAGAGGTATAGCCAGAGAAAAATAGGGGGCTCGAGGGAGGGTAACCTGGACTGCCACAGTGAATACACTCGAACATCTACATTTATGTTAAGTGTACACAACTGTACTATGTTTTTCGTGTTTCACTGTTGCAGTCATTACATTTGGGTAGATTCCGAAAGCTATGGTTGGGTGGAGGGAATTGTACAGCATTAGGAGCAGCTATAAGGCCCTGCAGGACAGCAGTGGCAAAGCCAGCTCTGGATTTAGAGAAAAGTGGTAAATGGTAATGCTTGGCGAATATATGAACTGAGCTCCAGGTAGCAGCTTCTAGAATGTCCCTGGTAGGAACACCTCTGAGAAAGGCTGTAGAGGTAGATGCAGCCCTGGTGGAATGGGATCTGATCCCCTGGGGGATAGTTTTTCCATTGTGCATATAGCAGAAATGAATACAATGGCTTATCCATTTGGAAATGGTT
Source organism: Protopterus annectens (assembly GCF_019279795.1). Lineage (NCBI taxonomy): Eukaryota > Metazoa > Chordata > Ceratodontiformes > Protopteridae > Protopterus > Protopterus annectens. The sequence continues at coordinate 961,009,265 of NC_056734.1, read as the reverse complement.
TGCTTTGAAATAGTCTTTCCCTCTACCCCTGCAGCAAATGCCACCAGCAGTTGTTCAGATTTTCTTTGAGATTTTGTCCTGTTTAAGTAAAATCTAAGTTGGCTGTGTACATCCAATAAATGCAGAATCCGCTCCCCCTTGTTCTGTGGATTGGGAAAGAAAGCTTGCAAATAAATGGTCTGATTAAGAGCCACACTGAATAACCACCTTAGCCATAAAGGATGAATTAGTCCTGAGAGATACCCTGTCTGCATGAAAAATGATGAAACGCTCCATTGCCATAAGAGCCTGTAATTCGGAAATCCTTCTAGCTGAAGTGACTGCTAAAAGGAATGCTGTTTTCCAGGAGAGAAATTTTAAGTCTGCAGTAGCAGCTGGCTCGAAAGCAGGGAGCGTGAGCTTTTCCAATACAAAATTGAGGTCCCAGGCAGGGGTTGTAGCTCTCCTGGGAGGTCTTAAGTTTTTGGCCCCTCTGAGATACTGCTTTAGCAGAGGATGACAGAAGAGGGGAGGTTCTGTGTTGTAATGAGCTGAAATGGCTGAGGCATGGACTTTTATGGAAGAAAAGGACAGGCCCTTGTGAAGCATCTCAGTTAATTACTGTAAAATCGGAGGAATGTTGGGCACTGCTGTGCTTATCCCTTGAGATTGATTCCAGGCACAGAATCTTTTCCATTTGTCAGCATAAGATTTTTTAGTACTAGGCCTTCTCGCCTCCAAAATTACATCCATCACAGGTTTGCTGAGGGATACTAAGGGTGAATTTAGGTGATTAGGCATGCTGCAAGATTCAAAGTTTCAAGCTGAGTGTGCCGAATTTGGTTGTTCTGCTGAGACAATAAGTAAGGTGTCTGAGGCAGGTGCCACGGTGGAAGGTGTGACACATGGCGCAGGAGTGGGTACCAGTGTTGGCGAGGCCAGTCTGGAGCAATCAAAATCATTTTTGGTCTGTCCTGTTTGACTTTTAGTAGAATTTTGGAGAGCAGAGGCAGAGGGTGAAAGAACATTCACTTTCCAGGGTTTTTTGTGATGAGGTCTTGTGCAAAATTTGTCCAACAGATAGTTCTGGGGTGAGGCAAAAAGATCTATGTCTGGGCTCCCTCATTTGCGTGTCAACATGTTGAAAATCCATGGTTCCAGTCTTCATTCATGTGGGTCCATGAGAATTCTGCTTAGTTCGTCCGCCAGAGTATTCAGTTTTCCTGGCAGGAGATGAGCTTGTAGTTGTACTTGATAGGTCCTGGAAAGCTGCCAGTGCATTCTGTACGGCTAGCATTTCTTTTTGATTGATATGAAGGTGCATTTGATTTGGGCTCCATTTGCCCTGAATGCACTTCCCTGCCAGATGTACCCCCCAAGCATAGTCTGATGCATCTCTAGTTAGAGTATGGGCGGCAGAGGGGGTGGTGTGAATGGCAGTCCCTTGTTTTGGTGGCAGGCCTCTGTCCACCATAGAAAGTCTAGTTGCAGGCAAGGTATGACAGGAATCATTGTTTCCAGGCTGTAACAATGCTGACTCCATAAACTTTTTAAGTACCACTGACGTTTCCTTATATGCAGTCTTGCATATGGAATTAGAAGAATGCAGGAGGCCATGAACCCCAAGGCTTGCAGTATTTGTCTTACAGATAGGGTTTTTGTGGCCACCTGTTTGCAGTAAGTCACCAAATGAATTTGCTTTTCTGGCGAAAGGAAAGCCATCTGGGCAATTGTATTCAAGCTTGCACCCAGGAATGTAATTTTTTGAGAGGGTACCAGTTGTGATTTCTTTTCATTTATAGTGTACTCTAGACAAGTTAGACCCCTTTTTACAAACGCCAGATGGTTTAGAAGAATGTCCCTGTTTTCTGCCTGAATTAGACAATCGTCCAGGTATGGATATATTTGAATTATTTCTTTGCCTGCAAAATGCAATGACTGGAGCCAGGCTCTTTGTAAAGAGTCAGGGTGCAGTAGATAAGCCAAAGGGCAGTGCAGAGAACTGGTAATACAAGTAGCCTGCTTTGAAGCGGAGGTATCTTCTGCAAGATTCCCGGACTGGGATATGCAGGTAAGCCTCTTTTAAATCTAGAGTTGCCAACCAGGCATCTTTGCCTAGCATAGGAAGTAACTGTTGAAGAGTCAGCATCTTGAATTTTGGAATGTCCAGAAAGGTGTTTAGAGTGGGTAAATCCAAAATTGGATGCCATGATTTGTCTTTTCTGGGTACCAGAAAAAGTCTTGAATAGAAATCTTGTCCCTCTTCCTCTTCTGGTACTGGCAGAATAGCCCCATGCTCATGAGGGAAAGTACTTGTTTCTGGGCCTCTGCCCACTGATTTGGGGGCAGGTCTGGCCATCCGTTTAGAATTGGCAACGTGTGGAAATGAAATCTGTATCCCTGGGATACTATATTTAAAACCCATATTTCCTGTCAGTTTCTTGCATGAAGAGCCAGTTTTCCCCCAAAGGGGTGGCTAAAAGGTAAATGCTTGGTAAGTGTAAAGGGAAGTCATTGAGACTGCTTACCATAGGGAGGTGCTTTGTTGTTTCCAGATTTGGAAGAGGAGGCACCCCATTGTTTTGCTCTGAAAGTCCCTTGGGACTGAAACCTGGAGCCTTTGGAATGTCTGGGTTTGACTTGAGGGGCTCTCGAAGGAACTGGAAAGGACCAGTTCTTAGTAGGCCAGTGCATACTAAATCTTGGAGGTTGCACTTTTAAGAAATCTTTCAGTTTGCATAGATTTAGCTTCATCTTCCATCTTTTTTAACACTTCTTCAGTCTTATTACCAAAGAGACGGTCCTGTTGTAAAGGAGCATCTAACAGTTTTGCTTTAACATGGTCAGGCAGATTTTGCTCTTTGAGCCAAGCATGCCTTCTTTGCACAGACCCAGTTACAGCAGCCCTGCAAGAGGCCTCCAAAGAATCAAAACCACACTGCAAAGTATGTTTCCCAACTTATTCATCTGAATGCAATAAACCCTGTAAATCTTTATTTTCCACACAATCAGAAATCAACATCATTTTCTGTTTAAGCAGTCCCATGATATGCTGTTGATATTTTAGCATATGAAATTGACAGTTTAAAGCCTTGATTGCCAAGGTTGCAGAAGTGTAAACCATCTTACCCCATCTATTCAGCACCCTGGAATCTCTATCAGGGGTAGGATTTTTAGCAGTAGCAGCCTTAATGCCCTTGGGACCGTGAGAAATGGTTTCAGGATCTGCAACAGGATTTTTGAAAAGGAATTTATGGGAGTCAGGAACCCTGTAGTATCTGTCTGGCTTAGAAGGAGCTGGAGGCAGAGAATCAGGAGCTATACTAGATTCTGAAAAAACATCATCAACAATGTCTAGAACAGGAGGTATTGCCAAAGGCCTATGCTGAGGAAGAAGAAAATCCCCAAGTCTCTTTTTAGATTCAGAAATATCCTGACATTCCCAGTGGAAATATCCCCTTAAGGTATGTAAAGTTTCCCCCAAAAAAAATCCTCAGGGGGAGAAGCAGAAGGAATGGAATCCTTGCATCAGAGTCCTCATAAGTAGGTATAGACAATCCCTGTTCATTAGAAGAGTCAGAAGAAATAGAATCCTGTTCAGAAGATTTATAATCAATGTCTTGCCTAGGCCTCTTAAAAGGGGGGGGGGGGGTTTGGCTACCCCCGATCAGAGTAATTAAATCTTCAGCCCTTTTGATCATTTGTTTTTTAGGCATAGAGGCCTGTACACGTGGCCCAGGTGTCAGTTTGTAGGCATAGGTCGAGATTTTGGCCTTAGTTTTGAAGATGGTATCAGTCTAATATACAAATCTGTAGGCCTGAAAACAACCTCAGAAGCCGGTGTCTGCAGAGCGGCTCCGGACCCATTCAAGGTTGAGACATCCGCGGGTTCCATAATTGAAGCATCTTGCGGCATACCAGACTACAAATGGCTCTCAGTAGAGGCCTGCAAATCAGAAGTAGCGGGTATCAGGGGCTGCGAAAGCGCCTTACTGAGTACCGGTCAACTGGCGACTGGCTTAGGAGAAGCATCTTTGCAGTTTTGGACCTCAATGGCCTGTCTCTGTCTTTTTCTTTGCGTTTTTTTAGATATTCCGGTAGTCAGATTGTTAACGGATGACATTTCTGGAAAATTAAAGCGTGAGCCAAAGTATTTAGAAGCAAAAATGTACCGACGTTTGATAGTGCAATGATTAAATAAAGCACAAAACCGACATCAAGGTGCGTTGTGGTCAAGGCCTAGGCAAAAAATACAGTACAAATGAAAATCCTTATGAGGTATTCGCTTCCCACAAGTAATGCAATTATTAACTTTTACTGACATCGGTAAGGAGCAAGAAAAATAAAACTATAGTTTCTGGGACCCCTACTGATCAGAATCTACTTCTCTGAAGTCCAGGCAAAAACTAAAGGTCTGTGGCTGACAAAATTCACTGATTACTGCAAACTGGGAGCAGGCATCGAGTCCCCAAATGATGTCAACATCCTGCAGGAGGGACTTGCGCAGACCAATGATTGGTGCCAAAGCCATGGTCTTAAGCTTAATGCAAAAAAAAAAAAAAAAAAAAAAAAATGCATCATCTCATTTGGCAAGGGTAACATACCCGCTAACTACCACACCAATAATAACACTCTAAGCAAACAGTCAGTGTTGAGAGACCTGGACACACAAGTTGACAGCAACCTTGACTTTGATCACCATGTCTCCAGTGGTAAAAAGGGCATTGTACATTCCTGATCTCAGAAGTAACAGCATTGCCTCAGAAAAAGGAGGTCATAACTCCCCTGTACTCCTCCCTCATCAGGCCAATAACAGAGTACAATGCCCCCTTTGGTATGTACCCATCCAAGCATCTTCAGCAATTGGAGGGATCACAGAGGCTCCTTACAAAGAAAATTCAGGGTCTTCAACACCTGCCATATCCATATGGGGACAGACTGAAATCACTGTCTCTTGACTCTGTCTTAAAGACTACTCAAAGGTGACCTGTGCCATGCATATAAAGCAATCTCAGACCCTGCCTTAATGGAAATGCTGCACATTCACAAGTCTAATGGCATACGAGTCACTCATTCTAAAGACCTTAACCTAGTATGCAACACCAACAGAACCTGCTGGAAGGATTTGTCCCCCAGAGGTTACCTCACCTTTGAAACAGGCTTCCAATTCATGTTAAACAGAGCCCCTTGTTGACCCTATTTAAGCATAATTTGGACAACTGGATGGGTAACTGGAAATTCACCCCTGGAGTTCCACATGTGTTCCTCTTGGACAGGGGCAATAGGTACTGATATTAGGGTCTGTTTCAGACAGACACTCCTGGGAACAAGGTTTAAACATGTCTAGGCTTGTAAGGGCCCTAGGGCCATTAGTCTAATAACCTCCTAGGGTATAGTCAGTAGGCGTCGTCGTTGTACTTTGCTGTATGGGATGATCATATTAAAGTGATGCAGCGAGGGTATAGATGTTGGAAACAGAGGGTGGCTTATTAGCTGAGGAATGTTAATGGGGAGTTAATTTTAGGTAGTGTTAGGTACGCTGAAAGGATAAGCAAGAGAAATTTTGGAATTTAGAGTACATAGCAAGGGGAAGGGAAAGCATATGACAGGGTGCCTAGAGAGGAGTTGTGGTATTGTATGAGGAAGTCGTGAGTGTCAGAGAAGTATGTAAGAGTGGTACAGAATATGTACGAGAGTAGTGTAGCAGCGGTGCGGTCTGCAGTGGGAGTGACAGATGCATTTAAGATGGAGGTGGGATTACATGAAGGATCAGCTCTGAGCCCTTTCTTATTTGCAATGAAGGACAGGTTGACAGACGAGACCAGACAGGAGTCCCCGTGGACTATGATGTTTGCAGATGACATTGTGATCTGTAGTGAGAGCAGGGAACAGGTGCAGGAGACCCTGGAGAGGTGGAGAAATGCTCTAGAAAGAAGAGGCATGAAGGTCAATGGGACTAAGACAGAATATGTGTGTGTAAATGAGAGGGAGGATAGAGAAATTGAGAGGATGCAGGGAGTAGAGGTGGCGAAGGTGGATGAGTTTAAATACTTGGGATCAACAGTTCAGAGTAATGGTGAATGTGGAAGAGAGATGAAGAAGAGAGTACAGGCAGGATGGAGTGGGTGGAGAAGTGTGTCAGGAGTGTTTTGTGACAGACAAGTACCAGTAAGAGTGAAAGGCAAGGTCTACAAGAGGGTAGTGAGACCAGCTATGTTATATGGGTTGGAGACAGTGGCATTGACAAAAAGGCAGAAGTCAGAGCTTGACGTGGCAGAGTTGAAGATGTTAAGAACTGCACTGGGTGTGACGAGGATGGACAGGAATAGGAATAAGTATATTAGAGGGTCAGCCCAGGTTGGAAGGTTTGGAGACAAAGCCACTGAGGCAAGATTACATTGGTTTGGACATGTGCTGAGGAGGGATGCAGAGTATACTGGGGAAAAAGATGCTAAGGATGAAGCTGCCAAGTAACAGGAAAAGAGGAAGGCCTAAGATAAGGTTTGTGGATGTGGTGAGAGAGGACATGCAGGAGGTTGGAGTGACAGAGCAAGATGAAGGAGACAGGAAGAAATGGAAACAGTTGATCTGCTGTGGCTACCCGAAAGAAGAAAAAGCAAGGGGAAGGGAGAGGGAGAGATCAGCCAGGAGAAGAGCATGAGCAGAGCCCAGAGATGTTTTAGGGATTTTTTAAACGCTACTAATTCAGAAATACTTAGTGGAGTATAGGCTCTGTCCAGGTATTTTAGAGGCTTTGGACCTGAGAGTTCGAATGGGGTTGTAAGGTTTGATTATGTTATTCAGGGCAGGACAAGTTAGGGGCTTATTGATTATGTTGTGTAGTGTTGTGAGTTGGATATAGAGTAGGTGATTAGATAATTCTAGCCAATCTACCATTTACAGTGGTGTACAGTGGTGAGTACTGGTTTTGGAATTTGTGGCAAACTCTGCCACTTAGTTGTAGCACTGTTCCATTTTGGATCTAATGGTAGCGTGTAGGTTAGACAGTATAGAGGCACCATATAGGAGGGAGGGTAGTAGGAAGGTTTTTGCATGGGTGATCTTGGTTGATGTGGTCAAGGAGCCTTTGTTTCTGTATTTAGAGTTTCTGGTGTTTTTTTAATATTTTGTTGGACATGGACATCAAAAATAAAGGGATCATCAATAGTAACTTCTAGCAGTTTTGTGTGATGGACTATTTTGAGAATGGTATTCTCAGCTACATGCATTTTGAACTGGGTTTGTCAAAATCATTTTTTGGTAGTAAAAGATTTTTTTTTGGGGGGGGGGTAGGAATAGTTTATATTTAGTGAGCCAGGATTCAAATGCTGAAAATGTATGTTGTGTGATTTTGAGAAGTTGGGGTAGTGTTGGAGAGGTGTAAACAATAGTGGAGTTGTCTGCATACTGTATGAGTGTTCCAATGGATAATGCAGAGTGTAGGTAATTTGGAAATATGATGAAGAGCAGGCGATCAAGTATAGAGCCTTGTGGGACTCCAGTGGGGTTGTGTAAAAAGGGAGACATTTCATTTAGCGATTTTACTGTTTGTTTTTGCTTGTGCAGGTAACTGTGCAACCACTGTAAGGTGGATGGGGTAAGGCTGAAATAGAATGTATGTAAGATTATGGAATGTAAAATATTGTCAAATGCCTTAGAAAAGTCAATAAATATTGCAGTTACCCATTCTCCTGTGTCTCTAGCTCTGTTAATATGATTCAGTAAAGGACTGTGGATGTGCTGTGGCCTAGGCACAAACCATGTTAGGTGTCTGTAAAAAGTTTTGCAGCAAGTATTTAATTAAGTATTGGTGTATACATTTTTCTAATTTTTGAGATGGGAAATAGAATGGCTATGGGTCAGAAGTTGGTCAGTTCTGTAGATTTACCAACTTTGTGCATAAGGATGATACAAGACATTTTCCATACTTCTGGTACTACAGACTCCAAGATAGATCTATTGAGCAAGATGCTGATAGGGTAAGGCTAAAGAGTTGGCGACTAGCTTAAGGTAGTGGGGAGGGAGGCTGTCAATGGAAGTAGAACGAGGTTTTAGTTTCAGCAGGAGTTTTTTTATGAAGCTATTGGGTATGGGTTGTAAGGAGAATGTTGCAGAGTTTTCAGAAAGGAGTTCTAGGTTGCCATATTGGAAATGATCAGTGATGGCATAAGGGGACTATTAGGGGGAGTCGAGGAGGAAGAGGGGGAGGGGCAAGAGTTGGGATTAGTAGAGATCAGTGCAGCTATGCAGTGTATGAAGTGGTTGTTGAAGTGTTTGGATATTTGAGATGGAGGAGCATTAAGAGAGGAGCAGAGGTCTTTTTTAGTGCCAGGGATGAGTAGGATTGATATAAAGGACCTGAATTTTTTGGGGGGTTAGTTTTGTTGAAGGTGGGTATAGTACGATTATTTATCTTTGACAAACAGTTTCTTCACTTGGTTCCATAGCTGTTTGAAGTGCATTAGCTCTGCTACATCTTTACTATGCTTCCAGAGACCCCAGACTTCAACCTTTTTTTCATTAGTGTTTGGCAAGCTTTGGTTAGCCAAGAAGAATTTTTTTTTTAATTCTTTTATTGCAGACTGGAGCTAGACTGTCTAGTACTTTTAGAAAGCTTGTATTAAAGTAGTGCACAGCTTTGTCTAGCAGGAGTTGTTTCAGTGGTGTCCAACTTATTTTGTGAAGTAATTCATTGAATTTGCCTTGGGTAAAATTGGTGATTTTTTAGATGCTATACATTGTTTTTAGAGGTAAAAGTTGGTAGGTGGTCACTAAAGGAATTTAACAGACTGCAACAGGAGCTGAAGTTAGTAGGATGGGACACCGGAATCCAGTCTATGGTAGATTGTTGATTGTAGTCCTTATTGTGCCTAGTAGGGGAGTTAATAAGTTGGGTGTAACTATGGAGATTTTATTTTACGTTTGTTTACCGGGGGTGTCTGAGCTGAAAAGGCCTTTTTTCAGCAGAGGCCTGGGGAGAAAAGCTCCACATAGAAAAATTACAGATACATTTAGATATTTAGACATGATCAGTATACACACAAATTACAACAGGCATGTTTTTACAGCGGAATGCAACACATAGTACAGTTGTGTACACTTACCATAAATATAGATGTTAGAGTGTATTCACTGTTGCAGTCATCACACTTGGGTTATCTACCTTGCAGGTAGCCCTCAGTCAGCCCGCATACCAGAGTCTTGGGATTTCTGCGTCGGATGCTGTCGCTTCTTCTATGACATCAGGTAGTCAAGGGTATAAAACATGCAGCCGACGCCATTACATTAGTTTTTCTTGCCCCAGATGTCAGCAGCCCCCAAAATAGGAAGCAATTACATGGTGTAGAACACCCCCAGTAAGAAGTAAATACCAATGTTATAAGATATGGCTAAACAAAAAGGACAGGTAGAAGTATAGAGAAGTCAGGGGGCTGGAGGGAGGGTAACCACTACTGCAACAGTGAATACACTCGAACATCTACATTTATGTTAAGTGTACACAACTGTACTATGTTCTTCGTGTTTCACTGATGCAGTCATCACACTTGGGTTGATTCCCAAAGCTGAAGGGTGAAGGCAGTCAAGAAGCATTAAGGCTGGCTAGCAGGCCCTGTAAGACTGCTGGGGCAAATCCAGTCCTGGATTTAGAAGAGAGAGACAAGTGGTAATGCTTAGTGAAGGCGAGTACAGAGCTCCAGGTTGCAGCTTCTAGGATGTCCCTGGTTGGGACCCCCCTGAGAAATGCTCTAGAGGTTGATGTAGCCCTAGTGGAATGTGTTCCGATTCCCTGAGGGGTAGGTTTCCCATGGTTTTTCTAGCAGAAATAGATGCAGTGTGCTATCCATTTAGAAATGGTTTGCTTTGAAATGGCCCTGCCCTCTGCCCCTGTAGCAAAGCTGACTAGCAGCTGATCAGAATTTCTGAAAGGTTTAGTCCTGTCCAGATAGAACCTAAGCTGCCTGTGCACATCCAGGGAGTGTAGGATCCTTTCCCCCTTATTCTGAGGATTAGGGAAAAAAGGTTGGCAAATTAATAGATTGGTTTAAAGCCACACTAGATACCACCTTGGGCATAAAAGATGGGTTAGTCCTAAGGGAAACCCTGTCCGCATGGAAGATAATGAAGGATTCCACGGCCATAAGGGCCTGCAATTCAGGCACTCTTCTTGCTGAAGTGACGGCTAGAAGTAAAGCTGTTTTTCCGGAGAGGAATTTTAACTCTGCTGTAGCAGCAGGTTCAAAGGGTGGATGCGTGAGCTTTTCCAATACAAAGTTAAGGTATCAGGCAGGAGTAAGAGCTCTCCTGGGGGGTCTTAAATTGTTGGCTCCTCTTAGGAAGTGTTTGACCAGAGGAGGAGAGAAGAGGGGTGGCTCAGTATTATAATGAGCGGAGATGGCAAGGCATGAATCTTAATTGAAGGCACAGTTGTGTCCATTCCCCGAGATTGGCTCCAAGAACAGTATATTTTCCAGTTTTCTGAATAGGATTTTCTAGTACTAAGCCTCCTAGCCTCAAGGATGACATCCAGCACCTGTTTACTGAGGGTTGCTAGTGATGAGTTCAGGGAATGAGCCAGGCTGCTAGGTTCAGGGTGTGTAGCTCAGCATGCAAAATATGGCCCTCCTGCTGGGACAGCAGGGAAGGGGTCTGAGGCAGGTGCCATGGTGGCACTGTCAGACTGTGCAAAAGTGGGTACCAGTGCTGGCATGGCCAGTCTGGTGCAATCAGGATTGTCCTTGGCTTGTCCCGTTTGATCTTTAATAGAACCTTCGAGAGGAGGGGCAGAGGGGGAAAGGCATTGATTGAGAGGTTTTCCCATGTGAAGGACAGGGCATCCACTTTCCATGCTTGGCTGTGGGGAGTTCTGGTGCAATATTTGCTCAACTGATAGTTCTGCGGGGAAGCAAAGAGGTCTACCTCTGGTGCCCCCTACCTGTGGATCAGAAGTTTGAATGATTTGGGTTCCAGTTTCCACTCGTGTGGGTCCATTAGATTTCTGCTTAAGTCATCTGCCAGTGAATTTAGTTCGCCTGGCAGGAATTGAGCTTGCAGGTGCACTTGATTGCTCAAGGCTGTGTTCCACAGAGCCATGGCTAACCTGCAGAGTGAGTAGGAATGGATTCCCCCTGCTTGTTTATGTACCATATAACTGTGGTGTTGTCTGTCTTTATCAACAGTTGCCCTGGAAGAATAAGGCACTTGAAGGCTGTCAGGGCATTCTGTACAGCTAACATTTCTTTTTGATTGATATGGAGGTGCATTTGCTTTGGGCTCCATTTGCCTTGAACACATTGTCTTGCCATGTGAGCTCCCCATGCATAGTCTGATGCATCTGTTGCTAGGGTTTGGGCGGCAGGGGGTTGAGTGAAAGGGAGTCCCTTGTTGTGGTAGCAGGCCTCTGCCCACCAAAGGAACTCTGTCCTTAGACAAGGAATGATAGGAATCATTGTTTCCAGGTCTTGAGAATGTTGACAGCAGAGACATTTTAAGTACCATTGAAGTTTCCTCATATGCAGTCTTGCATTTGGAATTAGTAGAATGCAAGAGGCCATGAACCCTAGGGCTTGGAGTATTTTTCTTGCAGATAGCTGGGTTTGGGTGGCCAACAGACTGAAGTAGTTTGTCAAATAAATTTGTTTTTCTGGAGTGAGGAATGCCATCTGGGAAGTTGTGTTCAAGTTTGCTCCCAGGAATACAATCTTTTGGCTGGGTACCAGATGTGATTTCTTTTCACTGATGGTATACCTTAGTGAAGTTAGAAGTCTCTTTACAAATGTCAGGTGCTGGAGTAGCAATTCCTGACTGTCCGCCTGAATCAAGCAATCATCCAACTATGGGTAATTTTGAATTTTTCTCTGCCTGCAATATGGAATGGCTAGAGCTAGGCATTTTGTGAATACCTTGGCCACAGTAGATAAGCCAAAGGGAAGTGCAGAGAACTGATAGTGCATACAGCCTGCTCTGAAACGTAGATATTTCCTGCAAGATTCCCTTATGGGGATGTGCAGATAAGCTTCTTTCAAGGCTAGGGTGGCTAGCCAGGAGTCCTTGGCTAGCATAGGAAGCAGCTGTTGGACAGAAAGCATTTGAATCTTGGAAAATTCAAAACGAGGTTGCAGGAACACATTAGAAATATAAAAAACAGAAAGAAGAAAGTCTTATAGCAATGCATTTTATGCATAAACATCATTGTGATTATACTTCATCAGAGGCAACAATTTTAGAGAAAATATTTATTAGAAGGGGGTTGATAGATTAATTAAAAATAGATTATTGTACAAGAAAACTGCTTATTTTAAAATTTTACACCTTTGTACCATGAATATATTTTTCATTGTGTTTTACACACACACACACACATTATACATATATATATATATATATATATATATATATATATATATATATATATATATATATGAATGTTTTTAACATGAATTTGTACTCCTTGAAGGCTGTTTTGGCAGAGGCCCTAAGTGCAATAAATTGTTCTTTTCTTGGATCCGATTCCAGTGTTGTTTAGTATACCTTCATATTCTTTCTTCTGCGTGGTTTTTGTGGTGGCTTACCACTCCCTATTTTTGAGGTGGGAGCACTCCATTGTTTAGATCTGTGCATACCCTGAGACTGCAGTCTTGGTGGTCTGCTGCTCCTGGGTTTGGACTGAGAAGGTCCAGGAGGGACTGGAAAAGACCAGTTTTTAGAAGGCCAATGCCTACTGAATCTAGGTGGCTGTACCTGTAGGAGTTTGCATAGATTTAACTTTCCCTCCATCTTTTTGAGGACTTCTGCTTTAGTGCCAAACAGACATTCTTGGTTTAATAAAGCATCTAGTAATTTTGCTTTGACATGGTCTGGCAAGATTTGTTCCTTAAACCAAGCATGCCTTCGAGGAACAGACCCAGTGACAGCAACCCAGCAAGATGCTTCTAAGGCATCAAAACCACATTGCAAAGTATGTTTTCCAACTTGGTTAGCAGAATGCATTAACCCTTGTAAATCTTTATGTTCCGCACAATCAGGAATCAACATAATTTTCTGTTTAATTAGCTCTATAATATGTTGCTGATACTTTAACATATGAAATTGGCAATTTAAAGCCCTGATGGCAAGAGAAGCAGATGTGTATACCTTCTTACCCAATCTGTCTAAAGCCCTAGAATCCCTGTCCGAAGGGGTAGGGTTTTTGGCTGTAGTATCCTTAATGCCTTTAGGTCCCTGGGAAGTGGTCTCTGGATCCGCAGCAGGATTCTTAAAGAAGAATTTGTGGAAGTTAGGTACTCTGTAGTACCCGTCAGATTTCCTAGGAGCTGGAGGCAAAGAATCAGGCTGGATTCCATGAAGAAATCATCTACAATTTCCAGAACAGGATGAGTCTCTTTCGACTGTGGGTAGACCTGGCACTCCTAGCAGAAATGCACTCTAACGGTATGCAGGGCTTCACTAAAAGAAAAGTCCTCTGGTGGGGAAGCAGAACGAATGAAATCCTCTGCATCAGAATCCTCACAGGTAAGTCCTAGTAATCAGAAGGGTCAGAGACATTGAACTCATGATCTGTAGAATCAGAAGGAAAATCAGTTCTAGGTCTTTTAGAGGGGGAAGGTTGGCTAATCCTAATTAAAGTAATAAGGTCTTCAGCCATTGTAAGGATTTGCTTCTGTGGCATGGGGGCCTTAGAATGCATTTTGGTTGTCTGTTTCCTAGGCATAGTGCGAACTCTGGGCCTGAGAAATTCAATATTTTTGGATTGAAACAAAGTCAGTTTAAAATAAACATCGGAAGGTCAGAAGCCAGTGCCTGCACAGCAGCTCTGGACCCATCCAAGGTAGAGACATCCGCAGGTTCCATAGTCGAAGAAGCATCTCACAGCATACTGGACTCTGAATGGGGCTCAGTAGAGGCCTGCAAATCTGTAGAAGCAGGTATCAGGGGCTGTGAAAGCGTCTCACTGAGTACTGGCAAACTGGCGACTAGCTTAACTTGAAGAGTCATCGGCAGTTTTGGAACTATGTGGTCTATCTGTCTTTATCCTTACGTTTTTCAGAAGATCAGTATTCGGAAGGCTTATCGAAGCCATTTTGGGATACGGAGAACGAGAGCGAAAGAATTTTGCGACAAAAATAGTCTGACGATGAATACTTCAGGCGTTGAACAAGGCACAAAACCAACAATGAGGAACATTGTGGTCTGGGCCTAAACAGGTGACGCAGTAAGAATGAAAATCTCTGAGGTATTTGCTTTCCACAGGCAAGACAATTAATTTTTTCTGACATCGGTTAGAGCAAGAAAAAAGGATCCCCAATGGGGTACTTATCCTTTAGAAGACTTTAGGTCTGAAACTCGAAAACGAAAATTTCAGGAGGCGGACGATTGGCACTTGCGAACTGCTTCTGCTATGGACTTTGCTCGACAAGAAAAGCTGATGTAATGTCATCGGCTGTATGTTTTATACCCCTGACGACATGGAAGTGACAGCATCTGACAGAGACATCCCAATACTCTGATATTCGGGCCGACTGAGGGCTACCTGCAGGCAGATAACCAAAGTGTGATGACTGCAACAGTGAAACACGAAGAACATCAACAGTTACAGTGGAGAGAACAAACAATAAAAAAAAAAGAGGTTCTATCTTACCATAACATTCCGTCTGAGTTGTTGATCATCTTCCAGTCATCACTGATGGGTTCAGTTCCGATCCCTCGGAACCGAGTCAGCCTTATAGCAAGCTTGCATGCACCAAAAACTCTCGAGCTAAGCTGCTACCCACAATGCCCTTAGCTCAGTTACCTTAGATCGAGTTTGCGTGCAACATATAGAAGAAGAATAAGTCAGAGGCCATCTCTGCGCAGAAACCCTAATACACCACAAAGACCCAGAAGATCTGCCAGGAACCTTAGGAGGGGGTCAGTTTGGAGGATGTGATGACTGGAAGAAGATCAACAACTCAGATGGAACATTATGGTAAGACATAACTTCTTTATCTGAAGTTGTTAATCTTCTTCCTATTCATCACTGATGGGAGCAAGTCCCCAGCATCTTGGAGAACCTGGGTGGCCCTTACAGAAGAACATTCCTGAGAATCATTGAGCCAAAGGCTGCTCTTCCCCTGGAGATCAGATCCAATTTGTAATGCTTGATAAAGGTGTGGGGCTTAGCCCAAATGGCAGCTGCACAAATGTCATCCATGGGGGCTCTAGAGTGGAAGGCAACAGATGCTGCAATAGCCCTAGTTGAGTGAGCTTTGATTTGGCCAGGCTTCGATCCCTCTGTAAGTGAATATGTGAAGGCAATGCAATCCCTGAGCCATTTTCAATCCTGCACCTCCCATTCTAGGGACCACAAAGGAAATGAAAAGCTGGTCTGACTTGCGAAAGGATTTAGTTCTGTCCAGATAGAAACATAATTGTCTATGAACATCCAAGGAATGTAGGCTGTATTCTCCCTTGTTAGAATAATTTGGGAAAAACACAGGGAGCTCAATGGATTGGTTAATCGAAAATTCAGAAACCACTTTGGGGAGAAAGGATGGGTTACTGCGAAGTGATACTCTGTCCTTATGTAAGATCAGATAAGGGCTCTTGATACACCATGCTTGTAATTCAGACATTCTTCTGGCTGAAGTTATAGCCACCAGGAATAAGGATTTCCATGACAGGAATTTTAGATCACGTCGCAGCCGGCTCAAACGGGGGCAGAGAGAGCCTGCAGAACCCAGGACAGATTCTATGCCTCCACTGGCTGTCTCATGGGAGGCCTGCTGTGAAAAATACCCTTCAGGAAGGTCTTGCAAAGGCGAGAAGAGAGAAGTGGCACTCCTTCAGACCTGTTATGGAAGTTGGAAACAGCTGCTAGATGGACACGAATGGTGAAAGCGAAGGACCCTTTATCAAACAGTTCAGCCAGATAATGAAGAATAGTGGCTATGGGGGCTGAGAACAGGTCTAGCTTCTGATTACGTGACCAAATGGAGATTCTTTTCCATGTATCCCTGTAAAGTTTCCAGTTGGATGGTTTAAGAGAGGCCAAGATAATATCACGGACGGGTGAAAAGAGAGAGCTTCCTGTCTGGCAACTAGCAGAAGTGGAGAAACCAAGCTGTCAGCTTGAGAGTGGACAGATTCGGGGGAGTTGGCCCTTGTGGGTGAGATATGAGGTCCTGATGAGTGTCTAGGATCCAAGGAGGTTGTAACAGATTAGGTCAAAGGAAGGGAAACCACACTTGACGAGGCCAGAACAGGGCAATGAGGATCACTTTGTTTCTCAATCGAATAGCTTTCCATATAACAAGGGGAATCAGAGCAATCGGAGGGTAAGCATAAAGGAGACCTGTGTGCCAATCGTGGATTACAGCATCTCTCTGACTCCCTGAGAGGGGGAAAGAGGGCAAAGTAGCTGCTGCATTTTGTGTTTGAAGGGGAGGCGAAAAGGTCACAGCATGGCTGGCCCCAACGGCTGAAAATTTCTGCCACCACACTCGGGTTGAGAGACCACTCATGAGGATGAAGAATGCATCTGCTCAGTCTGTCCGCAATCACTTTGGAGCTCCCCAGGATATGTGTTGCGATCAGAAAGCAGTTGAAAACTACTGTCCACTGCCAGATTCTCATGGCTTCGCAACATAGGGGGTAAGATTTGGTCCCTCCCTGTTTATGTATCAGACCACGGACATGTTGTACGACTGGACAGCAATCGTTCCAGACGGAAGGAGAGGATGAAAAGCTTGCAACACCAATAGCACCGCTCTTAACTCCAGGACAATGATATGCAAATTAACCTCTACATCAGATCACGTGCCTTGGACTGACTTTCCCTGGAAGCGCCCCCTCCCCCACCATATCAGGGAAGCATCCATGGTTTCAGTGGCACTGGGTTGTGGAACCTGGAAGGGGCGACACCAAAGATTTTCGTCTGTACTCATCGTTGGTGATGAGAATCTGTGAGCTCAGGGGGTGAAGACTGGGTATCCACTGGGCCTGAAGGTGCCACTGTAGTAATCTCATATGTAGTCTGGCTAAAAGAACTATGGGGATGGCTGCAGCCATAGAACCCAAGGCTTGGAGGATTTCCCTTGCATACACCTTGCTTCGACAAAGTATTACCTGAACTTGTGCCCTTAGTCTCTGAAGCCTGTGGAGAGGAAGTGAGATCAGGCTTGACTGGGTGTTGAATATTGCCCCTATGAATTCCAGTTGTTGTGATGGCTGAAGGTTTGATTTATCCCAATGTATGGTGATGCCTAATGACTCCGCTAGAGCCAGTGTATAGTGGAGGGCCCTGACCAGAAGACGCTTGGTGGGGGTGGAGAGGAGCCAATCGTCTAGGTATGGAAACACCTGGAATCCCTGAAGTCTCAGATGAGCTGTTACCACTGCAAGACATTTCGTGAACACTCTGGGTGCCGTCGAGAGACCGAAAGGCAGGGCTCTGAATTGGTAGTGATTGGCTCCCAACTGGAAGCGAAGGAGGCTCCTGGAGTACTTGTCCATCTTGATATGGTAATACGCATCCCGGTGATCTAATGAGCACATCCACACACCCTCCCGCAGAAAGGGGAGGATGGATTGAATCATGACCATGCGAAACTTGGGCTAACTACTGATTTGTTTAGTTGGCTGAGATCCAGAATGGGCCTTCAGTCCCCTGTTTTCTTTGGCACCAAAAAGAATCTTGAGTAGAACCGTGATCCACACTGATCTGGAGGGACCTGTTGGATGGCTCATTTTTGACATTGCTTTCATATTTCAGAAGCTGCCTCCTGCCTTTGACTGGGTGGAACATCGGGAAGGGATTTCAGAGGTCTTGGATAAGTTATTAGGGGAATACGGCAGCCTCTGGTAATGATTCTCTGCACCCACTTATCGTTTGTAATGGAGAGCCAGGCAGCTTGGTGCAGAGAAAAATGCATCCCAACTGCTTCCAGAGGAAAGCAATCGGGCAGTGCCTCAGGAGCGCTGATATGGTCAACCAGAGAAGGGATCTCTGGAGCCCTGGTTCCAGGGGACCCCTCTGCCCCGAAAGGGACATCTTCCATTATTGGAACCCCCTCTGCCACTGGAGCAGTCCTCACTATGTGCATCTCGGAAAGGACCTTGAGACTTCTTGTGCCACATCTTTCACTCCTCTGATTCCTGGAGAAGGAACGCTGAGATTTGGACTGACTAATGTATCCTTGACCTTGGCACCAAACAAAGCAGATGGCTTGATAGGGGAATTTAGAAAGGAAGACTTGAAGGAGTCTGCAAGGTCAAAAATGTGTTTCCAGGCATGGGGTCTCATGACTACACCTGCACCCGCAGCTTGAGCTGCTCCTTCGGTTGCGTGTGACAGCAACCTCATGGATGAATTAGATATTGATTCTAGAGTGGCAAGTTGGGAAGCAACTTTATCTTGTGCTCCATCCGATACTTGGCCCACGAGAGTTCCAGAGAGTTCGGAGATGAGATCTCTCTGGAGCCTCGTAAAATGTGCCAGAAAGTTCAGAGTCCTAACTGCGAAGGTCGTTGATTCAAAGACTCACTTCCCTAACCTGTCCACTGCCCGGGACTCTATTGGGCAGGTGAACAGCAGGACTCTCTTCTGCAAGGTCATTTTTTTGTGACTGCCACCACCTGGCAAACCTCTAGACCAATGGGGTTGCTCCTCTGGAGGGTAGAGTACTTTGTCTGATTTCCTGGGGATGGCCTCAATGGAGTCAGGGTTCTTCCAAGCCCATTGCACGATGAGTTTAACCAACTGATTGGCAGGGGGGGGGGGATCACCCAAGAAGTAGAGGGCTGAGAGCGAAAGGCCTGCAGGAATACAAATTCCTCTGTGGAAGGGTTGATGGACTTCCAGTCACCTCTCTGTTTCAAGATTTCCATGATGTCTCCAAGGAAGACATCAGGGAGTGACTGTGGGGATGCTTCCCCATCATCGTAGTCCATATCTTCCATGAGGGACTCCTCTGTGGAGTCCATGTGTTTCCTCTTACACACCCATTTCCAAGGGGTACTTCAGTGGGAGCATCTGAAGAAGACTCAAAAAGGGAAATGCCCTGGACAGGGGTCTCCTGGGCCTTGTGCTCTCGGAGTTTTGGGGGGTGGCCTTTGACAGCTGCGGCTCAGAAGGAACTGGGGGAATAACCAATGGAGGAGGATTGCTAGCAGCAAGTGCCCTCTCCATCACCCGGAAAGCGGGCCCGCCCGAAGAGTGGGAGCCCGGAACCGAAGAAGACAACATCAGAACCGTGGTCATACCCCGCTCTGGACGATCTGCCCCCAGGGACGGAGCCTCAAGCAGACTCTGAGCAGTAGTCACCATCGGATCCGAAGTCAGGACCGATGAAACCATCAGAACCGGAGGTTCCACCCCCTAAGCATGAGATTGAGGAAGGGTGGGTTCCTACAGAACCAACACCCAAAGGGTCTCGGGGACTCAGACAGAGTCATTGTTGGCACCAAGGAAGGGAGTCCTCTAGTAAAAGTTGGATAAATGAGCCTTGGAACAGAGGGATCCAAGGAAGGAGAGTAAGTAGGGGTTGCTGGAGAAATAGAACCAAAGCCTGGAGTGGGATAGGGTTAGGCGGATTTGAAATTCCCCTGGCGATCAGGAGCTGGTCAAAAAGGTGCACCACATCCAATTTGGAAAGGCTCCTGGTGGATCTCACAGATGTCCCTGGGGGGAATCTGGCTGGTCCAAAAAGGGGCTGCAGGCTTGTCCAGCAAACGGGTCCACAGTAGACGAGTATCGGGTCTGTGGTGAGTCACAGAACGGCACAGACTATTCCAATTTTGAAACTGGTAACAACGGTATGGTTGGAACCATGAACCAGCTCGGAGCCAAAGTTACAATAGGAGTGGATAACAAAAACGGTTCCGAGGTAGTTGTCGGAACCAATATTGGAACAGAAATGGGTGATGTTGATTCAGAGAGAGAGAAACTGATAAGCTGAGTTGGTACAGAGGCAGTAGACGGTGCAGTAGTCGTCGGTGCTGGTGTAGGCGCTGAGGCGACCTCGGTAAACTTCACTGGAGCCGAGCTCGGAGCTGATGTAGTAGTTGGCACCGAGGAGGCAGAACAGTGTTCAGATGAGGGACTTATGGGCCTTGTGCTTGTGACCTTTACCTGTCACCGGCCGGTGAAGAGGGATCTGAGCGAGGACGTTTCTTGTCCAAAGAAGGAGGGGATGAGACCTCCATCTCAGAAATAGCCTCCGAAAAAGGTGAAGCAAGCAGGCCCTTTAAAATAAGTTTGTTACAACGTTCATTCAGCGTCCACTGACTGAAACTAGCACAATAATCATACAGGGGATTAGCCGACAAATGCGGAACCCCCAAACCGTACACACATTCTTCATGGAGGTCACTATTCGGTAATTTACCACTGCAAGAAGAGCAGTGTTTAAACCCCGTAGTTCCCTTCTTTTCAGACATCCCAGAACACACTCTCGCACAAAAGGGAAAGAGTAAGGAAAGAGGAAATGAAGGAGAGAGAAAGAGAATACCAACAATGACAAGTTACCGCAAAGGTAGAAAGTTAGAAATACCAAGAAATTGCCAACAATGGTAAGAGAGAAACACCTGAGGGTGGAGCTGAAGCAATACAGAGAAACAAGAACAGATTATAGAAGGAGAAAAACTTATTCAAAACTAGTAAATATATCTGAAAAAAGCACTTAGCTGGAGAGTTCGGTGAAACACTGCTATATGGCTGCGCGGCAAATAAGATCTGGGGTAACTGAGCAAAGGGCATTGTGGGTAGCAGCTTAGCTCGAGTGTTTTTGGTGCTCGCAAGCTTGGTATAAGGCCGACTCGGTTCCGAGAGATTGGAACCGAACCCATCAGTGATCAACAGGAAGATTAACAACTTCAGATTATTAATTTAAAAATAAAGGTAATTAATAGATTTGTGGTGTACAGCTGAAATTTGGAACATAGGTAGAATGCATACATAGTACACAGGTACAGTACATACATTGTAGATTAGCCAGTGTTTGTGAGTAAGAATGAAAACTATTATCAAATACTTTAGGTTTAGTATGTGTACTTTATTTGCTTTCACTAGCCTGGGAAGCAACCATGGCACTGCCAACTTTGCTTGAGATGTTGCCTAATGAGGTTTTTAAAGGAGGGTTTGGACGACGCGTTTTGTATGCTAGTGGGAAGAGAGTTCCATTTTTTATCCACTGAACTACTATATAGTGTGTCTCCAAAGCTATTGTAGCTGTTAGTGACTTCTAGCAGTAGTTTGCTTGATGATCTAAGGGGCCTGTTGGCGGAGTGATGTACTAGGTTTTTGAGGCCAGGGACACTTATTGGGCAGGTAACAGACAGAATGACAGAGGCAGAGCTGATTGTAGGTTAGGAGGTTGGGCAGTTCAAGTCAGTGGAGATGTCTCAAAGCAGTACACTAATGAGTTCTATATGAGCAATTTGCAGCAAAGCGGGCAATTCTGTTATAGCAGGCTTCCATTTTGCTTAGTTCAGTTTTGTTGATTAGTCAGAATGGGAGATGCATAAAGTAGGGTGGATAGAAGCTGGGAGCGAGCAATGGCTGATTTTGTGTTGTTGTTAAGAAATGGTTTGATATGGTAGAGTGATCCCAGTTTGTACTTTTTTAATAGTTAAGTTGAGATGACTATCAAATTTTAGGTGGGAGTCTATGGTTATTCCCAATAGCTTAGCCTGTGCCACTGGAGCGATTGGAGTAGCATTTATAGATAATGAAAAGACTGTTATCAGTGTTTTTGTTAGAACTGGTTATAATCAAACTGAGTTTTCTTTGGATTGAGGATAGGTTGGGCTTTGGTAAGGCAGTTTTCAATGTCAGAGAATGCTAGTTGAGTTGTTTGCAGGAGGGTGGGAATGTTTTGTGCAGCACAGATTAAGACAGTATCATCTGCACACTGAATGACAGATGCACGCTGTGTGGATAAGGAGATCATTTGTGAAGACTGTGAATAGTAGTGGTCCTAAGAACCCTGTGGGACTCCTATAGTTATGGGCAGCTGAGGAGAGCGAGAATTTTCCCAGTTCACAGCTTGGTACCTGTCAGTTAAGTAGCTTTGGAACCAGGTAAGAGTGGAATTTGATAGATGATATTGGTTTAGTTTGTTTATGATTTGGTGCGAGACTGTCAAATGCTTTGTACATATCCAAAAAAAGAGTCGATACCTGCAGGCCTTCATTTTTGAGATGGTTTACTGTGTCTGTGAAGCAAAGGAGGGCTGTAATGACCCTATGGGCAGGTCTGAAACCGTGCTGAGTAGGTGACAGGATGTTGCTGTCTAGGAGATATTTTAGTACCTGGGTATGGATGCATTTTTCTAGGATTTTGGCCAAGGGGGAAAGTAAAGCAATGGGTCTGTAGTTAAGTTCAGTGGAGGTCCAGCCTTTATGTATGGGTGTAACATAGGATATTTTCCAGAGTTTGGGCACATAGTTTTCAACAACTGATCTGTTTATGAGAGTGGAGATTGGGATAGCAATAGCATCTGCTGTGAGTTTCAAGAAATAGCTGGGGAGTAGGTCTGCTGCTGTTGAGGAGGTTTTTAGTTTGGAGAGCATGCTTTTGATTGAAGTGGTGGAAACTGTTTTTAGGGTAAAGCTTGTATTAGTATTACTTGTGTTGGGGGTGATAGTGAGGTAGGAACTGTCCTGTGATACTAAGGATATAATTGAGTTCACAAAGTGGGAGTTGAATTGTGATTCAATGGGAACTTTAGTGTCAGGGGTGGTTGGTTTGGGGGTAGCCCATTGGTTGTATTTTAGCAGCTGGTTTAAATTTTCCAAAAGTTTTGGGGGTTGTGTTGGTATTTAATTTGTAATGTCATGTAGTAGGATTTCTTTGTCCAGCCTAATGCATTTTTGCATGGTTGCGCAGTTCTTGATACTGCTTTTGTTGGTAGTTCTGATGAGATGGATTGCCAGTCTATATACTGGCGTCGCCTAGAATAGTCTCATGCCTGATGGTTTGGGTATATATCCTCTAACATAAATCTTCTAGCAACACCCTAAGTATTCAATCAGTGGTGAGAGACCTGGGCATACAGAGTGACAGCAACCTTATCTTTGATTACCATGTCTCCAGAGTGGTAAGAAGGGCATTCTATATTGCTCATCTCATAAGTAAGGGCATTACCTCCAGAAAAAAAAGTTATAACCTCCCTGTACTTTTCCCTATTCAGGCCAATAATTCAGTACAATACCCGTTTTGGTATGTACCTTTCCAAGCACCTGCAGCAACTGGAAACCACAAAGGTTCCTCACAAGGAAAATTCAAGGTCTTCAGCATCTGTCCTATGTGGGTCATCTAAAATCACTGTCACTTTATTCTGTTTCATAGAGACTACTCAGAGGTGATCTCTGCCTTGCATACAAGGCAATCTCTGATCCTGCTTTATAGGAAATGCTGCATATCTGCAAGTGAAATGGTACACAGGTTACTCACTCTAAAGACCTTAACCTGGTATATCACACTAATAGAACCTGCTGGAGAAACAGATTTGGCTCCCAGAGGTTACCAGACCTTTGGAACAAACTAACTTCATATCAAACAGAGCACCTCATTGGCCCTTTTCAAACGCAATCTGGATAACTGGATAGATAACTAATTTCAACCCGGGGATTCCACTTGTGCTCTCTTGGACAAGGGCATTAGGTGCTGATCGTGGAAATAAGGGTAGAACTTGGCTTAGCTTGTAAGGACGCTAGGACCAGTAGCCTAGTAACTTCCTATGGTCCTAGGACACTAATATGGGAATATTTTGTCCTGGAGGAATACAGAGAACAATGATACAGACTCATTTTTTGATGTTTAGGTTTAAGAAGGATATGAGCATTTTAGTGTTCAGGAATGTTGTCTTTAAATGGAGTTATATTAATAGTGTGGGGGTAGAGTAGACTTTACCTCCTCCTTGACTATGGTGTCTATTTATGCCACAGTTAGGTGGTAACACTTCAGAGTCTTTTATGGTAGGATTCAGCCAGGTTTTAGTTAGGGCCAGGATGACTGGTTTGTGCTGGTCTATCCAAACAAAAGGAAATATTTTATTGCTTATGCTTTTAATGTCAAGGGACATAATATTTAAGTTTCTTGGATGTATTCTAAGGTTATGGTGAGTATTAGAACTTGGGTTGGGATGGATATCTTCACACTGAAGCAGTGCACAGATTAGATAAGATGGCGGTATTGATTTTTTTGGAAGTAGTAGAAGTATGTGGCATAAGGCAAGGTTTACTCTGTGAGGTGTTTAGTAGTCTTGGAGTTGAGTAATAAGGGAGGATATACTGTGGTAGTTGTGGGGAGATAGCTGAGAAACTAGTAAGATGAAACTGGTTAGTGGCAGTCATGGTATGTGTTGTTGAATAAATTAAGGTTTAAGGTGGTAGTGATGTTATACGTTTAAGGATTATTAGTAGAGTTGCTAGGCTGGAAATGTAGTATATAGTTAGGTGAGTAGGATGCAGTTGAAGAGAAATTGTTGGTGTTAATGTGGGATGTTGTAGTGTTTAGGGAGGGTAGTCTTAGGGTTTGTTTTGCATAAATATATATGGTTGGTGTAATTTAAGGAGATTTGTGAAGTGGTTGGAGTAGGATTAATGAGGTGTTTGATTTGGTTGGTTAGTTGAAAGACGTGGATGGAGTTATGCAAGTATAAGTGTAGGAGTAGTGGGGGGTGGGTGGAATTTGTGGGGAAGGTAGGAGAGCTGAGAGAGCCCGAGTGGAGCAAGGGCGAATGAAGCAGAATGGACCTCTTCACAGAGTGCAAAAAAAAAAAAACAGTCACAGGAACAGTAAGTAAAGGCACTTGAAGGGAGTTACGGCAGTTGGTAATCAAAAACAGAGGTAAAGGAGAAGAAATTACAGGGTATGGAATTTGAAATATAGCTGCAAGCACTAAATTGCAGGGAGGGAAAGGAAACTAAGTGGAAGCAGAAACAAGCAGGAATGGAGGGGGTACGGCTCACAGTACGGCTCAGTGATGTGAAGATAGCTTTTAAATACTAAGTACATACCTTTGCTGATAGACATACTCTGCAGAGCAAACAACAGACATACACTGGAAATAAATTGACACCGGCAGGACTGTATTGTCTCTCTTGTGGCAGTATTCACATTTCAAGTAGGGCAGGAATGTGCTTGCAGCAGTCTGCTTAAACCAAGGGCTTGCCAACTTTCCCAGTGTAGTATCCACAAAAATAGAAAAATAAATCAGTTAACGGCTTCTACACATCACCGGAACAAGTGCAGGGGAAGTGGAAAGCCAGAATGAGAAAGATGCCCAGAAACATCTCTGAGTAGCATCCATTCATGAGCGTGTGTACTAGACCTGCTCAGAGAGCCTGCCACTATATTTTGCTCTGAAGGAAGCTTGAAGAGTTGCTCGATACTGGACAGCTAGATTCCAGACATGAACGGCCAGCCTGCAAAGAAGGTAGGACAGTGCCCCCCTCCCTTGTTTGTTCCTATACCACATTCACGGTGGTATTGTCTATGAAAATTTTGTGAAGCCATGGAAGAAACGGGGAAAGAAATCTCTGAACAGCTAAAATGAGAGCTCTCATCTCCTTTATACTGATGTAATTTGATATCTGATGAGGAGGCCAGAGACCCTGGTCCTTCAAAGAACCAAAGGAAGCTCCCCAGCACCATCCAAGGGATCTGAAAAAAAGTTCCTGAGAGGGGACTGGGGTGTAAAAAGGAAGTCCTGGATTGAGAGAAAGCTGAAAAAGTTATCACTGAAGCTCCAGTTTGAAGTATGGAAAGGAAAGAAACTAGAAAATACAGTGGATGACAGTGATGAAGCCACACTGACTTAGAAACCACAGTACTGTTCTTATATGGAGTCTAGTTACAGGCAGCATACGAATGGTGGAAGTCATGAATCCTAGAACTCTGAGAAAATCTGTGTCCTTGACTGAAGCCAGAGGAAGAAGGGACTGAAAAAAAGTGATTAGAGAGCCTTGGGTGGAGGCAGGGATATCAGCTTGGAAATGGGCTGGGATCTTGCATCCAAGGATCCTGAGAAGGAACCAGGACTCAGTCCTGAAAGTTTATGGTAAACCCCAGGCTTTGTATGAGACAAATCATAAGCTGGAGGTACTAAAGCAAGACCTCAGGGGATGAAACCTAAATGAGACCATCCAGATAAGGAAAGATTTGAACCCCCCTCATCCATACAGTTAGGGGCTGTAGAAAGGCTAAAGTGTAAGCAGAGAATTGAAAACTGGAGAGAACTGAAAATGCAAGGAAGAAGCAGAGAAACATATAACCTTCTTGAAAAAGGGATGAATAGAAATGTGAAGATAGGCATATTTTAGATCCAAAGATACTTAAAGCTTGGGAAAGAAAAGGAGGGAACAGGGGTTGAAGGGATAATATCCAAAAAGAAGGAACCTTCAAAAAGGTGTTGATCTGAGAAAGATCCATAATGGACCTCCAGGTGCTCTCCTTCTTGGGGACCGGACATATCCTGGAATACACTTGGGGACCAGAAATATCATGGAATAAAACTATTTCCTTTCTTGGGCAGGGGGCACAACTTGAATGGTGCCCTGGGCTGAAAGGCTCTGAAGCAGGTCTGGAAAGAAAGGAAGCTGTTCCTGAGGAGGATGAGGGATACCCAGGAAAGGAGAAGGGAATGTCCACATCATGAATTACCCATTTGTTGTTGTTGTGTCTTTCGGCTTTTCACGGTTAGGGGTCGCCACAACGGAACTTCGGTCTGCTAATGATTGGTAGTTGATTCTTACGTGCCGAGTTACCAGCCCTGATGCACAACCTTCAACGAAGGCATGCCCATTCATGCATGTCTCCACGCAGAAGATGCTCTAGCTGAGAATGGAACCAGACAGCGTCTTACTGTGAGGTGACAATGCTACCGCAGCACCACCACCACGGGTAATGGTGGAAACAAAAGTCTTGAGTAACCCTTAACCAACTGGGAAGGGACAGGGAAATATGTAGGTAGAGGGCAGCCTGACCCAGACAGAACCTGGTTTGTCCACAAAGAAGGCTTCTGAGAAGCAGGAGTCTGAATAGACGTAGGAAGAGGTACATGCCTAGAACCCTTCTAACAGATAGGACAGCGAGGCTGTCTAGATACAAAAGCAGATGAGGATAGATAATTCCTCTGGAATTTAGGGATAGGAGACAAATATGTTTCAATTCCTGGAAAACCTTGCCTCTATCTTGGAGGGGCTTAAAAAGCTCAGCAGCAGAACTGAAAAGGTTCATATTATCAAAAGGAGCATCCAACAATTTAGCCTAAACATCCATCAGGCAAGTGCTGGAGATGAAGCCAATAGTAACGTCTCAAAGCAGAACCAAAGGCAGTCCTGGGGGGAGCATCATTTGCATCACAACTAAGTTTAATAGATTGGCAAGCCACTTGAGACTTGCAGCTTAATAAAGAAAGGGCTGAGACCTTTCCTTCTGAATCAGGGAGGTCAGACATTCCCTGAAAAGCTTGAGACAGAAGGGCTGGAACCTACCTGTTTATACGACTATGGTAATCAATAGCCCGAAAAGCCAGGGTGGCAGCAGTAAATAGTTTTTAGTCCAAACACTCAATAGTCCTACTGTCCTTGTCTGAAAGAAATAGTTTAGTAGACGGCAAAAGTTTAAAAGGTTTGTCAGAAGACACGGGTGCTACAGATGGATCAGCAGAAGGACAATTGTACAAGAACTTAATCATCAGCCACTCAGTAAAATCTAACAGGTTCCCTTAGGGGCAGGAAGTTGAGAATCAGGGGCCACAGAGGCTGCTGAAAAGGTATCTAGAAGGGCAGCCAACACAGGTGGTTCACCAGAGGGTTTAGGACACTCCATTTGGAGAAGTTCATACCACCACTTTTGAATAACCAAAACTTGAGAACATTCCCATTTGAAATGTATCACATGAGAAATAGTTAACCCAAAGGACAGTTCTTCCAAGGGGGGAGCCTGGACTGATGGAATCCTCCTCCTCAGATCTATAATCCAAGGGAGATGGGATTTGAGAGATACATGCCAAAGACTGATCCTCAGAATCCAAATACTCCAAGTGATTCCTGCCCTCTGAGTCTCTTAACAGGAGTAGAAGACTAAGGAGGAGCAGGCACAGAAACTCTGAGGAGGCTTTATGGCCATTAATGCATTAAATAATCCTTGGGTAAAATCCTGTGATTCACACTGGGGATCTTTAGCAGCACAGGAAATGTTTAGTCTTCTATTTTTACTTCTGGGGAATATCTACCCTAAAATCCTTAGGCAGTTCAGACGTTTGCCTACACTCAACCAACATAGTAGGAATCTCCTCCTGAACAGCGGCCCTCCCTTGGATCCTCAAATAACCAGCAGATACTCCCCCTCAACACCTAGAGCAGACATTTGTAGAGCCTTTGAGGCAATGTGAGAAGTTGGAGCTAAACCAACCTCCAACTGGGTCACTGCAGAGGAATCTGATACAACCACTGGGCAATCCTCCGAGTTTTTGCCAGCCTCGAGAGAGATGTATGGGGGGAAGGCAGGACAGCAGCCAAATCAGACCAGAAGTTTTGGTCTTTGCCTTGGCAGGCAGCTGACCTTCGGAATGGGAAGATTCTGCCACAGTATCTTGAGCAAACAATTTAAGACACTGGTACACCAGGTAAATCAATATGGAGGAGAGACAACTACACAGGGTCTTGGGGACAAGCACTTGGCAGCAGAACACTGCATATCTTCATGAGGAGCACCCAAACAGAAGAGACAGTTTGTGACAATCTTTATGGGAAATCCGCCTCCCACACTGACATTTTCCCTTTCTAGATGACACGTAAACTCAAAAAAATAAAAGTAAAAAGAGATAAAAAGAAACCCCAATGGGACATGCAGTAACCAGCACAGAAAGAGTGTTCAGACTGATGATCAATGATGGTGTTTGAAATGATGGCAAAGAAATTCTGAGGTCTGTATGTCCACGTCACCCTTGTGCCCTATATGCCTTGAGTGGTGTGCATATGCGTGACACAATGTCAATAAATTCCCAAGTCTTTGGTATACTGGCCAGACATTAGGCTACCCTTGTCAGCGAATCCCTTTGTAAAGGATATGGAAACAGTGATAGGGAAGGACATCTGGACACACAACCTTTATTTGGAGATAAACATTTTGAAGTTCTACTGATCATATCCAAGCATTCTCCTGCAGACAGGGTAGCATGGCTTACATCATCTGGAACAGTATCTTTATTTACTGACTTGGGTCTAAAATAGACCTGAGGTCGTTCACCTTCTTTAGAAGTAAACAAATCTGGAACAGTTGCTAGACTCCTTCTGGTCTGGTGGTACCTGTTGGAAGGTTATTTTTGTCAGGAGACTGACCATGCCTGTTTTCAATGGCATCCTTATGGTGTAGGATATTTGGAAGAGGATGGAACTGAATCTTAAGTGTTGATGAAAAGGGAATAGCAGTCTTTAAAAAAATTTTACTTTCTTATTTATCAAATTGGGAAAGTAAACTGGTTAGAAGACCCGATCTATGCCACAGGTCGGCAAAAGTAAAGTGCAATCAGTGACTGAAAGCTGTTAAACATTACACTAATATCTATACAATACAGTAATGTATGCAGCACACACATACACAATACATACACACACACTACATTACACATAGTACTTACCATACACACGAGTTTGAGGGGCCACATTTAAATCTCATTATGAGACCAAGATTCAGGTGGGCAGAACAGCATAACTGCATCATATTCAAAAGTGGACATTGAAGATTATAAATTGTACAGAAATGAAAACTTCAGCAGTGACAATAAAATGATACCCAAATGAGGTACAAGTGAAATCTTTAAAGCAGTTGCAGAATGCCTTGTATGAAAGATGCTTTCAGTTTGGAGTAAACATCTAAAGTTTGTAGCTGTCCAATATTGTGCAGATTGTTCCAGATGGAACGGCATAACTTTGAGAATGCTCTTTCACCAACTGAGATTTGAAGCAGGATCTGACGAGGGACAGCCTGTTGTCTAGGTTATCTCTAGAGAGTAACCCTGCTGTATGAGATGGAATTTTATCCATACAAGAAAGCAACAAACTTGTATGAGGATTTTGAAAATGAGAGTACTAAGAAGTACTAAGAAGTACTAAGAAGCAATGTGGCTTTGTTTACTGGAAGCCAGTCAAATCCTTTCAGAAAGTCACAAGGGTATGTGCATGCAGCTAAGTTTTATATAAAATATATATATATATATTTTTTTTTTTTAATCAAAAACAGAAGTTGGGTTTGATTAACATTGAGCTGCAGGAGTTTATCTGGGAGAGAAAAGGGCAAGAAGTTAACTCAATCCCTCCTGCAACTTCCAATGGGCAGAGACTAGGTTTATGAAAGAATAAAATTATGGCCTTACATTTCAAACAAATGTTCATGTCTCTGGAATGACAGAGGTTACTGAAAATGTGGGTATTTCGAACTCTTCAGCACAAACTATTTTTGTAGTGGTAGTATTCTTTAGGTTCTTGGTCTTAAACAGCATTTTGTAAGTCACAGTAACTAATATGTTTCTAATATTTTGTAAACAACTGCAATATCTCAGCAACCACTCAAGTTACATACATACCTATAATCGTACGAGAAATAGCATTGCCAAAGGACAGTTCCTCCAAGGGGAAGTCTGGACTGACAGAATCCTCCTCCTCTGATCCATAATACAAGGGAGAAGAGATGGGAGACGAATATGCCAAAGACTCTCTGTTCATCAAGCTAAGATGCATCTTACGAGGCTAAGCAGCTCTGTCTGTGCTACTTGGTTGTCAAGTTGTTTACACAAACAGGAAATTGATGACAGGATAAATATTACATGAACAATTAACTCAACCTATACTACTCAGAGGTCAAATATCAGTACAGAGGTGTTTGCTACTGTGTACACTTTAAGATGAAATCTTTCAATACTTTGTATGTAGCATGGTTTTGTAATGAATACAAATATGAACTAGCAATACTTGATGCCTAGAGGAATCATTAGGACGCAACTGCAGAAGCATCTGGAAGTGTCACTCAGCTGTAATGATTAGAGGAAGATAAGCCAATTCTCCCCCTAGAAAATGGGGTTTTAGTGTAACCTGATTTGAAGCAGTACTTTAGATCTATGCTGTTAAGGCTCTAACTCAACAAAAAGGTTATAAATCAAAGTGGAAAAAGGATTTTGATGAAACAGAGGGGAGCTCAAGACGCAGGGATTGCTGGAGCAATTTAGCAAAGGAACCAATTTATGCAGAGCAAATATCTCTAGAGGGATAGGTAAATAATGGGCAGAAAACTACAGTGAAGTAATAAAGGATCAGATCAGACTTTAAAAGCAGTCAGTAAAGAACACATTCTCAAAGTATACTAAATGAGCATAAATTAACTCATTACAAATGTAAGTTATAAACAAACTAAACACAAATGCCAGCTAATCAGAATAAATGATTATGGAATGCATTGGAAAGATCTCAGCATAAAAGTTAAAAAAAATTAAATCATGAAAAAAACAAATGGGACAGAAACTACAACCTACTGATATTCTCAGCATGAAAGGTGGTATACAACTGGAAAAATTGATAGGTGAATCATTGAGGATCAAATTTACACAGACTGATGGTAAGTCAGAGCTCATTATGTAACACGTATGATTTCAGTGGCCTAAATGTACCCATTTAAGAGCACTTAAAGCTAGTCTCCCTGTTGCATGTTTAGCTTTCCATTCAGAACACTGCAAGACCATCAGCATTTCTCTATCTGAATCAGGTTATTACCAACCAAATGTTTAAATTATGATTTTTGTAATGGAAGCAACTAAATACACACTGCAATAACAAATAAATACCTGAACCAATATCCAAGAAAACAAAACAGCTACCCAGGGGTTTCCACTTTTAGAGGTCTTCTTTGCTGGAATCAGGAGAACACCTAAATATCAAAGCAGAAGAAAAAAAAAAACTAAGTGAAGGAAGTCAAAAGATTTTTCAATAAGTAGTGGGTAGGTATAAGTGAAGGAATAAAGATAAAATGGTGCATTATAACAAATAACCCCCCCCCCCAACATGCACAGACCATCTGTATTCTAAACAAGGCTTTTTTAAATCACCTTTACAACTCATTCATGCACTGGCATAAGTACATTTAGTTGAAAACCTTCGTATCCTACTACTACTGAGTGTATAAAAAAGGGTGAAATTAAGTGCTGAGAAAAACAATATGCAGTCCCAGAAAGTCAAACTTTTAAATTTCCCATGATACAGCTTTCTGCATTAACACATCTGGTTGGACAGGATGAGGCCCACCAATACTGCACACAAGATTACTTCCACTGTATATATACACAGAAACCAGTCATCTAGGATGCTTTTGACATGTTAAGATATGCGTATGATTCAATATGGAAGAAAGCAAATTCAGAGAGTTCATCAGTGGCATATGAATTGTTTAGGGTTGACCATCCAATCGTCAACCATGCACTTAACTTCCTGTAATGTTGGTGGACTTCCTTTGGAAATTAATGAATGTGCACCTTTTATTTTTCCCCCACCACATCACATGGAGAAGGTATATGTAGATGCCTTGAATGCCAGACACAGGTCACCTCTTAGTAGTCAGTAGGATACAGAGTATAGTGACAGGGCTCTGAGTCAGTTCACTTTAAGTATTGATTATTATAAAAGAGATAAAATAACTACAAGAGGAATCTTTAGAAAAGGGAAAAAGCAAATTACATAAAAATAAATGCAAATTGTGGGAGCAAAACATGCAGAATTATGTTTAAGAGGAGGAAAAGTGAGATTTAAGGGAAGACAGGAATTCAGCAGTTTATGTAATGGACTGATGACAGTTACAAGGAAAGGCAAGCTATGTGATTTATAATGTATGTAAACAGAAAAAAAATGTTAATATGGTTTGCCTTCTTTTCTGTTAATGTTTGACTGTGAATTAAGTTATAATTTAATAAAGGTGCTTAAAAGAAAAAAGTGTTTATATTCCTTACAACAGTGTCTGACTGGAGAGTTATATGGTATGTAAAATTGTTTTGTTTACTGAAATGAACTATGCTACTTTTTCACATTTCATTGAAGGACATTGTCCTTGCACCAATTGTTAACCTGGTCTAAAAACCATGCTGGAGCAATTGTGAGTCAGTGGAAGATGGAACGACAACAACCAATTTACAGTCAACAAATTTACACTCAGTTTAAATGAAAGCTATGAAAAATAACCAAAAATTATCTCAGACCATGGACAAATGAAGACCAAAGCTGCAGAGCAATTCAAGCAAAACAGACACTGGCACCCTCCAACCCACATATCCGAGACAGAGAACATCCAAGGGATGGGCAATGGAAACAATTCAAGAACCATAATAGAAGATAAAGACATCTTCAAACAGTACAGACAAGGAGCAGGACAACATTAAAACGGAATTCAAACAGAAGGTGGAAACGAGAAAGACCTGGGAGAGAAGAAATAGGAACCATTCTGAAGAAGTTATCTAAGGTCACATTGGAGTGAAGAGAAGAATGCAACTGAGCAAGAGAAGCAACCATTGGATGCCAAAAGAAAACAGAAGAGCACCTGGACAACATGCTTGAATCTCGGAAAGCTGTTCACAAGCAAATATCTTCTGACAAATCCAGAGTGCAAAAGACACCAGAGCATGATCTAGGCAGCAGAAAATAGAAAGGGGTGTTGTCTTTGGGCTCCCTGGGTTTTGCAAGAAAAACATCCAGAAAACCCAGAGGCACTAGATACATTCCGTTAATCCTATGAACATCTGTATTGATAAGAGGAATGTGGAAACCAAAAGAAAGCACAAATATCCATGGAAGACTCAACTGTGCCAAGGCTAGAGGAAGACAAGTCTCAAGTACCAACAGCTAAGAAAGTGGAGGATGAGCTAAAAAGAGTAATGTACAATAAATCAAAAGGGAAGCCTCCAAGAACAGATGGCACCATGCAGAGTCCAGGAGGGAAGAAACTGATAAAGATCCAACATGTTCCATCCAACAATACTCCACAAAAGGATAGACAATACCGATGTCTTGGGAAAAAGCTGTGGTGGCTGCACCAACTAGAGGGTAAAGACCCTCAAAACTCAGCCCTACATGGATCGTTTTCAACCATGAACCATAACTACAATGCATCCGTATTCATACCAGCTAACAGAATGGCCAAAGTGGCACCAAAACTGACAGACATTTATCAATATGGTTCTGGTGAGGGGGGACAAACATCAGATAATACCAGCAAAACAATGATATTCCAGAGGGAGGCAGAATAACAGAGGATGTCACCACCAACAATGGGCACCCAATGCAGGGAAGGCACACCACAAAGTCATATGGGACTCCCCGATCAGAGGAATGCCAGCTTCTGTAACCTCTGATAGAACAGGGCCAACCAGGAAGAGACTCGAAGAGTTCAGAGCCAAGAACCAAGGTAGGAGGGCCCCTTCTCAATGAGCCATGCCCAACACAGGAACCAGGTAGAGGCAGCTTCCCTCCATTACTTGCTTCATACATAGAGACACCAACAAAGAAAATAAAGGGCTCACAAATTCAAGGATACAGTAGACACAGCAATCACGAAAAATCAGACAAGAACCAAAGTAGGAGGGCCCCTTCTCAATGAGCCATGCCCAACACAGGAACCAGGTAGAGGCAGCTTCCCTCCATTACTTGCTTCATACATAGAGACACCAACAAAGAAAATAAAGGGCTCACAAATTCAAGGATACAGTGGGCACAGCAATCACGAAAAATCAGACAAGAACCAAAGTAGGAGGGACCCTTCTCAACAAGCCATGCCCAAAAGAAGAACCAGGCAGGGGCATCTTCTCTCCATTACTTGCTTCATATGCAGAGCCACCAGCAAAGAAAATAAAGGACTCAAACATTCAAGGATACAGTGGGCACAGCAATCACGAAAAATCAGCCCCATACACAGACATTATTCTGCACCTGACATACTCTGAAAAGTACAGTTCAGCACTTTGGAACACCTTAAAAACACCTCAAGCTTCTTCAGGATACAAATCAAAAAGACCAGCTGCATGAATCCATCATGGCAGCCAAGGGCACATGGGGAGATGAAAGAGAAGATAATTGAGAAGCTGAAAGTTCCAGACCATGGCTATGGACAGCAACGTACATGCAGTGGAAACGCCTGCAGTAACTTCAGCATTGCAAACAGATCAGGCACATTCCCATCAATAACATGAGAAGCTACAGACCACAAACAAAGAACTGAAGGAACACCTCCATAAGGAGGACAAATCTGCTTCACCCAGAGAATAATGCAGTCCAGGACCACAAGACCTAAAGACACATGCCAAAAACTAGACTAATATCAAGGATTACTCTCACAGACACAGACACACACAGACACACACACGTAGAAGAGCAGAAGACCACAAATCAATGGGGGGAAAAAAGGATGCTGAAAAGGTGTGTGGGGGGGTCACAAACAGAGACAACAGGCCCCCAAGAAGAACAATTATACAGAAAACAGCATTTACAATGTAGGAAAAGAAGCATTCCAAGAACCAAGCAAACACAAAAATGCAGAAAGGAGACCCCACCAACAAGTAGGGACAAAAGCAGGCAAGGGTGGCTGGAACCCCCCCCCTCCCGAAGAGAAAAACAACAAAGGAACTAAGGCACCAGGAGCAAACAACCAGAGTGAGAAAGGCAACAGAGTGGGATAAAACCAAGCTTAACCTGGAACACAGGCGTAAGATAACTCTGTACCACAAAGGACTGACAGAATACAGGCAAAGAGAAAGGCGCACATGATCGCAAAGTGAATTACCAGCCCCCAGTTGATTCCAGAAGTGAAGCTGATGCCAAAAACAGGAATAACCAAAGGCATATAAAACTATACATAACAATTGCAAGTATCAACCAAAAGAGACAAGAAAATGGATAGGCAATGCACAAAGGAACAGTGGGAAGAAACCTGCAAGAACCACGCACAAAGTCCAGAAGGTTTAGGATCCCTTCAAACAAGTGCCTGCACACTAGAGAAACCAGTAAATGCTGGAGCTGCAATTGGAAAGAGGGGCAACAGGGAAAATGTTTCTTGGGAATGCAATGGACTGGCAGTCTCCAAAAAATCCCCACAGGGTACTTCACCAGAAATGCCAGCGAAGCCAACCATTGCAACCACGGAAGTGATTCCCCAGAGATGTGATACAGAATTTTAACTAAGACATAGCAAGGATACACCAAGCCTAATGCCATTGGCTGCCAAAAAAGTTAAGAAATGGAAACCAAAATCCAAACCAACTGCCAAGGCACTAAATACTGTAAAAGGCACACAATAACAGGAGCTGTGATCCAGAAAAGGGAAGGACACAGAAACGATGTTGTGGAAAAACACATGCAGAACAATACTCAGCAGGAAGAGTGAAACCCAGGGAATGCAGGACCCAAGTGAAGCATGCAATGTTGAAGTGAATAAGCAAATCAAAGAAAACATGTACAATAGAGAAAAATGTTTGTAATGGTTTTTCTCCTCCACCAGTGCATGTGTACGCATGTTTTTCAGCATGTGTGAATTCAATAAAAATTTTAAAATAAAGAAATTGCGTAGATGAAGTGCAGTAAAAGAAATGTACTTTTTCTTTTGTTTTTTATTGGATGCAAAATGGAGTCAAAACACAACTTTTTTCATCTTGTGCATAGGAGCACAACTTCTATGAGTCATAGAATAAGACCATCTTCCACTAAGAATTGTTATACAATTCCAAACACAAACTCTTGGCAACAGATGCATCTCCTCATTTCTGGCTGATACTTTAAACTTTCAGACCATGTCATGTCAGGAGGGACAATGTACATTTTTAAATTCCATGAGGTCTAATTGCACATGTTAAGTCTATCAAACTTCACTGTATCATATGACATGCTAATCACTATAGATAACTTACTAGTATTTAAAGGTACATGATCCTTGTCTAACAAGAAGTATTAGGCATCTTGCACAATCCATTTTCAAGAATAAACAAAGTATTTAGATAACCTAAGGTCAAAAAAGATCTTAAAATGGCAAGGGATCAGCATTCCAGTTCCACCTCGATTCTACCTGATCACTTTTCTATAGATCACAACATTCTTTATGTGCATCTCTGAATGCACTGTGGAGTCTTGGTTTTTATTCAGGAGTAGTTTGCCTCCCACCTCTCCAGTTGTCACCCACCAGGTGGTGACTCAAGTTGATACTGAAGAATTACCCAGTTTCTGATGTCCTACAAGGTTTGATTCTAGATCCTTTACTGTTCTCCCTATACACACAAATGTGTGTTCTCCATTAGAAGGAAAGCTTTTAGTTTTATGATACACAACTTTCCCTCTCTTCCCTAAAACAAAATATCTGTGGTAGATTATCTTAGTAAGGACACAGAATGCAACTAAAACTGGCTGAACTGTAATCATCTGAAGCACACCTCCTCCAAGGCAGTGGCCATGACTGTTCACACAGCTGTAAAGAACTCAGCCTGTGGTGGTGATTAGCAAGAATCTGTTGATGAGGCTACAAAATTTTGATGGATTTTTTCTGAACAGACTGTCACTTCTTAGGTTTGAGGTATTTATACAGTTTAACTGGGATAGTGTCTTATCAGACCATTCTGTTTCCACTTGAACACTGTCCACATCCAATAGCTCATCCTTCTCAAAAGGACCATCTTGTGGATGGGCATGCCCCGGCTTACTCGTCATGACTACTGTAATTTCCCAATACACACAGCTTCTGGATACAGAACTTGCCCATCTCCAGCAAGTACAGAATTCGCTATCCCACATCATGTGCTGCTACTTGGCCTTCAGAATTTATTTATTTATTTATTTTATTTCCAGTTTGATGACCGGGGATGTCCACTGGGCTCAGGGAGCCCATTTAGAGCGGAGGCCCGGGGAGAAAAGCTCTATGTTACAAAGTTTAGATACAGATACAATATAGAAAAGAACAATTTACAATTATGTTTCATGCTAGAGAGCAGGTGTAATTTCTTAGGTACATTACCTTTAGATACAGACAATATTATTAATGAACAATTTACAGTTAAATTTCATGTTAGAAAGCAGGTATAGATTCTTAGGTACATGGTACAAATTTGATATTTACAATATGTACATCTGTGTGGTAGCCTATAGATCATAGCTAGATAGGGATTTAGAGGTGGAGAGAGAATTATAGGACTAGGTGGGGAAATGCAGCTGCATTTTCTGTTAGAGTAAAGGTAGGAATGTAACTGAGATTTAAAGTTTTCAAAGTTTGCACAGGTTCTTAGAGAGGAAGGAAGAGAATTCCATTTTTTTGCTAAGGAAAAGGATAGCAGGAGTTGACCAGCAGGGCGATTGGGTTTTCAGACACAGATTAGGTTTTGTTGAGTAATTCTTTGAGTTCTCTGAGGGATGTAGGGGAGAGGGATGTTGCATTGGGCAGGGCACTTAGAGGGTTGAAAGATTAGTCTGTGGGCTGTGATAATCTGAAGATAGTGTAGATGGTTGGAGAGTCCTAGCCAGTGTAACAAATTAAGGGCAATACAGTGATGGGAGGAGTATTTAGCTTTGGTGACAAATTTAGAAATCTTATAATAACAGACTTCCAATTCTGAAGTGAGTGTGGCAGATAAGTTAGTTAAATAGAGGAGCGCCATACATTAGTGAGGGGAGTATAGACAGGTAGTGGGAAGTGTTTGTCTGGTGGAAGGAGAGAGAAATTGGAAGTTCCTGTATAGCATAACATGTTTTATATGGGTTTTCTTAATGTTTTGCTGGATGTGAGTGTCGAATTTCAGGTGTTCATCAATAGTGACCCCAAGCAGTTTGGCAAAGGGAACAACCTCTATAGTGCAGATGTTTTGGCTAATGATTTGGAATGAGTTTTTATCAAGAGGGGAGTCTTTTGAGGGAGATAGTATTTTGGATTTATTGGCATTTAGTGAGAGGTGATTCTGAAGCATCCAATTTTCAGTGGTGGAGAAAGCAGCTTGGGTCAGTGTCTGAAGCTCTAGGTCGTTGGTGGCACTGCAGATTAATGTGGAATCGTCTGCATACTGTACAATTTCGGTATTGGGTATGACTTTGTGGAAATTGTTAATAAAGATGTTAAACAGCATTGGACTGAATATGGATCACTGGGGAACCCCAGTGGGGGTGGGAAGGAAGGTTGAGGTGCCTGTCCCCCATTTTACAGCTTGAGATCTATTGGAGAAGTAGCTAGACAACCAGGATAAGGTATTCTGGTAGAGATTAAGGTCGGAGAGATGGCTTAGGAGATGGGTGTGGGAGATGGTATCGAATGCCTTGGAAGAACAGTAGAAACTATTTTTCCAGAGTCCCGGGCAAGATTTATGGTCTCTATGAAGGAGAGAAGTACAGTGGTTGTACTATGGCCTGGAAGGAAGCCGTGTTGGGTTGGAGTGATTAGTTTGTTATTGGCTAAGAATGGCATGAGCTGAATGTGAATGCATTTTTCTAGTAGTTTGGAAATTGGGGAGAGGATGGCTATGGGGCAGAAGTTGGAGATGTTATTGTTTATGCAGCCTTTATGGAGAGGTAGAATGAAGGTAGTGCGCATTGTTTGGGAACATAAGATTCTAGCATGGATCTATTGATCAGGATGCTAACGGGAAGAGCAATACCATCTGTGGCTATCTTTAGGAAGGAGAATGGGATATTGTCAGGGGCATTGGAGCAAGGTTTTAATTTGGAGAGTAATTTTTTTATATAGGATGTTGAGATGGGTTTAAGGCTGAATATAGGCGGAGGGTGTTGATGAAAGTGTGGATTGAGGGGAGGGGTTATTGTTAGGGAAGGTTTTGGTCAGTTCAGCTATGGAGTTAGTGAAGGAGGAGTTGAATAGACAGGCTAGTTCAGGGTCAAATTTGCTGGTGTCAGGGCAGGAGTTGCTTTTGGTACCTGGGTTGAGAAGAGAATTAATGGAGTTCCAGAATTGTTTTGGGCTTTTAGATTGGTTAGACTGTAGTTTAATAGGTTCATAGGTAGGTAACTAGGCTATCTGCCCGAAGGCATTTATAACCCTAGCCAGAATGTGTTGGCTTTCGCTGCCCCCTTAGATTAACTCCCTGTGCCTCTGTCCAGCAGAGCCACTGAAGTGACCCCCGAGGTAAACTTTGTTTCCCATCCACTCATCAAGGTTTCTTTTGAAGAGTGTTAGTGAGGAGCTCTGACTCATGTAGACTGGGATCTTGTTCCAAAGCATGGGAAGTCGCTGGGACAGGAATCTATCCCTCCAGCACATCCTATTTATTTTTGTGGTGAGGTTTACATCCCTAGGGCGTGTGGCTCGAGGGGATATGATTTTCTTTAGGTGGAGCATGTCCATCAATTCTGGGTTGGGCATGGCCTTGTATGTCAGGCAGCGATCACCTCTGAGTAGGCGGTATGAAACAGCTGTAGTTTCTTCAGTCGAGCTGCATAGGACATCTGTTTGAGGCCAGTGATCCTCTCGGGGAGGTACTTCTTTGGTCTTTTCAGCTGTTGCAGGTGTCTTGTAAGGAACAAACCAAATGGGGCGTTGTACTCTATGATGGTTCTGATGAGTGATGAGTAGAGGGGCACAATGACCTCTTTTGATCTGGATGCGAACCCTTTTGTGATTAGGTGGGCCACGTAAAAGGATTTTCTAACCATTTTGGCAATGTGATTATCAAAGGTGAGAATACTATCTACTTGGGTCCCCAGATCCCTTAAGTCTTCCGTATTTAGGGGAACTACCAAGTATGTGGTAGTTTGTGGGTACTTTGTTTTTTTCCAAAGGGGATGACTATGTACTTTTTGGCATTTAGCTTGAGGCCATGATTTTGACGCCAGGTATCTGTCTCAGTGAGACCTTTTTGGAGGATGTCTGTGTCAGCCGGAGAGTCAATTATAGCCCCTAGTTTGCAGTTGTCTGTGAACTTGGTCAACCATAGCCTTCCTGTGCTTGCCTGTACCTCTGAGAAGTATATGCTGAACAAAAGGGGTCCTTGGACTGAGCCCTGGGGAACGTCACTTGTAACCGGTTTAGAGTCAGACCTAGCTCCCACAACTCTCACCATGTGGGTTCTGTCTGTGAGCCAGTTAGCAACCCATCTTGTGACATAGGGGTTTATGTTCAGGCTGGTGAGCTTGTCTATAATACCAGAATGGGGAATGGCGTTGAAGGCCTTAGCGAGGTGTAGATATGCTGTGTGTACCACCTTTCCCTCATCAATAGCCTTGGTAACTGTCTCAAAGAAGTCCACCAGGTTTAGGAGGCATGATCTGCCCTTAAAGCCGAACTGGGTAGGGTCCAGTTTTTGGAGGCTCCCAATGTCTCTGTTAATGAGTTCCATGATGATGCACTTCATAGCCTTGCATATCAAGCTAGTCAGGCTTATAGGGTGATAATTCCCAGGGTCTGTTGTGGCTCCACCTTTGTGGAGCAGAATAACTGTTGCTGTGCACCACTCTATGGGTATGTAGCCTGTGGAGAGGCTGAGTTTGAACAGTGTATTTAGGTGAGGGGTTAGTTCATTTTTGAGCTTGTGTAGGACGCAGCCTGGGATCTAGTCCTATTGATGCTGTGTTTTTGGCTTTGGAGAGGGCTGTTTTAACCTGAGTGTTTGTTATTTCAGGGGCTCTACATTCTTCTGGTATAGTTATGGGCCCTTTTGGGGGTGAGAGGGGGGTGAAGTTTGTGCTGAACCTGTCTGCCAGGATGTTGACGATATTGGTCGGTTCAGTGTAATTTGTGCCATTCTGCACCATCTCCGAGCAGATCTGAGCATTGCCACTTAGAATCTTGACATAGCTAAAGAATGCCTTGTGGTTATCTGAGTCCTTGGCAATTTTTCTTTCAAAGCTCGCCTTGGATGATTTTATGAGGGATCATAGTTTCTTGCTGATACTGATCAAGGATGTCTTCCCTTCTTGGGATTTTACTCTTTTCTGTACTAGTTTCCTCCTTCTATTGTATACCTCGTTTATGGCAGTCCACCAGACTGGTTTCCTTTTCTTGGAGGAGTGAGTCTTTTGCTTGGGATGGCATGATCCATGCATTCTTGTAGGTGCCCGTAGAATGCATTAGTAAATGATTTTGTAGCTTGGACAGCATTATCCTTCAGCACGGGGGCTTTGAAACTTTCCACCTCGGTCTTAAGTAATGTGAAGTTTGCTTTTGAAAAGTTTTTCATGGTGGTTTTCTTGTCCGGGGGAGGGGGCGGAATGTGGATACATATATATATATATATATATATATATATATATATATATACATATATATACACATATATACACACATATATATATATATATATATATGCACATATATATATATATATATATACATATATATATATATATATACACATATATATATATAGATATATATTATACACATATATACACATATATATACATATATATATATATATATATATATATATATATATTAGAAAATAAAGCAGATACACTCAAAAACACTTTAAATGCACAGAAAAAGATACTTATTGTTATATATCACAGATCAGAGTTGTAGTCAATGCCCCTAGTAATAAAGTAGGAAGAAACACAAATACAGTAAAAGCAGATGAATAAAGTGCAATTTTATATATATATATATATATATATATATATATATATATATATATATATATATATATATAAAAACAACAGAAAACGAACAAACTGATTTAAACAAGTTACCCAATTAACCAAAAAAAAGCTCAAAGCTGAGCCCTGTTCTAGCAGTCTTCAATCAGACAAGTTCTAACTGCACACCCCTACTTACTAGGGTGCAGGGGAAACTTCTCCAAAAAAGATGGCCTGGATCAGTGCTCAAGTTATACAAACAAAGCTAGATTCAGCATGCCTGAATCTGGTCTATGCTACAGCAACAAGCCTCACCAATTTCAGAAAGAAACCGTTCAAATAAGCAGGCACAATAAGCCTGTGACCAAACATTCCCAGCTCAGAAGGGCAGAATCCAGCCTCTCCTCCCACAAGAGTACAGACCACAAACCTTCTTAATATAGAATAACTGGCCTGAAGCCCAAGTGCTTAAGCCAGAACTAATACACTTTCCTAGGGGTGTATTTTCTGTTACCCATCCACTCATCAAGGTTTCTCTTGAAGAGCGTTAGTGAGGGGCTCTGCCTGATGTAATTTGGAATTTTGTTCCAAAGCATGGATAAGTCTCTGTGACAGGAATCTATCCCTCCAGTATGTTCTATTTATTGCATGTGGCTCGCAGTGACTTGGATTTCTTTAGGATGGAGCATGTCCATCAATTCTGAGTTGGACATGGCTTTGTAAGTCAGGCAGAGATCACCTCTGAGTAAGCGATATGCCACTGTGTACAGCCGGAGTTTTTCAGTCGGGCTGCATAGGACATATGCTTGAGACCAGTAATTCTCTTGGTGAGGTGCTTTTGTGGTCTTTCCAGCTGTTGGAAGTGTCTTGTGAGGTACATCCTAAATGTGGCATTGTACTCTATGATGGGTCTAATGAGTGATGAGTAGAGGGGCACTATAACCTCTATTTCTAGATGCGAACCCTTTAGTAATTAGATGGGCCACATAGAAGGATTTCGTAACTACTTTGGCAATACGATTGTCAAAGGAGAGATTACTATCTACCTGGGTCCCCAGATCACATATTACCTCTTCTGTATTAAGGGGGCTGCCATCTATGTGGTAATTCGTGGGTGTTTTGTTTTTCCCCAGCCAGGATGACAATGCATTTTTTGACATTTGGCTTGAGGCCATGACTTTGACACCAGGTGTCCGTCTCAGTAAGGCCCTTTTGGAGAATGTCCGTGTCAGCCAGAGAGTCAATTATGGCTCCCAGTTTGCAGTCATCAGCGAACTTGGTTAGCCACAGTCCTCCTGTGTTTGCCTGTACTTCTGAGAAGTATATGTTGAACAGTAGGGGTCCCAAGACTGAGTCTTGCGGGACACCACTTGTGACTGGTTTAGAGTTGGACCTGGAGCCCACTATTCTTGCCAGTTGGCAACCCATCTCGTGATGTAGGGGTTTATGTTCAGGTTGGTGAGTTTTTCTGTAACACCCGAGTGGGGAATGGTGTCGAAAGCCTTGGCAAGGTCAAGGTAAGCTGTGTGAACCACCTTTCCTTCATCTATGGCCTTGGTGACTGTCTCGAAGAAGTCAACCAAGTTTAGTAGGCATGATCTGCCCTTAACAAAGCCGAACTGGGTCGGGTTAAGTGTTTGGAGGTTCACAATGTCTTTGGTAATGAGTTCCATGATGATGTGCTCCAGAGCCTTGCAGACCAGACTAGTCAGGCTTGTGGGGCGCAATAGTTACCAGGGTCAGTTGTGTCACCTCCTTTGTGGAGAGGAATAACCGCTGCTGTGTGTCATTCTATGTGCACATAGCCTGTGGAGAGGTTGAGGCTGAACAGTGTGTTTAGGTGGGGGGTTAGTTCGTTCTGTAGTTCGTGCAAGACGCAGCCTGGGACACCATCTGGTCCCATTGATGCTGTGTTTTTGGCTTTTGAAAGGGCTGTTTTCACCTGTGCATCTGTGATTTTGGGATACTACACTTTTCC
This sequence comes from Protopterus annectens, assembly GCF_019279795.1. Lineage (NCBI taxonomy): Eukaryota > Metazoa > Chordata > Ceratodontiformes > Protopteridae > Protopterus > Protopterus annectens. Next base: position 960,964,744 of record NC_056734.1, on the reverse strand, counting down.
AGTATTGTTGTGGGCCCTTTTGGAGGTGAGAGGGGGTTGAAGTTTGCACTGAATCTATCTGCAAGGATGTTGGCAATATCAGTAGGTTCAGTATATTTTGTGCAATTTTGCACTAGTTCAGTGCACATCTGCGAGCTGCCACTTAGATTCTTAACATAGCTAAAGAAGGCTTTGTGGTTATCTTTTGTATCCTTGGCTATTTTTCTTTTGAAGTTAGCCTTGGATGATTTCATGAGAGACCTTAGTTTCTTACTGATACTGATCAGGGATGTCTTTCCTTCTTGGGATTTGCTTTTTTTCTGAACTAGTTTCCTCCTTCTATTGTATAGCCTGTTTATTGTAGGGGTCCACCAAACTGGTTTCTTTCTTTTAGAGGAGTGAGTCTTGGTTTTGCTAAGGATGGCACGATCCATGCATCCTTGTAGGTGCTCATGCAGTGCATTTGTAAAGGTTTCTGCATCTTGGGCAGCGTTATCCTTTAGCGTGGAGGCTGTGAAATTTACCACCTCTGTCTTAAGTACGGTGAAGTTTGCTTTAGAAAAGTTTTTTTACTGTGGTTTCCTTAGTTGGGGGTGGTGGTGGGGTCTGGACATCCAGAGTGATTAGTTTATGGTCTGATTTAACCAGTGACGGGTTGACCTCTGGTGTGGTACACCTGTCGCCCATGTTGGTGATGACCAGGTCCAATATGTTTTCACCTCTGGTAGGGGAGTTTACCAGCTGATCCAGGGCATTTGACATGATGAATTCCAGGAAGCGCTGGGCCTGGGAATTTGTACTCGAGTAGTTTTCCTAGTGAATAGTAGGGTAATTCCAGGATTTATCTCTTTGTAGCATACATTTTTTGGTATCTTTGCTTAGACAATGGGCGTATTTGGTTTTTACTCTTTGTTCTTGGTGGTGCTAGGGAGTTGAAGATGTTTAAGGAGGAGGAGTTGAAAAATTCTACGGCATTATCTAGTGTAAGGGTTTTTAGTGCGTTCCAATTTGTTTGTTTCAGGGAGTTAGAGAAGGTAGTTGGAGCGAAGGAGAAGGTGGCTGGCAGAAACTAATCAGCCAGCTGAAGCAGAAAAGTGTGCTTTGTGAAGTACAGGGACAGCAGAGGAAAATGAGGCTGAGGGGAGTAAGGTGGTGAAATACAGCTGAAGTCAAAGCAGGCCAGTGGGGCAAGTATGAATGGGAGTGGGAATAGCTTGGAAGAGAAGGAAAACAGATTTAGGAGATCTTAACCAGTAAGTGGGAGAGCAATGCCACCTAGTGGTAAAAATATACATGAGGTAGCATAGAAGGTAAGGGAGTTAAGGATCGCTGTAGGCTGCTTGGCAAGTGCGGAGTAAAGCACAGGTACCACAGTGGTAAGCACTAGTAAAAGACTGCAGTTCGTACACTTTATATTTTACCCTGATGGGGTTATAGTTTGGAAGTTCCTTAGAAGGTTGTGGTAGTGTCCTGTAATGGAAATCCTTTAGGGGTTATTTCCTGGACTGTAGTGGGAAGGGTTAATTAAATGTGCAGCTGTAGGGAGAACAGCAGAACAAAACAAGTAAATAAGTAAAGGAACTTACAGAGCAAGCTAAGGGAACGCAGTTAAGGAGTCCACAGCAAAGAAGAAAACAGTTTGAAGATGGGGCCTGGAGTCCCAGTAGGTGATATCACCTCCTCCAGAGGTCTAATTGGTGGGATGGGAGTTATGAGAGTTTACAGCACTCTGTGTAGGTGTGGCTAGAGCCAAGCCCAGAGTCGAGCACAATCACTAAAAACTCTAACAGAATAATGTTATGTACTGTTCATAGTAAGAATAAGAGGTTTTGTTGTGTAGTACTATCAGGTAAGAAATATCTTAACACAGGCTAGAGTCCAGCATGTAAAAGACATAAGTTTGTTGAAGCTAACAGGCAGTCTATTAAGAAATGGGAGAAATGGGCCAAGCTGCCAAGCTACTTTACAGCATACCAACTTGCTAGAGAGTACAGTAGATAATGCCTTAAATAAGTATATTGTAAAATGTAAAAACTAAGCCAACATACTTTGCAGATAAGGAGATACTTCAAGGTAAGAGAACAGAGCTGTGTGATGTGCGAGTTTCATTGCAACCGTTTAATGCAGCATGCAGGACTTTTAACAGTACCCAGTCAGTATGAAGATGAAAAAGACAAACTTGACCGATAGAGTGGGAATGCAGTTAAGGAGTCAGCAGCAAGGAAGAAAACAGTTTGAAAATTAATCCTGTGGAGTCCGCAATGGAGAAAATGAATTAGTCTTGCGGAGTCAGCTATGGTTACTTATTTGGTCTCATCCTACCTTTCAAGTGTTACTACATCTTAACCCTGTAGGATAACGCTCCTGGTCTCGTACATACCTGCTAGGTTCTAACATTCCTTATCATTGGGTCTGTTGGAGATTACAAGGACATGTCTTCAGATATCCTGTGCCTGTTTGCTCCCTGTTTTAGCACCCCATCTTTGGAACCTTCTCCTGAGTGTATAAGGGCCTCAGAAAATCAAATATTTTTCCCTAGTCTATGATTTTTCATAATTTAATATGGTTATGTACCACCACAGCGTACACAGACTAATGTAGACATAGTTTTTGAATGTAACAAGGCTTAGGTTCAATGACCTTAATAAATTTGAATTTAAGTTTTAAAGGTAATTTCTTCTGCACTGTTGAACTAGAGTTCGGTGACTTTCTTAAGAATGAAGGATATATTAGTTCCTCCTTTTTAGATCTGAATGTTCTTAGTGAATTGTACAGGCAATGAATGGATCTTCAAAAGCCTAGATTTTAAATACTCAAGGTTTCTTTTTTGTTCTAAGGCAGGCACGCATATGGCAACCCATCTGAAGCACATACTACATTATATACACACCACAAAAAATGAACGGTTTTATTTGCAGTGATACTTAACTTCTCTTTATTCCCATTACAGTCAGGTGTTTTTCTAAGTTATGTTACACCTGTGCCAGATCAGAACTTTGGCATGTCAGCACGTCTGAAACAGTTCACATGCTTTACTGAAATGTTACTTGAAGCATGATCAGAAGACAAATTACTTTCCAGGTAAGTTGCCAAAGAATGTATTTTTTAAAGCCTAATACACAAAAGGAAAATAAGATGTAGCAGGGTATGTTTTACAAGCAATGGTATAGGTCCTTATCTTACTAGAGTGGGCGTGGTTATCTACCCAACTCTCTTGGGAGTTGTCAGAATGCTGATCATTATTTTCATTGTCAACTGATGAAAGAACAATCCAGCTGCAATTAGTAGCCTCATCATTTTCAGGAATCTTTTTCTAGAAGAGAAAACAGTTGTTTCTCAAGTGAAACATATCCTCTGGGGGAAGTCTCAAGACTGGATATCAGTAACTCTAGGACTTGACTCATAAAAGTCATACAAAAGACTCACAAAAATCTTCCTGTCCAGATTTCTTATTTTACCTTCAAGTAAAATAAGACATCTAAATATATATAAATAATAACAAGTTCAGTGTTAGTAATGGTGAAAGGTCATACTTTCCTATATGACACAGATCTATGTTGTGTAACTGACCTAATGAACTGTGTAAACTTCTTTGAGAGGGTTACTCAGGTCAAACTGTTGACAAGCTGTCTATTTACGATACAATAACCTCATCAAGGCATTTGATACTGTACTACATGCAAGTATAATAAATTGAAGGAGCTCCAAACAGACCCATGTGTAGTTAGGTGGATAGCAACCTTGCTTATAGACAGAGCATGCGCAAAAAGAGTTGCTGGCACGTCCTCATAGTACAAAGGTGATAGGTGGAGCTTTTCAGGCACTTGTGCACATAACTTCTGCTGTTTGTGATCTAATTCTCAAATCTTTGGTTAACTTAATTGCAGGCTAGGAGTCATCAAATCCCTCTCTGACATAAAGACACTCCAACAGACACATACAATTTTGAGTAGCTGATGTACAAAAAGGAACTCAAGTTTGACACTAAAAAGTGCAACATTGTAGCAGCTGGTAAGCACTGCCCCCCAGCTGCAGCCTATATCATAGATAAAACACCACTTCATAATGAAAATGTTGTGACAGACCTGGATACATAGGTGGGTAGATTCCTTACATTTCAGGGAATTCTTTTACCATACACAGCTCATAGCAAAAGGCATTTCCTTCAGATCAAAAGAAGTCCTCAATTCTTTGTACTCGGCACTGATTAGACCCATTACGAGTACAACACTCCCTTTAGGATGTACCTTACTAAACATATCAATTAGAAATACTTTCGAAGTTTGTAACTACAAAGGTCAAGAGACTAAAGGATCTGAACTACAAAGAAAGACTACAGGCCTTTATTCCCTATACAGAGTTTCAGACAGACTCCTTAGGGTTGACAAATGTTTTGCTTAGCGGGCCATAAAGGATCCAGTGGTTGAAGACCTCTTACACCTCAATAAATAAGAGTCAAGCTAATACTAGGGGCCAGAGATCTAAATCTACCCCAATAAATATGGAGTTTTCACACAGCTCCTACCTCTTCTGTGGAACAGACTAATTCTTCAAAGTTAATCAGTGCAACACATTGTCTGCCTTTAAAAATGGGTGCTCATAAATTCACCCCTGGCATGACAGTACTGGTCCTACTTGCAAAGAGGCAAGGCAGAAATAGTCTTCTGGCTCAATTGCCTTAACTCCCATTTATCACACATTAGCTTAACAGGAAAAACAGCACAGGTCTCAGCTATTTACATTGCGGATTTCCTGGACAATTTAAAAATATTCCTGGATGAGTAATATGTACTCAAACTGAAAAGTAGTCAGGATGTTAAAAGTCATCTCACCTAGTGAGAAAAGATCTGTTTGACAACCTTGAGTTCTTCAATAACACTTCTGATATGAAGCATCCTGTATATACAGAAAAAATGGTTATAAGCTTTGAAAATGTGGCAATTTTTTTTTCTTTTTGGATTGAAGCCCTGAGGTTAATATAGGCTCTGTGGGTACTTCAGTGACAGGCATATTTGTTCATTTTTTTCTGGGGGGGGCATCTTTACATGCCCACTCTCTCACAGACCTTGAGGAAGTCTTCAATTATTTGCCAGAATTCATAGCCATCTCACCCCCCCCCCCCCAATTTTGTCTCTCGTATCTGTCTAGACTGGCTTTTCCAACCAGTGATACTCAATGAGAAGTGATGAGAGTGCACATCAGTTTACAATAATGTCTTCCATAACGATAAAGGAAAGTGCAGAAAAATCCAGCAGATACAAAGTGCACAAATGTATGCAAGTCCAATTACGATGCTGTTAAAGTGAACCTCAACAAAGAAGCTCAACTATTCAGGTTCCCTGAACTTGACTTCAAACCTGCTTTCAATAAAACCTGACCTGATGGTGTATATTCTGTCTAGGCTAACAGAATAGCTGAAGGCAAAAACACTTCTGTGAGGATACATTCGTTGCTCCTGTGAGAGATGAGCTTTATGATGGCACAAGTGTTTCCTCTGCATAATGGCTTCCACTTATAAGAACACGCAGACAGAAGTGATGGGCACTAGGAAAGCATTTTTCAGCAGATGAATTTAAATGTTGCTGAATGAATGAGTTTAAATAAGGAAAAGGGATGATTGCAGGTATGAAGTTCATGCCCTAAGGAAGGGAATCAATTACCACTACCTTTCATACTGCAAGGTAGAGTAGGAGCTTCTCCCCCAAAAACTGTGGTGATGTTGAAACACTTGCACCTACCATCAGTGCTTTATATAGTGTTTTCACTTCGGCAATAAAGGTAGAGCCACCAATGCTCTTGTTTCTAATCTGACAGCCAGCCACAGAGACACAGTGTGGATTTGCTTTAAGTGCTGAATATGGCAACTTTCCTCCAGCCTCTGTAAGGCTCAAGAATGAAGTGTGACAATGGTAAAAAAAAAATGATAATCTTCAGGTTTAGACACGTTTACATAGCTGGTGCATACTGCAAGCTTCCAACGTCAGCTTTAACTGCATGTACCCAAGCGCCATACACAACATAAACACTGGGACATCAAGAAACAACCATGAGAACAGGAAAGCATAACAGAACAAACAGTATTACAAAAATTGAACAGCAAATAAGTAATCAGTGTAAACAAAATAGGGCAATGGTCCAATACAGAGGAGGGAAGTACATGCACCATAGCAGAGAGTTCAGAAGATGGAATGACACACCTGATCAGGGAGATATTCCAAAGATGGAAAAAAAAGATTTGCCTACTACTGAAATCTGTTTCCTCAGTGAGGGCCTATAACCAACCACGCCAAATAACAGCTCGTCTCCACTTTATGAAATACTTAGAGGTAAGACTGGTATGATAAGAGTCTCAAAGTTGCATCAACCAATGCCAACATCTCAGATTTACGGTCATGGATATATTGCAAGTCTCCAGGCAAATACAGCATGCATAAAATCCTGAGGTAACAAAAGGTAAAAGCTGAGTATCATCAAATCAACAAGGATACTGTAAATCTCTTTGAAAAAAAGTCTTCCTGTGGCAAAATACATATGCAGAAAAGAGGAGGACCAATAAATGGAACCATGTGGCACACTGCAGTTTCAAAGGTGGAAGGAAGAAGTTTACCCCAGACATCACTCTCTTGTAACATCAGCAGAGGTAGGAGGCAAACCACTCCAATCTTGAAATGGTCAAACAGGATGGAAGACTACGTTATCAAATGCCGGAGAGAGCAAGGATTGTCCAATATAGCATAAGGTTGCAAAGCCATGCCATGGTGTAAAAGGATAAAGCCCTAATTATGGCCAAGGTGATCCAGATTCAAAAAGTGGCTCAGGTGTCTGAAATGTGGCATGGGAGGGATGGGCATGCACCTGGACTACCAATGCATTGGTTCACTACTGGCGGCTGTAGACATTTAAAGGGGCATGTGGTAAATGAGAATAGGTAGGGGACATTGGCTGAACATCAGAGTAATGATATGCTTTATACCCCCCCCCCCCATTGCACATTCATCTACTGAACATTACTGGCATGCTACAGATGGAAATGGGTACGACACAAACACCTTAGGTAACAATATGACACTGCATCAGGACATCTTGGTCTCCTCACTGGCACAGAGTATGAGTCAGAGTAAGTTAGGATGGCATACAAAAGTACCCAGTAGCCCAGGTGGCAGTCAATGGTCAAGTATAGGACAAAAAAACACCTAAAAACAGGATGACACCTCAACCAGAAGATCATTAAAAGCTCTACTGACAGCAGTCTCAGTATTATGTCTAGGCATGATCTTCTGATTATGATTTCAGTTAAATGTATACCACCTTCTCAAGAATATCACCAAGAAAGGAAAAGTACAATTGTCTGAGATCTTACTGTACATAACAGTAGATGTAAACTGGATTTAAGTTTTTGGAAAAGAAAAAGTGAATCTAAAACTGGTAAACAAAATCCCCAAACACAATCAGGAGGTGCAAAGCCAATTATGATCAGTAACCACAATACTAAAGACAGATCACAACAATTATGTAAGTAAACTTAAGTCACTGTTGCAGTAGCCAAAGTTGCATGAGTTCAAACCACTCTGTGGTTCAAGGAAAGCCACATAACAATGATTAAGGAGCAAATTCTTCAGAGCATTCTTGCCTCAAGAATGGAGGCTAGAGACCTGAAAGGCAAATGATAGGGAAAAAAGTGAAATCAATATAAACATATGTAATATAGAAGAGAATATATACATCCACATCCTGGCAATGCACCTAAAAAGAACAAGAGAGCAGGAGGGAGGGGACAGCAACACTGATGTGTTAGAACATCTACTGATAGGACACATTTACCAATAGAATCTTACTGTGGTTAACAACATAAGATCATGCCGTAGCCAAAAATGTATGGCTAGATTACCAAATCTTAGATTTTATAGGGAGTTGGAAGGAATTTATGAATCCAGGAACCCCTGGAGAATGGCCCTAGCACAGCCTGTTCTGTTCCTGCAAAAGAAATCCAGTTTATATTAGCATGTTAAAGTATGTAAAGATGACCAAATTGCTATCTCCAGAACACTTCAAGAGTCATCAATGTCTAAAAAGCCACATAAGCCAGACCTCTGGGAGCATCAGCTCTGACACACTGTCTGGAATCAATTTGTTATGGTGACAACAGCACAAAGAAATAGCATGAAGAATTTTAGTAAGCGTACCTGAGCTGTCTCTGGACACCCAGAACACACAGTATTCTTTATCTCTTGCTTTTGGGTTCTGGAAAGAATACATGAAGAGTAATAAATTAGTTCAAAGCAAACTTGAGATACTAATGGTATAAGAAGAGGATTTGTTCTCAGGGAAACCTTCTCCTTATGGAAAACGAGGTAGGGTTGATTAAACATAAGAACTTGTAATACGAATACTCTTCTTGAAGAGGTCAGAGTAATGAGTAACAGTTTTCCAAGTCAAGAACCTCATATGTCAGCCTGATGAGCTGGTTCAACTAGTGGTGTTAACTTTTCAAGCATAATGTTAATATCCCATGGAGGATGGATATGTTAAACCCCTTTCAAAACTGACAGAAGGACAGGAAAAAAGCAGGGTCAAGGGGCAGTCGAGCAGAATTGGCCAGAAATGCATCTTAATTGAAAAGAAAGGCCAGAGCATAACAACTTTCATAAACAATCAAGAACCAGAGGCACCTGGGTCTTAAAGGTGTCCTTGTTCCTGGTATAGCACCAACTAGAAAATCTTTTCTATTGAAAAGTACATGATTTCCTCATAGCAGGTTTTTTAGCCTCCACTGGCACTTGCTGCACACCCTCAGAAAGTCTTTTCAGGCTGGGGTTCATCAAACCACCGCAGTGTTGTGATAATAAGTATTACCTGTGGGTAAGCCTGAAGTAATTGCCCTTAGCCATTTTTAAAATAAGGCAGAACAAGTTTTGCCTGAACCAAAAGTCACCATTATCTTTAGGGAGTCCTTCTGGAACTTTAGAAGGACCATAGATAAGAGTGAAAGTGTAGAAAAGCATACAGAAACACATCCTTCCATAGTAATGACAAAATCATCTATCATCCAAGCCTGTTTGCAAGTAATCCTGAAGGCGAATTTGTTTGTTTTGAAAGGAGGCAAACAGAAATCTGAGGCAATCAATTCCTGGAAAACCTCTGGATGAAGTTCCCATAAGTGAGGGCACCTATCTTAGTCTTGCCCAGCTGTTTGATATGTTTAAGTCCAAAAGAATGGATGAAGGCTGTTCACTCAAACTCATCTAAACTTCTGCCTCCCAGTCAATCATGGCAAGCCTGCACAGGAAACAAGACCTTGTACCACTATCTGTTTATATACCAAATTGCAATAGTCCTGGAGACCAGAGATGATTTAAAGCTCATACCTACCAACATCTGACACTTTTGTCTGTCCAGTTTGTCCCACAGAACTTGCACTTACATGCCTGTCGATTAAAGCCCTGCAGTCATTCTGAATTTTTGAACCATCTTAGGCTCTAGAAGGATCCTCTCTAATTTCTTCTCAAAGCCTTCCTTGCCACTGCTACTGCTTTTCAAAATTCTGCTTATGTGAACTGCACTGAGACCAAAGGCTCCTGAATTCAATGTTACTGAACTTAGAAAATGAGGGCTGAAAGATTTGGGTAACCCCTAGAATCAATTTCCCTCTTTCATCAAATGTATAAGGATCTCAGAAGCAGAAGGGCAAAGCAGAACACCTTTGTCAAGGAAGATTTAAACAAAGTCAGCTTTATTATCTAGTAAGTTTTGCAAAAGTAACCAAGCATATCTACCCATAACTAGTAGCAGCATAGAAAAACTCTTCCCAAATCCATCCTTGTCTGAAAATGGGGTTAGCATTCACGATATCTTTAACAGTAGATTGCTTTGATAAGGAAATAACAATTTGGAATATGTGTCTAAAGTATTTTATATAACCTCAGACTTTGGGGGCAGCCAGGGGGTTAACTGTCAGGCTTATTGCAAACCTTTAAGAAAACATGCATTAAGCTGATAAAACAGGAGGGAGAGCTGCAGCCTAAGGAAAGTCCATTTGCAACAAATCATAGTACTTCCACAAACAAAAAAAACAAAAAAAAACAAGGAATTATCCTCTTCCCAATAAAATAAATCTTTCATTTTAGCTACAGAGTCGGAATAAACTTCTGGTGGGCAATCTTAAAACACTTTTCTCAGTAGTAGAATCTTCCCCTTGAGGAGAATTCCATAAAGAAAAACACTCCTCTTCCAGTTCATGCTCTTTCTGGGAATTAGTGTGAGAATGAGGATTTTTTTTCTTTTTGAAGTAGAGAGAAAAGTAGGATTTAAAACATTAGAGGCAGAAAGTAATCCAATAGCAAAACCCAGGAAGTCTTCCCAGTCCATAGTTAAACAGAAGAAATACTTATAATTTTGCTTTCTTTTCTTGATAGAACTTTGGAAAAAATTTGAATCATGTCAGGGGCACTAGCCGGGCAATTACATACTTCAGCCCAGCTGTGCAGTAAGACTTCATCTGCTGCTTCCCCAGACTCCAAGTGTGGTGCTCCCTTAACTGGTAAGGGCAACCCTTTAGCCAAAGAGGATATACATAACTAGTCTTTAGTTGCTTTCTAAGGGGCTACACCAGACAATGATGAGTGGTTGAAGGATCCTTATTTGACCAGAGCTGCTGTCCATCAGCAGTTAAGGCAATGAGGGTGCCTGCCTGACACACAAACAATCCAGAGAAATGTTTTTCTTTTGGACATGAGAAAGAAAAACTGAGGAGATAAATGCTCCATGGTTAAGTAAAAAATGGAGCCTGAAAGGTGGGCAGTGGAGCCTGGAGGAGTAGGTAACCCTCATGGCAGAAAATTAGACGTTATGAGGTAAACATTTGTTCCAAAAAGCACAAAACTTTTCACTCATTTAATTCTACATGAAAATGTAGAAAAAGTACAGTAAATAGGATTTCAGTTCACAAGCACTCCCTACATAAACATTCATTTACATAAACATAATCACAGAAAAGACATGAAGTAATGGAAGGGTATTCCCCTAGAAGAGTATTTATCCACACAGTCTTGAAGGATCACTAGCCAGCTGTCAATTTCACAAAGCCCTCAGAGGGAAAACTTCAGTGGCAGGAAAACTGCCTTAGGCACACTAACCATTGCTTAGGTGTTGATCAAGAAACTTCACAGCTTTAATGCTGACTTGGGATCATATCCTTGGCAAGGTTTAACTGATGCAGCTTAGGCTACTGCATCCTTGATTGTAAGTGGAACATATTCAGAAGTAAACCCTGCTTGTGCAAAACTCATTTATCTCAAACATTCCCTGTGATAAACATCTTGGTTCACCTGCCCAGAGAATTATGTTGAGACAAACCAGAACCACACTATCAATCAGCAATAATTTATTGGTTCCAAGTGCTAAAAAACAACAAAATAGTAAAAACCCAACTGTTGAAAAAGCATTTGTCCCAGGAGTCTTATTATGATAAAACCAGCAAACTGCTCAGTTCACTGAAAAAAGGGGAAATAGTAAGGATGCAGATGTCAAAAGGTTTCGATCACATCAGATTTGTGAAGAGTGTGTGTCAATAGCAGAGCTGTACATTGTGGAATCACAAGTAATGGAATTGAAATCGGAAGCATTTAAATGTCCGAACCAGTGTTAACAGCATCTTGCCCTTGACAAAGACTAGTTCTCAGACTGACTTGTCCAATATTCCTGTTCCAGAGAACATTCAGTCAGCAATCCCTTTTCCTGAGAAAAATCCCTGAGACTCCAAGCAGAACATTCCCCGGTGACTGTCCTTGTTGCTAAACCCAGTCCCAACTATTATGTCACGAGATCAGGTCGCATCTCAAAACCTACTTCGTTACACAGCAGGCAGGACATTGACTTTCTTTATTAGTGTCTGTATAATTGCATGCCTATTCAAATGTTGCTGTTTATGTGAGACAGCTCAGTAGAGAGGGAGGATGTAGATCAGTGTGCGAGATGCATCTTTAAGAAGCTTTCCGGTGAGTCACCACATGCATGTAAGTACTCAGCATGTGCAAACTACAGTGCCATTTTGAGTGATAGCCAGAGTGCAAGCATGCAAGTATGCAGTCAGATAGTTTAGGTTTAATGTTTCTGCCATCCATCCTGATGTATTTGTATACAATAAACTACTTAAACAACCAAGCCTCAATATCATCTTAATGCACATAAGAATAACAAGTATACAAGCAGGCAACTAAAAGGAGGAGTATTGGGTAGGGGGTAAGTTAGGTGAATAAGGAGGAGTAGGGAGAAATAGGTAGGGGGGTACAAGAAATCTAAGTAGGCTGAGTGATGTCCTGATTCATGGAGGTGGTCCTACAGCTAGCAATGACCCGAAGAGGGGTCTTACCTAGTCAACTACACCTGAAGTAATTCAAGGGAATCGTGCTGTTTAACCAATCTAGAGGTGTATTTATCTTTAAAGAATATTGATACCCCATCTCCTTTAGTTCTCATGCCTTCAGTTTGTGGTCTGAAAGGAAATGTAACCTGGTATAGTTGGTAGCCTTAAACCAGGTCTCAGTGACTGCACAAATGTCAGCATCTTCCAGGGTGAGGACCACTTCCAGTGAGTGCAGTTTCTGATTTAGACTCCTAGCGTTTAGCAGCATAACACTGAGGTTGTTTTTACAGGGTATTATGTCAGGAATTTTGTCCTTATGATACTGCCTAAAAACGGCACTATGGGGATGGCAAGAGCCTTAGCCAGTAACTGAAATCAAGGGTGACAGATGAAGACCATCTTTGGCAAAGCATCTAGGTCTGTTGACCAGGTCATCCCAGGCTGACAGATACTGGACCCCCTTTTGAATGACACCAGAAACTAAGCCAATTGTTGAAGTCAATCATTTTTGTTTATATTGAGGTATCAGCCTAGGCAAAGGTAAAATGCTGCTTAAGGCTAGGGACATACCTGCCTGAGACGCATAAGGGAGTTCAGTCATGTCTCTCTTCATATAGTCCAGTGAGGTACATCTCAAGTCACTCACACCAACATGGACTATGACGGAGGACAGACTTGAGTGCGTGGGTGATGTGGCAATTCCTAGAAACTGATAGACAGCTGACCATGACCTTTTCCTTATCCAACCTGGTGAGAGGGACTTCTGTGTCTCACAGTTGAGTCGCCTATGACTAAGATGCTGGCTCGTGTGTTATGCCTTAGGGGCTCGACTGGTGAGACACTGCTGCTTGAAATATTACGTGTACTATGTTCTGCAGGGATGTATTATGTGAAGCATGCTTGTGTTTGAGGTGTCTTTGATGTTTAGTTAAGCTTCTTCGCAGGACCTCTGCATATGTAGACTTATTGGCTGTTGGTTTGGTAGGTGCAGGAAATGAGGTGTGCATGCTGACAACCTGCTTAGTATCAGATGAGCCGACTGTTGAGTGAGAGCCTGGATTCTAGGCTTTTGATATAGATGCATCTCACATAGTGAATTTGTGTGGACTAAAAGTGGGATGCCAGTGTATATGAGGAAATTGTGGGAAATTCTCCATCCATAATACTAAGTTAATGTGGTCAGAAAACCAGGAGAGGACAAGAAGGTCCAGGTAGAGGATAGGAAAAGTGGTCAAAAATAAGAAGGGCTAGTGGATAGGATCTGTGTTGGTACCTCAGAAGCTTCACTAAATGCATCAGTGTCAGTGAGGGGCAATCAGGAGAACTCACCAATGGAACCAAGACAACTAAAATGCCACTGAAATACAACCAGGCAGCTAGGAAAAAATGGACACGCCATTAACCACACATTACAAAACAAACAAAATGTAGTGCTTTCCTCGAATATAACACTGACTTCATCCAAAATCAACAATTCAATCAATGTTTAAATACTATTCAGCTATATCATGTCCCCCAACCAATCCATTGAAACCTCACATTAAACATTAACTAAACCATAAAAACAAAATTGCAAACACACCAAAGGTGAATGAACGCCAGGAATACAGGATACTGTGCTGGAAACACTTAATTTATTGACATAAAATAGGTTGAGCGCTTTCTACAGAAGTAAATCTGTCTTCTTCAGAACATCATAGCATGGAATCATGACGCTTATATATCATAATTGAAGTAAAAAGCCCGCCCTGTAGAAATCGCCGTATTATCTTCGCGCATAAGCTGTCCTGCCGTAATCCGATAGCAAAATAAACTCCTGTGAAACAGCCGGAAGGAAAAGGCTTTTTTAAACCATAAAAACGTAATAAAAAAAACTCACACTAACAAATTAATTACTATTATCACAACATCAGCTCACACTTTATATGAATTTAATCTTAACATAGAGGAAATTGAAACTTTTTTGTGCCATATCAACACCAAACAACAAACTTATTCTCAGGGTTTGCGGCTTTATGCTTAAAAATAGAATTTTTGGTGTTTTTATTCCTCATCTAAATTGTGCTCATATATTCGCTCATTAAACTTTTGTTGAGTTTTACCAGCATAAAAACTAGAACAAACATTTAGCTAAATAAATACCCTCAGAATTACATGTACAGGAGGAAGTTGAATACAAAACCTGTCCATTTACAACCACTTTGTTACCTGCCAAAATATAGTTACACTGCCTACAAAAACCCACATTTAAAAGTTTATTTCCTTCTGTTGCCACCCATTTGAGAATAGCCAGCAATCTCAAAAACTCTTCAGAGATTTCCCGATTTTATACACTATTCGGGGGACTCACCGATAGAGCACCAGCAGAGTACTAAGGGAAAATTTGCTGGCAAGTGATTGCGTTTATAACCACCAACAGTGCCCATGACTGTGCTGCAGTACATTATGCGCAAACACGGTGCTATGTAGCCAATGAGAACTAATTGATCTAAACAAATGAATCAATTAAAAAAGCTCAAAACTGAGCCCTGTTCCAACAACCTTTAATCAGACAGGTTCTAAGCACATACTCCTGCCACTAGGGTGCAAGGAAACCCTCTCCAACAAAAGATGGCCTCGTTTAGTGCTCAGGTTATATAAATAGCTAGATTCAGCAAGTCTGAATCTAGCATATGCTACAGCAAACAAAGTACATCAATTTCAGGAAAAACAATTCAAATAATCAGGCACTATAAGCTAGCAATTCCCAGCTCAGAAGGGCAGACGCTACTCTCTCCCTCCCACAAGAGTACAGACCACAAACCTTCTTAATGGAAAACAACTCACCTGACGCCCACCAAAACCAAGAGGCTTAGAATAACAATTACAATTTAGTCAGGCTACTAACAGTAATAAATGCAGCAGAATAAATGCAATTGAACACTTAAAACAAGCAGTGAAAGCAAAATAAATTAATAAAGTAGGAAGAAACACAAAAGCAGTAAAAAGCAGCTGAATAATGTACATTTTTAGGTTAAGTGGGAAGGGAGGAAACAGAAGATAATTAAAGATTGAGAAACTAAAGCGGTGGCCCTTCCCAAATGATCTCTCTGTACTCAGTAGAATGAGCTGATAAGATGGGACTGGCAGGAGTGTCCAAAATCAGATTTATAGTAGGGGAGGGCCAACTCAAAAGCCACCAACTGTAAGAACACCGCAACGATTGGACGGGTGGAGGGAAAAAATAAAGTTCAACCAGAGATCAGCAATATTCAGGCAGAGTACAGAAAGCAGGCCAAACACAGACTTAAGCTACATCCTGATACTTGAACACACACACAGACAGACCTACAAACAAGTTAACTGTTATGAGATTTGATCAAGCAAGGGGCGAAACCAAAGAAGCGGTTTCAGAGGAGCAGGAATCATTAAATATTGGTTCATTTGGTCAGGACATTATGGGAACAGTTAGTGAAGTAGTATGGAACAGCTTGTTTGACTTTTACGGTGGAGCATTATCTTCTTCATTCACTGAGACTGACGATGCTGCTAACCATAAACCTATATTGGTAAAAAAATTATATTTCCAATTATATAATTACTCTAGTAAAATGTTCACTGAGAACCATGTTAATGTTCTTTCAAAGGGACTAAATTTTATTCTGGCTAAAAGGACTGTAGTATCCAATTTGCTTATGGATTTGAAATTGTTTTCTCACAAGCTGAATTTAGCCCTCTGGTTTTCTAAACAGAACAAACGATTGTAATGATTGTGTGACTCTGTTAAACAGGTTTAGTGTATTTAACCCCCTCCCTTAATCACAGTGTTTTTGTATGAGAAAATTTGTGAATTGCAGATAAGGGTAATTCGTAATAAGGCTTCTATTTATAGATTTTACATAACACCTGTTGAACACGGTTATTTGAAGGATATATACAAGATAAAAATGTGAGGGTTATGAAGTTTTATGAAGCCTGATAAGAGAGGGGGCCTTCATAGTGATGAATAGTACAGATTATAACCAAATGAACCTTTTATTACTTGATGTTTCCTGGGAAGCATCATGTTATGAGATTTATATAGCTTATGTGAGAACTGATAGGCTGTTTGATTTGTTAATAGAAGGGTTGATACATGAACATGAATATGATTTTATGGATAACACAAAGCCTGTTATCCCAGGAATATTTGGTATTCCCAAAATCCATAAGGATTTAATCAACCCTCCATTGCACCCTATCGTGGACGCTACTCGATCTAAGACACATTACATGGCACAGTTCTTAGATGTATTATTAAAGGAGTCTATTAATAGTTTATCTCAGCTTTGTAGGGATTCCTGGCAGTTTTTGTCCAAGTTAAATCAAATTGCCTTCAATGAGAAGTATTTTTTGGTCACTACAGATGTTATCAACCTCTATTCGGTCATTCCCCACACAATTAGATTAGAGTGGTTTGAGGAGGTTTTGTTTGATATAGGGGCACTTACTTCGGACAAAGTGAAGTTAGCTTGCATTCTTATGGAGATCGTGTTTAATAATTATATATTTTTTGAAGAACAGTTTTTTAAACAGGTAACTGGTGTAGCAATTGGTGCAGCATTGCTAATTTGGTAATGGCAAAATGGTAATCTAAGTTTGTTTAACAGTGAATTCAAAGATACTTGGGTTTTTCACACACATTACCTGGATGATACATTTTATGGATTGATACAGAAGAGAGGTTGGTAGAGTTCATCCAATCCATTAATTGTACCACAGAATTTTTGATATTTTCTTTCATTTACGAAATCCACAGTATTAGTTTAGATGTTCAATGAGTAAAAATTATGAATCTGGTTTATGTCGAATATATATATATATATATATATATATATATATATATATATATATATATATATATATAAATAAAAGCTACATTCTCAAATGCATACTTATACTAGCTGCCATACTAGGTTTCAAAAGAAGGCAGTTGTTAAATGACAATTGCTCAGATTAGCCAGGATGACTACAGGGTTTGGAGTGTTTTGTAAGGAATGTGATGTAGTATTGTATATGTTTGAAAGGAGGGGATTATCCAAGTTCCGTTTTGCTAGAGATCAAAAATGAAGTTCTCTGTAAAAGATCTCTAGGTTTTTAGACCCCTTTCTTGGGTCTTAGATGGTAGGTGGAAATAACATGATGGAGAGAAGTATAGAGGGTCAGCCACTGACAGTTGTCAGTGATGTAGCTGGGTTGGATAGTAGAAAATCCTTTATTTCTACCTTTTCTTTGGATAGTTAGGTAATTTGTAACATCCTTAAGAAAAATTGTGTTATTTTTGCTACAGATAGTAAACTGATTTAAGTTTTAGATAACACCCCCCCCCCCCAAATACTGTATAAGAAGGATAAAACATTGAAGCAAATTTTAGAAAGCAATAAAGTAACAGTTAAAAGTAAAGTATGCATGATTAAGTGTGGGAGGTGTAAGCAGTGTCCATATGTATTGACCACGGATTGTTTATTAATGGTGTTGGATACACGGTTAGAGGTAATTTTTCATGCGACTCGCATCAAGTGGTGTATGTGACAGGTTGGGGTGCATGTCCAGCATTTTATGTTGAGAAAACCTTGAGAAAAATCAAGAATAGGGTATATGAACATTTGATAGACATTAAAAAATTTAGAAATAATAATGCATTATATAGGCATATACCTGAATGCCCTGGGCAAGAATTTAAATTTGTGGTTATTGAGCAAGTTAAGAGTGAGACGTGAAGGACCATATCACTGCAGACCACTTGGATTAATGTGAATTAAAATGGAAAATAATGCTAAATGCTACAAACTGGCCAGGAATTAATGATTCAATGTCTAGTTGTTTATTAAAGTTAAATAATTTAGGGGTATAATGACTTTTATGATTTTTGTGGTTTAAGCATGTATTGTATGTAACTAAATTGTTAATTGAATTTAATTAGATACCAGTCACATGACTGTGGGTGGAATATAAATGTTGGTTTAGCATGAGTTTTTACTGTTCTGAGGAGGTTTCTGACTGAAGAAATGAAAGAGCTTAACCTGTTAACTTGTTTTTATTATTTTATTAAACTTGTTTGTATTGAGCTTCTGGCGTGGTTGCTTTCCAGCTACTCTATACGGTGTGTTTTCCTTGAAGTTTGTGTATTCCGTGTGCTTTCCTGGTTGGATTGAGTAGGCAACACATACTGTTAAGAGTCTTGTGTGCAAAGCCAGGACTTGTGATATTATTGAGAGATTGCAATTTGCAAAAATATATTTAAATACATCCTGGTAACCTAGGTGAAAGAAGTTGCCATGCATGCATACTGCAGAAATGAGCCATAAGTGCATCGTTCTCAGGATGTTGTTTAGATGACACACACACTTTGGAAACACCAGTATTGCAAGAATGGTGGTATGTGCCTTCATATTCAGATGAAGTGATGTCCACATTAATAGAGTTTACTGACAATATCAATGTGAGTTGATCATGGATGACCAATGTCCAGTGTCAGTATTAACCCATTTATTATAATTTTATTTTACATTTGTTTATCGGGAAGGTCCGACTGGAGACAGATCCATTTCCAGTGGAGGCCTGGGGAAAAAAGTTCCAACAGTAAAATACAATGGAAAAACATTCACTAGTTAAATCATACATGGGCTGAATATCGTAGAGCATACTTAGCATGCAATATAACAGATAGCAATAACAAGATAAAATAATCCAGGAGTTCTTTTTTAGTTGAGCATAACATCTTGTAACGAAGAGTGAGTAATTACGAACTATTTCAATCTCTTTTTTTTTTTTTTAAGAAATCTATGGGAAAACAAGTAGGGAGAGTGGGAGGTGGAGAGCCATCATTTGATAGTTAGTAGAATCCCAGCAACAGTGAGTTGATATGGCTTAGCCTGGGGGTGACATGGGCAGAGCCAGTTTTTTATGTAATGCATTTTGAGAAGTTTGTTTTAACTGGAAAGTAGATGTTGTAGAGGTTAGGTAATCTGGGAGAGCATTCCAGGTTCTGGCAATGGAGCAGGCAAAGAGAGATTTGCCAGCCACATTTTTGTGTTTAATGACATTTATGTGGTTCAGGTGTGACTATCTTAAGTTTCTGGAGGGGGTGTAGGGGTGAATTAGTTGTTGCAGGGCAGGAGTTTTATCAGGATGGTAGTAGAGCTTATGTGCAATTGTTAGCTGGTTGTGTAGGAGGATTTGTGGAAACTCGTGGCATTTCAGTTGTTTGAGGGCTAGACAGTGATGGGACCTATTAGTGGCTTCGGTAGCAAACTTGGCAATTTTGTTGTAGCAAGATTCCATCTTGGTTAGTTCTATGTGGTGAAGGTTAGTTTGGATAGGGGAGGCATATAGGAAAGATGGATAACAGATGGGTTCTAGCAATGGTGGCTTTGATGTGCTTAGTCATGAATTGATACTTCCTATAAAGGAGTCCAATCTTTTTGTTGAATTTTTGATTGTTTGGGTGATATGGATGTCAAATTTCAGTTTGTCAATTTCTATGCTTAAAACCTTAGTGTGTGATGTTGGGGGTGATTCGTGTATAATCTTTGGATTTTATGGCAAAGTTATTGTCTACTGGAGATAATCTACCGGGGCTGAAGAGAATGAGTTTTTTTTTTTTTTTTTTGGGACTGAGTATAAGCTTGATGTTGGTAAACCATTCTTCGGCTAGGGTAAAGTTATTTGGGTGATGTTTTTTAGTTCGTTCGCGGTGGGTGTGGCACATATAATAGTGGTATTGTCTGTGGAATGCACTATAGAAGCAGAGAGTGAGTATGATGCTATTTGATTAGTAAATAGTGAAAATAGCAAGGGGCCGAGGATGGACCCCTTTGGGACACCTACAGCGACTGGTAGTAAGGGGGACAGTAGGTCTTACCATAGAACTGCTTGTTGACGGTTAGACAAATAGTTACCGAACCAGGATATGGTGGAGGAGCTTATGTTAAGGGTGGCTAGGTTTTCTAGGAGCATTCTATGATTAACCATATCAAAGGCTTTGGATAAGTCTAAGAATATGGAGGTTACGTACAGACCATTGTTTCTATGGTTATTAACAATGTTGGAGAATGAAAGCAGTGCTGCGGTAGTACTATGAGAAGGACTAAAGCCATGCTGGGGATGAGGATAGTAGGTTGTTCTTTAGGAGGTAATGCATAAGCTGCGAGTGGACTACTCTCTCTAATATTTTGGATAGGGGTAATATAAAGTACAGTTGCGTACATTTACCATAAATGTAGATGTTCAAGTGTATTCACTGTTGCAGTCATCACATTTGGATTATCTGCTTGCAGCAGCCCTCAGTCGGCCTGATTATCAAAGTCGTGGGTCCTGTGTTGGCTGCTCTCATCTTCCATGACATCAGGTAGTCAGGGGTACAGGTTCATAGGTTTATACTAGGCTATCTGCCCTAGGGCATTTATAAGACTAGCCCAAAGTTATGTGGCTTTCACCACCCCTAAAGTTTGAAAGGTACTATGCCCATTAGTTTACCGTGCCTCTGTCCAGCAGTGACACTGAGGTGATCCCCGGGGTAAACCTGCGATCTCCCATCCATTGATCAAGATTTCTCTTGAACAGGGCCAGCGAGGTGCTCTGCCTCACATGTACCGGGATTTTGTTCCACAGCATAGGGAGTCTCTGGGTGATGAATCTGTCCCTCCAGCACGTCCTATTTATAACTGTGTTAAGGTTTAAGTCTCTTCCTCTTGTATTTCTTATGGATTTAGATTTTTTGAGGTGGAGCATGTCCATCAATTCCGGGTTAGACATGGCCTTGTACGTTAGGCACAGGTCACCTCTGAGCAGATGGTATGCGACTGAATAGAGCTGGAGTTCCTTCAGTCGGGCAGCATAAGACATATTTTTGAGGCCCTTTATCCTTTTGGTGAGGAACTTTTGGGGCCTTTCCAATTGCTGCAGGTGTCGGGTAAGATACATTCCGAATGGGGCATTGGTCTGATGAGTGATGAGTACAGGGGAACAATGACCTCCCTTGATCTAGATGTGAATCCCTTCATGATCAGGTGGGCAATGTAGAAGGTTTTCCTAACTACCTTGGCAACGTGGGTGTCAAATGAAAGGTTACTGTCGACCTGGGTCCCCAGATCCCTGATAACCTCTTCTGTGCTTAGTGGATTGCCACCTATATGGTAGCTAGGGGTAACCTTGTTTTTCCCGAAGGGTATGACTATGCATTTTTTGGCGTTTAACTTTAGGCCATGGCTTTGGCACCAGTTATCCGTTTCTATGAGACCCTTCTGGAGGATATCTGTGTCTGATGTGTTTTCGACTATGGCGCCCAATTTGCAGTCATCTGCAAACTTTGTCAGCCATAATCCTCCTGTGTTTGCCTGTACTTCTGAAAAGTAGATGCCGAACAAGAGGGGGCCCAGGACTGAGCCTTGTGGGACACCACTTGTGACCGGCTTGGAGTCTGACATGGCGCCAGCCACTCTGACCCTGTGGGTTCTGTCACTTAGCCAGTTTGCAACCCATCTTGTGACGTATGGGTTTACATTTAAGTTGTTGAGTTTTTCTATGATACCAGAGTGGGGTATTGTGTCGAAAGCTTTTGCAAGGTCAAGGTAAGCTGTGTGGACTGCCTTGCCCTCATCAATGGCCTTGGTGACTGTTTCAAAAAAATCAACCAAGTTTAAGAGGCATGATCTGCCCTTGACAAAGCCAAACTGGGTTGGATCCAATGTCTGTAAGTCCCCTATGTCTTTATTTATGAGTTTCATTATGATCCTCTCCATAGCTTTGCAGACTAGGCCTGTCAAGCTGATGGGGCTGTAAATTCCAGGGTCAGTGGAGGCACCGCTTTTGTGAAGTGGGACCACAGTTGCCGTACGCCACTCCTTGGGTACGTATCCTGAGGTGAGGCTAAGATTAAACAGTTGCCCTAACAGCGGGTTTAATTCCTCATTGAGTTTGTGGAGCACACGACCGGGGACACCATCTGGTCCCATAGATGCTGTGTTTTTTGCCTTGGAGAGAGCAGTTTTCACCTGAGCATTTGAGATGTGTGGGAGGCTACAATCCGCTGGGATAGATATCTCTCCTTTTTGGAATTAGCACTGAACCTGTCAGCCAGTATGTTGGCAATGTCTGTTGGTTCAGTGATTTTTACATCATTTTGAACTAATTCTGAGCATATCTGGGAGTTTCCTCCCAGGTTTCTAACATAGCTAAAAAAGGCCTTATGACTGTCTTTTGAGTCCTTAGCGACTTTTCTTTCAAAATTTGCCTTGGATGATTTTATGAGCGTTCGTAGTTTTTTACTTGTAGTGATCAAGGGTGTCTTCCCTTTTAAGGATTTTGCTCTATCTTGTAGTAGCTTTCTCCTTTTATTGTAGAGCTTGTTAATGGCTGGGGTCCACCAGACTGGGCGCTTGCCTTTGGTGCAAAGAGTCATTGTTTTGTTTGGGATTGCCTGATCCATGCAGTCCTGGAGGTGCTGATAGAAGGCATTTGTAAGTGATTCAGCTGTTTGGGTAATGGTTTCCGCTGGCTCAGGGGCCTTGAAGGAAACCACACCAGTCTTAAGAAGTGTGAAGTTGGCTTTTGAGAAGTTTTTCACTGTGGTCTTTTTTATCTGGGGTGGGGGCGGGATGTGGATAAAGCATGCAGCCGACGCCATTACATCAGTTTTTCTTGCCCCAGAAGTCAGGTGCCCCCGAAATGGGAAGCAATTATATACAAGTTTGCACCTCCAACAAAAAAGCAAATACACCAAAAAGCTTTAAGCATAGGAAACAAGAATAGAGGTACAGTCAATAGAAGCCAGGGGGCTGGAGGGAGGGTAACCAGGACTGCAACAGTGAATACACTCGAACATCTACATTTATGGTAAGTGTACACAACTGTATTATGTGCTTCATGTTTCACTGTTGCAATCATCACATTTGGGTAGATTCCCAAAGCAAAGGATGGGAGGAGGTTATTAGATAGCATTAGGACCAGCTATAAGTCCCTACAAGACTGCAGTGGCATAGCCAGCTCTGGATTAAAAAAAAAAAAATTGGCACGTGGTAATGCTTGGTGAAGGTATGTACAGAACTCCAGTTAGCAGCTTCTAGGATGTCCCTGGTAGGGGCACCTCTGAAAAAGGGTGTAGAGGTAGATGCAGCCCTGGTTGAATGTGGTCTTATGCCCTGTGGGGTAGGTTTTCCATGGTGCTTATAGCAGAATTGAATGCAATGGCCTATCCACTTAGAAATGGTTTGCTTTGAGATGGCCCTCCCCTCTGGCCCTGCAGCAAATGCAACCAGCAGCTGTTCAGATTTCCTGAGAGGCTTAGTCCTGTCAAAGTAAAATCTAAGTTGTCTGTGCACGTCGGAGTGCAGTATTCATTCCCCTTTGTTTTGTGGATTAGAAAAGAAGGTTGGCAAATGAATGGACTGATTAAGGGCCACACTGGATACCACCTTGGACATGAAGGAGGGACTGGCCCTGAGGGACATCCTGTCTGCATGAAAGATGATGAAAGGCTCCACTGCCATGAGGGCCTGTAATTCAGACACCCCTCTTGCTGAAGTGATGGCTAGAAGGAAGGCTGTTTTCCAAGAAAGGAATTTCAACTCTGCATTTGCAGCTGGCTCAATGTATGTCCTCCCTGTGGTCGTGTGGGTTTCGTGTGGGTTTCCTCTGGGTGCTCCGGTTTCCTCCCACATCCCAAAGACATGCAGTAGGTGGATTGGACACTCTAAAATTGGCCCTAGGTGTGAGTGTGTGCATGTGTACGCCTTCTGTGGAAGGTTGGGCGCCGGGATGGCAACTCGACACTGTAAAACTCCACTGCCAATTATGAGCGGACAGATGATCCGCTGTGGCGACCCCTAACCGGAAAAAGCTGAAAGAAGAAGAAGAATTTGCAGCTGGCTCAAAGGGAGATAGAGTGAGCTTTTCCAATACAAAGTTAAGATCTCAGGCTGGAGTAGGGGCTCTACTGGGTGGTCTTAAGTTTTTTGCCCCTCTGAGGAATTGCTTCAGCAGTGGATGAGAGAAGAGGGGTGGTTCTGTATTGTAATGAACTGAAATGGCTGAGGCATGAATTTTGATGGTGGAAAAGGAAAGGCCCTTGTGAAGCATCTCAGTTAAGTATTGAAGAATCTGAGGTAAATTGGGAGCTGCTGTGCTGAGTTTGGCTCCAAGAACAGAATCTTTTCCATTTTTCAGCAAAGGATTTTCTAGTACTAGGCCTCCTTGCCTCCAGAATGACATCCATCACTTGCTTACTGAGTGGTGGTAGCAGAGATCAGGTAATTAGCCAGGCTGCCAGGTTCAGGATTTGAAGCGGTGGGTGCAGAATCAGGTCCTCCTGCTAGGACAGCAGGACAGGGGTCTGAGGCAGATGCCATGTTGCCAGCAATGGCACACTGTGCAAGAGGGGGTACCAGTGTTGGCATGGCCAGTCTGGTGCAAACAGTATTGTCCTTGGGTTTGTCTTGTTTGATCTTTAGTAGTACCTTGGAGAGGAGAGGCAGAGGGGGAAAGGCATAAACTGATAGGTTTTTCCAAGTGAAGGGCAGGCCATCCACTTTCCAAGCTTGTTTGTGGGGAGTCTTGTGCAGAATTTGTCCAATTGGTAGTCCTGGGGGGAAGCAAACAGGCCAATCTCTGGACTCATCCATTTGTTTCTCAACATGTTGATTATCTTTGGTTCCAGTTTCCACTCATGTAGGTCAATGAGATTTCTGCCTAGGTCGTCTGCCAGCATATTTAGCTTTTCTGGCAGGAATTGAGCCTGTAGGTGCACTTGGTAGCTCAAAGCTGTGTTCCACAGATCCATGGCTAGTCTGAAGAGAGGGTATGAGTGGGTTCCCCCTGCTTATTTATGAACCACATAACAGTGGTGTTGTCCGTCTTTACCAATAATTGTCCGGAAGAATGTGGTCCTTGAAGGCTGTCAGAGCATTCTGTACAGCTAACATTTATTTTGATTGATATACAGGTGCATTTGACTCTGATTCCATTAACCCTGAATGCACTGCCCTGCCAAGTGAGCCCCCCATGCATAGTCTGATGCATCTGTTAGGGTTTGGGTGGCAGGGGGTAGAGTGAATCGCAGTCCCTTGTTTTGGTGGCAGGTCTCTGCCCACCAAAGGAACTCTATTTGTAGACAAAGTACGATAGGAATCACTGATTCTAGATCCTGAGAATGTTGACACCATAGGCTTTTTAGATACCATTGTAGTTTCCTCATATGCAGTCTTACATATGGAATTAGTAGAATGCAAGAGGCCATGAACCCCAGGGCTTGCAGTATTTTCCTTGAAGATAGCTGGGTCTTTTTGGCCAGTAGTTTGAAGTAGGCTGTAAAATGAACTTGTTTCTCTGGCATGAGGTAGGCCATCTGGAAAGTTGCATTCAAGCTTGCTCCCAGGAATACAGTTTGTTGGCAGGGTACAAGATGTGATTTCTTTTTGTTTATGGTGTACCCCAGAGAAGTTAGCAATTACATTACAAATGCCAGCTGATTTAATAGTATGTCCTGGCTTTCTGCCTGACTTAGACAATCGTCCAGGTATGGGTATATTTGAACATTTCTTTGCCTGCAAAATGCAATGCACTTTGTGAATACCCTGGGTGCAGTAGATAAGCCAAAGGGCAGTGCAGAGAACTGGTAGCACACATAGCCTGCTCTGAAGCGTAGGTATCTTCTGCAAGATCCCCTTATTGGGATGTGCAGGTAGGCTTTTTCTAAATCCAGTGTTGCCAACCAGGCATCTTTGCCTAGCATGGGAAGCAGCTGATGAAGAGTTAACTTCTTGAATTTTGGGATTACCAAAAATGTGTTTAGGATAGACAGGTCCATGATAGGACGCCAGGAGTAGTCTTTCCTCTGTACCAGGAAAAGTCTTGAGTAGAAACCTTGCCCCCATTCTTCTTCTGGGACAGGCTGAATAGCGCTGATGCTTAAAAGAGAGAGAAAGTACAGTTGTACATGTTCGAGTGTATTCACTGTTGCAGTCATTACATTTGGGTAATCCTGCTGGCAGGTTGCCCTCAGTCGGCCTGAATTCCAAAGTCTTGGGTCCTGCATCGGCTGCTGTCGCCCCTTCCCTGATGTCAGGTCATCAGGGGTATAAAAGAAGCAGCCAGCGCCATTTACCTTAGTTTTTCTTGCCCCATATGTCAGGTGCCCCCTAAAAGGGTAGCCAAAATTGATATATATATATATATATATATATATATATATATATATATAAAAATACATGCACCCACCAATATAAACTTTACCTTCATCTACAAGCAAATACACCACATAGGTTGTATAAATCAGAGAAGGAAAGAAAAGTTCCAGCAGAAAAAAGGGGGATGCTGGGTGGGTAACCTGGACTGCAACAGTGAATACACTCGAACATCTACATTTATGGTAAGTGTATACAACTGTACTATGTTCTTTGTGTTTCACTGTTGCAGTCATTACATTTGGGTAAAGTCCCAAAGCTATGGTTGGGAGGCTGGAGCTAAACAGCAATATTTATTTATTTATTTATTTATTTATTTATTGCAGTTGGTTTACCAGGATAGTCCACTGGGCCTTGAAGAACCCGTTTTCAATGGAGTCCTGTGGAGAAAAGCTCCAAAACAGAAAATAAATGTACATTAACATTTGACAGTAATTTCTAGATACATTGTAGTAACAAAAGATAATGTCCATTAAAAATTAGACAGTAAAAGCAAAAAATGCAGATTAATGAACAAACATAGTAAGTGAATAAGGTAGGTTATGGTATTTAAGGGCATTAGGAGCGGCTATGAGGCCCTGCAGAACTGCAGTGGCAAAGCCTGCCCTGGATTTAGAGTAGAGTGGCAGATGATAGTGCTTTGTAAAGGTGTGCACTGAACTCCATGTAATAGCCTCTAAAATGTCTTTCGTTGGTACTCCCCTGAGAAAGGCTGCTGAAGTGGCTGCAGCTCTGGTTGAATTTGGCCTAATGCCCTTAGGCACTGGCTTGCCATGGTGTAAATAGCAGAAACGAATGCAGTGGCCTATCCACTTTGAAATAGTCTGCTTTGAGATAGCCTTTCCTTGTGATACTGCAGCATATGCCACTAGTAATTGCTCTGTCTTCCTGAACACCTTGGTTCTGTTCAAGTAGAATCTAAGCTGTGTACGTCCAAAGAATGCAGAATTCTCACCCCCTTGTTCTGTGGATTTGGATAAAAAGTTGGCAGATGAATAGTTTGGTTAAGAGCCACACTGGGCACCACCTTAGGCATAAATGTTGGGTTTGTCCTCAGAGACCCTGTCTGGATAAAACATGATAAAAGGTTCCACAGCCATGAATGCCTGTAGTTCTGAAACTCATCTTGCAGAAGTTATTGCTAGGAGCAGAGCTGTTTTCCAAGATAAAAACTTTATATCAGCAGTAGCAGCTGGCTCAAAAGGAGGCAGGGTGAGTCTTTCCAAGACATAGTTGAGGTCCCCCATGCAGGTATTGGTGATCTCCTTGGAGGCCTTAAATTTTTGGCTCCTCTGGGGTACTGCCTTAATAAAGGATGAGAAAAGAGTGGTGGCTCTGTATTATAATGAGCCGAAATGGCAGAGGCATGAATTTTAATTGATGAGAAAGATGGGCCTTTGTCCAGCATCTCAGTTAAGTATTGCAAAATCTGAGGAATATTTGGTACAGCTGTATCAGTTCCTTGTGCTTGGTTCCAAGCACAGAATCTCTTCCATTTTCCAGCATAAGATTTTCTAGTACTAGGCCTTCTGGCTTCCAACGTTACATCCATCACAGCTTTACTGAGAGGTGTGTTTTGTATGACTACATTATCCGCCATGCTGCCAGGTTTAAAGTACTGAGTTGGCTGTGCAGGATCTTATTGTTTTGTTGGGACAGTAGATGAGGTATTTGAGGTAAGGTCCAAGATGGGCACTGAGACAAGTTCCTTAGGATTGGATACCAGTACTGGCGGGGCCAGTCTGAGGCAATCAGTATCATCTTTGGCTTCTCCTGTCTGACCTTTAGGAGTACCTTTGGGAGGAGAGGCAGTGGAGGAAAGGCATATACTGATAGGTTTTTCCAGCTGAAAGATAGCGCGTCCACTTTCAATGCCTGTCTGTGTTAAGTCCTTGTGCAGACTCTTTTTAGTTAGTAGTTGTGAGGGGAGGCAAATAGATCCATGTCCGGGCATCCCCATTTCCTTGTTATCATGCTGAAGACTTGTGGATCCAGCTGCCACTTGTGGGGATCCATGAGGTTTCTGCTTAGTTCGTCTGCCAGAATGTTTTCCTTTCTTGGCAGGAATTGTGCCTGCAGATGTACTTGGTAAGTCAATGCTGTGTCCCACAAAGTCATGGTTAGTCTGCAAAGGGGGAAAGAATGTGTGCCCCCCTGTTTGTTTATATACCACATGACCGTGGTGGTGTCTGTTTTTATCAGTAGTTGTACTGGATGAAGTAGGGCCTTGAAGGCTGTCAGGGCATTTTGAAAAGCTAGCATCTCTTTTTGATTTATAAGTAGATGCATTTGGTTTGAGGTCCATGTGCCCTGAATGGATCTTCCTGCCATGTGGGCCCCCCAGGCATAATCTGATGCATCCGTTGTTAGTGTCTGCCTGGCTGGAGGTAATGTGAATGGCTGTCCCTTGTTCTGATGACAAGCCTTCGCCCACCATCGAAACTCCTGTTGCAGGCAGGGAATGAGAGTAATCATTGTTTCCAGGCTGTGGCTATATTGAGTCCAAACATTTTTTAGGTACCATTGAAGTTTCCTCATATGCAGTCTTGCATATGGAATTGGTAGGATGCAGGATGCAGGATGACATGAAGCCTAAAGCCTGCAGAATTTTTCTTGCAGATAACTGGGCCTTTGTTGCCAACATTTTGAAATGGGTAGGCAGTTGCCTTTGTCTGGCGTGAGATAAGCCATCTGGGCAGTTGTATTTAAGCTTGCACCCAGGAATATGATCTCTTGAGAGGGTACTAGTTTTGATTTCTTTTCATTCACTGTGTACCCTAGGCATGTTAGAAGTCTTTTCACAAATGCCAGATGCTGTAGAAGAATGTCGTTGTTCTCTGCTTGAATTAGACAGACAGTCGTCCAAGTAAGGATATATTTGTATTCCTCTTTGTTTGCAGAATGCAATTACTGGTGCCAGGCACTTTGTAAAGGCCCTGGGCAAAGTAGATAAGCCAAAGGGCAGTGCAGAGAATTGGTAATGCATTGAGCCAGATTTGAATCTGAGGTATCCTCTGCATGATTGTCTGATTGGGACATGCAGGTATGCCTCTTTTAGGTCTAAAGTCACAAGCCAAGCATTCTTGCCCAGCATGGGCAGAAGCTGCTGTAAAAGTCAGCATTTTGAATTTTGGTATATCCAGGAATGTGTTCAGAATAGATAGGTCCAGTATTGGTCTCCAGCCCTTGTCCTTTCTGGGTACCAAGAACGGTCTTGAGTAAAATCCTTGTCCCTACTCTTGCGCTGGTACTTGTTGAATGGCCCCCCATGTCCATGAGGGATGAGGCTTGTTTTTGCACCTCTGCCCATTGACTTTTTGGCAGATCTGGCCAGCCGTTTGCCTTTGGCAGGGTATGGAAATGGAACTTGTAGCCTTGTAACACTATTTAGAATCCACTTGTCCTTGGTTATAATGTGCCAATTTTGAGAAAAAAGTGCTAATTTTCCCCCTAAGGGTGCTGCCAGGAGATAAGTGCTTGGTGCAGGCAGGGGGAAGTCATTGGGACTGTTTCCTATATGGTTGTGATTTGTCTTCTCCAACTTTGGAGGTAGAACCACCCCATTGCTTTGAACTGTATGAACCTTGTGCCTGAGATCTGCCTCTAGGGTGTCTGAATCTGGCCTTTAAGGTCTGTCTGACACAGGAAAAGACCAATTCTTTGAAGGCCAGTGCCTACTAAACCTAGGTGGCTGTACTTGTAAAAAATATTTGACAGTTTGCATAGATTTAGCTTTGTCTTCCATTTTCTTTAACACCTCTTCTGCCTTAAAACCAAAGTAACATGCTGTAAAGGTGCATCTAATAATTTAACTTTGACATGATCAGGCAGATTTTGTTCCTTCAACCAAGCATGCCTCCTAATTACAGAACCCATAACTGCGGCCCTGCAGGAGGCCTCCAAAGAATCAAAACCACATTGGCAAAGTATGCTTTCCAACTTGTTCAGCTGCATGCAATAAATCCTGCATTTCCTTGTTTTCTGCACATTCAGAGTTTAACGACATTTTCTGTTTAAGCAATGCCATGACATGTTGCTGATATTT
The DNA here is from genome assembly GCF_019279795.1 of Protopterus annectens. Taxonomy (NCBI): domain Eukaryota; kingdom Metazoa; phylum Chordata; order Ceratodontiformes; family Protopteridae; genus Protopterus; species Protopterus annectens. Next base: position 960,934,161 of record NC_056734.1, on the reverse strand, counting down.
GAGCATATGAAACTGACAGTTTAAGGCCCTTATAGTCAAGGTAGCAGATGTGTAAACCTTTTTTCCACATCTATCCAGTGCCCTAGAATCCCTGTCAGAGAGGGTAGGGTTTTTTGCAGTGGAAGCCCTAACTCCTTTGGGACCCTGTGAAATAGTTTCTGGGTCTGCAGCAGGGTTTTTAAAAAGGAATTTATGAGAGTCAGGAACCCTGTAATATCTGTCAGGCTTAACAGGAGCTGGAGGTAAGGAGTCAGGGGTCAGACTAGACTCCAAAAACACATCTACAATGTCTAACACAGGTGGAATTGCTACAGGCCTGTGTTGAGGAAGTAAATGGAAATCCCTGAGCCTCTTTTTAGATTCTGAAAAATCTTGGCTCCCCCAGTGAAAATGCACCCTCATGGTATGCAAGGTTTCCCCAAAAGAATAGTCCTCTGGAGGAGAAGCTGAAGGTATAGATTCTTCAGCATCAGAATCCTCATGGGGGGGGGGGATATTCCTGATCAGAAGAAATAGAAACCTGATTGGAAGATTGATAGTCAGTCTCTTGCCTAGGCCTCTTATCAGGAGGAGGATAGGAACCCCTGATCAAGATAATCAAGTCTTCGACCATTTTGAGCATCTGTTTTTTTGGTCATAGAGGCCTGTCCATGTGGCTCAAGTTTGTTTCTTTGCTTTAGAAGGTGCTTTAGTCTTTGCCTTTGAAGCTGAAGTCTGTTTAATGTAAAGATGTTTAGGTCTGAATACACCCTCAGAAGCCGGTGCCTGCTCAGCAGCTCCAGACCCAACTGAGGGGATAGTGTCCGAGGCTCCAATACCTTGAGTTTCCAGCGGCATAGCGTGGGAGTCAGTAGCGGACTGTGACTCTAAAGTAGCGGGCGTCAGGGGCTGCAAAAATGCCTCACTGAGAATAGGCGACTGGCTTAGGAGAAGCTTCGTCGTCGGTTCTGGACCTCGGTTGTTTCTCTCTCTCCTTTTCTTTGCGTTTTTTGTGAACTCCGGTAGTCAGATGACTATCCGACGACATTTCTGGGTAATTAAACTGGCATCCAAAATAGTTTAAAGCAAAATCATACCGATGCTTAATAGTGCATTGGTTAAATCTAGCACAAAACAGACAACCAGAAACGCTGTGATCAGGGCCTAGGCAAGGAATACAGTAAGAATGAAAGTCCTTATGAGGTATTTGCTTTCCACAAGAAGTACAATTATTAACATTTTCTGACATTGGTCTGGAGCAAGAAAAAAAGTTTCCCCAATGGGGTACTTAGCTTTATTGAAGACTTTGGGTCTGAAACTCGAACATGAAAATCTCAGGAGTCGGCCGGCACGTGCAAACTGCTTCTGCTTCAGGCACTGTGCGGCAAGAAAGACTAAAGAAACCGGCGTCAGCAGCTGACGCTGGACCCAAGACTTTGGAATTCCGGCCGACTGAGGGCAACCTGCCAGCAGGATTACCCAAATGTAATGACTGCAACAGTGAAACACGAAGAACATCTTGCTTTTGAGCCTCTACCCACTGATTTGGGGGTAGGTCTGGCCAACTGTTTGAAGTGGAATCTGTATTCCTGGGAAACTATCTTTAAAACCCATTGGTCCTGGGTAATGAGTTCCCAATTTTTTGCATGCAGGGCAATCTTTCCCCCTAAAGGAAAGAGTCAGTTGAGCAGTGCTTGGAAGGTTTAAAGTTAAGTCATTGAGACAGTTTACCATAGGGGGTAGTCTTACTACTCCCTGCTTTGGAAGTGGGAGCCCCCAACTGTTTAGGCCTGTGCATACCTTGGAACTGAACCCTGGGTGTTTTGCTGGTTCTGGGTTTGGACTGAGAAGGCCTGGAAGAGGCAGGAAAGGAACAATTCTTAGAGGGCCAATGCCTACTAAATCTGGGAGGCTTTTTCCTCCATCTTTAAGTACTTCTGCTTTGTTCCCAAACAGGTGGTCTTGGTTTAAGGGAGCATCCAGTAATTTAGCTTTAACATGATCTGGCAAAGATTGCTCCTTAAGCCAAGCATGCCTTCTAAGTACAGACCCAGTGACAGCAGCCCTGCAAGATGCCTCTAATGAATCAAAACCATCATCTACAATGTCCAGTACAGGAGGGATAGCTAAAGGCCTGTGTTGAGGCAGGAATAAGAATTCCCTAAGCCTCTTTTTGTAGACAGAGTAATCCCGTCTTTCCCAGCGGAAATGCTCCTTTAGAATATGCAAGGTTTCACCAAAAGAGAAATCCTCTGGAGGGGGAAGCAGAGGGAATGGAATCCTCTGCATCAGAATCCTCATAGGTAGATAAGGGCAAATCCTGGTCATCAGAGAAAACAGAAATTTCAGAATCCTGATCAGAAGAATTAGAAGGAAAATCAGTCCTAGATCTCAGAGGGGGAAGGGTGGCTTACCCTGATTAGAGTAATAAAGTCTTCAGCCATTCTTATTTGTTTTTTAGGCATAGGGGCCTGACCATGTGGTCTGGGCATCGGTTTTCTAGGCATGGATAGAGTTTTAGGCCTTGAAGAAGAAGAAGATGGCATTGGTTTAATATGCAAGTCAGTAGGCCTGAATACACCCTCAGAAGCCGGTACCTTCACAGTGGCTCCAGACCGATCCAAGGTGACATCCACAGATTCCACAGTCGAAGAAGCATCTCACGGCATACTGGACTCCAAATGTGTCTCAGTAGAAGCCTGCAAGTCTGAAGTAGCGGGTATCAGGGCCTATGAAAGCACATCACTGAGCACCGGCGAACTGGCAACTAGATTAGGATAATCATTGTCGGCAGCTTTGGACTTATGCAATCTGTGTCTGTCTTTATCTTTCATTTTTTTCAGAAAGTTGGTAGTTGGGTGGCTTACTGAAGCCATTTCTGGATAATTGAACCAAGTACCAAAATATTTGGCAGCATAAATTAACTGACGACGAATAGTATGAGGTTTGAATAAGGCACAAAACCGACAGCAAGGTACGTCGTGGTCTGGGCCTAAGCAAGGAATGCAATATGAATGAAAATCTTTATGAGGTATTTGCTTTCCACAAGAAATACAATTATTAACTTTTACTGACATTGGTTTAGAGCAAGAAAAAGGATCCCCAATGGGGTTCTTAGCTTAGTTGAAGACTTCGGATCTGAAACTCAAAAACGAAAATTTTTGTAATCGGCCGACCGGCACTTGTGAACTGCTTCTGCTTTGGGCAACGCACGTCAAGAAATACTGATGTAATGGCATCGGCTGCATGCTTTATACCCCCGACTACCTGATGATATAGAAGATGAGACAGCAACTGACACAGGACCCAAGACTTTGATAATCAGACCGACTGAGAGCTACTGCAAGCAGATAACCCAAATGTGATGACTGCAACAGTGAAACACGAAGAACATTTGATATTGGGTGGTAGTTTGTAAGCACAAGGGACTGACCCCCTTTGTGCAATTGTACGCAAGACATTTTCCAAGAGTTAGGTACTTTGGATTCTGTTATTGACCTTTTTATGAGGATGGACACGGGATAGGCTATGGCTTCTGCAGTAATCTGCAGAAATTCTGCAGGTAGGTTTGTCAGCTGCTAGTGTTGTTGGTTTAAGTGATTTGAGGAGTGTAGCAATTGTTTTAGTGGAGTCTGGGTTGACGGAGAAACTGGGGTGGTTGTTTTCTGTATTGGAAAGGGTGGGGGTTACTGTTGTTGTGGGGTTGGTGTTAGTGTTTTGGGTATTGACTAGGGCTTGGATTGTTTCAGTGAAGTATTTGTTAAATTGGGTGGGGATGTTGTCTATGTTATTTGGCAATACTGGGGAAGGAGTGGTAGGTTTTCCTGGGTGTAGTAGGTTATTTATTGAGGCTCAGAATTTTTGAGGGTTGTTGATGCATTTTTCCTGTATTGTTTTACAGAAGTTAGTTTTTTTAAAGTTTTATTAGTTTTTTTGGCTCGACTACAGAGCTCATGGTAGTTCTGTCTCAGGGCAGAGGTTTTATGTTTGTGAAATTGTGACCAGGCTTTGTCTCTTTCTTTCATTACAGACCTAGTATCTTTTGATAGCCAAGGTGTGTGGTTGGTTTTAATTCTAGTGGTCCTGGGCGGTGCATGGGATTTTAGGAAGGTTGAGTTAAAGTACTCTACAGCTTCATCTAGTGATAGTTGTTTTATGGGACTCCACGTACAGGATTTTAGTGAGTTGATTAAGTCTTGATGGTCACTGAGACAGTCAGGGAGACAGTCTGACTGGCGGGCCAGAGTGGGGTCAGATAATAGTGTCCATTTCCAAGATTGACTGCCGTTTGGAGGTTTTGTCTATTCTTTTGGGGGTAGTTATAACTTGGGTAAATCCATGGAGGTTAATATAGGTAGGGGGATTTTGGCTGGTACACTCAGACCAGTCAATGTTAAAGTCACCTAAAAGTATGGTTTCTTGTGGAAGGGATGATGTCAACCAGTTAAGTAGATTTTCTAGTATGCTAGTGTTATTGCCTGGCGGGATATACCCTCCTGCAATAATTGTTTATTGGGGTTAAGTTTTAGTCTGGCTAGAATTAATTCTATGTCTTGGACTCCTTGCGAGTTAAAATCAAATTGTTCCAGAGAGAGGTTGCTTTGGAAAAAGTATGGCTACACCTCCTCTTTTTTTTCCAGACCTATCTTTGCGTATTATGTTGTAACTGGGGACTGATATTTCATTGTCATGATATTCAGGCTTAAGCCAAGTTTCTGTTAATATTACAATATCAGGTTTGTATAGGGCTAGTAGGACATAGAGGTCCTGTGTTTTGTTGAGTATGCTTCTTACATTTATGTTTAGGAGGAGGAGGAATGAGGTAGGTCTTGCATATAGAGGATTAGGCTTTGTTGAATTTGTGCTTTTACAATTTTTGGGTCCTGGATTTGGGTGAATGTCACCACAACATGAGAGTTTTTGTAGCAGGTGTAGATAAAGCTTGTTTAGTTTGTGGAATGTTTGTCTACGGGATGAGCGGGATTAAGCTTTATAGGTAGTACATTTAGGTAGACAGGAGGGTGGGTAGGGTGGAGAAGAGGTCACATGGTGATAAAGGGGAATGGTTAGGTTTAGTGGAAGTGGTAATAGAATCAGTTTGCCATGGTGTTGGTGGGGTAAAGTAAAGTTGCGTGTGATAGGAGGAGAGGATAGACAGGAGGAGGAGAGAAGAGAGGGTTAATGTGTGTAGTAGTGATTGTAGAAGGTGAGTGCTAGGAGTAGAGGACATGTTATTTTGTTGAGAGAGAGTTTGGTGTGTATGTGAGTGCTAACAGTAGTTGTGTGGGACCTGTTGTATAGGGTGTGGTTGCCTGTGTTGGAGTGGTGGATGATAGGTGTGGTCTGATTAGTAATTGGGATTGAGGAGTGGTTGGTGGTGTGGTGTATGATTATAAATGTAACTGATATGGGGGTGGGTGAGAATGGGGGTAGGGTAGGGGAGCGAAGTGAGCCAGAGCGGTAGTGAGGGCGAACGGATCAGGGCTGCACCGTCCACAAGAAGCAGACAAAGAAAAAGAATCAGGGAGAGAGGTTAGTCAAGTTGTGGATGGGTAGCTGTAGTACTAATAACACTACCTTGATACTGGGCCTAAAGAGTTTTAAGTAATTAGTTTTGTCCCTTTCAGGCTGCTAGTTGTTCTTAATGCAGTCTTAGAGTTTGTAGCTTTACTCTAAGCAAAAGATGTCTAGAAGTATGATGCCACTAAGTTTATAGGGAGAGGTTGGCTACGTTAGGGAAGGACAGTGTGAAGATACTACTACTACTACTTGGGTTTAAGCACAAGTCTATGGTGGAAAGGACTGGTCTCAGATCATGGAGAGAAGTCAGGGAGGCAAGGAGTGTGGGTTAAAGGGGGTAATATCGGGGAAAAATACAGAGGGATTATAAAAAAGTAAGTGTGTCAGGAGTGAAAGACAGCTATAGTGAGTGGAGTCAAAGCACACAGGTGATGCAAAGGGGGCTGTGGTGGAGGGGAAGAAGAATTATACAGCAGATGGCACTTATAAAGTATCAATGCAGTTTTTCTCGGTATTTCTGTAGTCTGCTTGACAATGGCCCAAGTACTGACATATCATTTGCAAGTGTATTCCTGCAGGCACACGTGAATATCAGAACGTTTGTGTTCATTCAAGCACACACAATGCTGCCCTTCTCATGTTTATGAATGCCTTTCCATGTAATGGCAAATAAGAGCCCAGTAATCAAATCAAGACATGATAAATGAACGCCACAGTGGTGCAGCAGTAGTGTTGTGGCCTCACAGCAAGAGGTTCTCTAGTTCGATTCTCAGCTGGGGAACCTTCTATGCAGAGCCTGCATGTCCTCTATGCATTAGTGTAGGTTTCCTCCCACATTACGAAGACATGCGTCTGGAGCATTTCTCCTTGGGCCTCCGCTGAAAATTGGCTTAGTTCCAAGTCGGACTTTCCCAGTAAACAAATGTTAAATAAAAAAATAAACGCCGCTTCACAAAGCACACTGCTGAGAAACTGATTTGTGCAGATAATGGCCAAGTGTTAGCATGTGTGATTTGCATTTCAAGAATTCAACCTGAACTTGTGAAGTAGTTTGCAAGATATGTTATGGGAGAAATTACTGGCAGCTACTATGGTGGTCATGCTGTAGTCTACCTTTGAAATGTTGGAGCCAGAGTTGTGTTACATAAGTAACTGTTGCCATTGCCTTCCCAGTTTGCATGATGTTAAGGAAAATATAGAAAAATCGAATGCGGTACACTTTCCTTCATGCAAACAGGCTAAGTGGCGAAGTGCATCCATCAGCACTCTGGACAGTACTGACTGTAGAAAAAACACCTGCTGCCCCTAGCTTTCTTTGCAGCATAGTGTGTAAGAGCAGTGAAGTCCTACTTACAGTACAGATCCAGGGCTCAAATCCAGATTATTCCTTTTTTTTTTTTTTTTGTAGTCATTGATAGTCACACTTGTAGTCCTGATCACATTCGCTTAGCTAATGCCATCCTGACACTTTTTGGTGTTTATGCTAGCTATTGCCCATGAACATAGGAGACAGATTCAAGGATTACACTTAAGAAATTGATCCGTAAACTGATTCCTTTAGTTGTTCCTTTAAGATATCAAAACCCAAACTCTCTGGTTGTTTTCTGTGGTGACCTTCCTACACATTGTGCTCTGAACCTTAATCATTAGGTGATGATTGTTAATCAAGAGTCTCTCATCCTACAAAATAAAGACAAAGAAACAACCAGCAAAAATTACACCAGCCCATTATTTTAATACAAAATGGATTTTATTTTGGTCTGGTTTACCTGTAATTAGGATGCATACTTTACAATCAAGCATTAACGTAAACAATAAATCTGTTCTAAAATGCCAGTTTTGGAGCCAAATTATAATAATTTGCATTAATGTCAATAAAAACTGCACACACCTGGAATCCATTATATTTATTTAACTGCAACTTGCTACTTTTCACAACTGAGCAGTGATCATCTGTCTGGATGCCATGGTAAATGGAAGATTCTTTTTTTTTTTATTTTGTCACTACATATAACATACTTAGTGAACAAATAGTGGATGCTTTAAGGTACTATTGGCCTATGCTGCTAGGGGATAGACAGCTGTATAAGATTAACAGAGTCCCCTATGCCTCTTGCAGAAAAGGTAGAAGCATAGCTGATTTTGTAGTAAATGATTGATTTGTTTTGCCATGGTAAATGGAAGATTCTTTTTTTTTTTATTTTGTCACTACATATAACATACTTAGTGAACAAATAGTGGATGCTTTAAGGTACTATTGGCCTATGCTGCTAGGGGATAGACAGCTGTATAAGATTAACAGAGTCCCCTATGCCTCTTGCAGAAAAGGTAGAAGCATAGCTGATTTTGTAGTAAATGATTGATTTGTTTTGCCTGCACCTAATATTAATATGCATGTTGAAAGTAAAGTTGGTATATATGGATGTGGTAAATGTTCAATATGTCATCTTGTTAACTTTCCAAAAATTAATAATGTCAGTTTTAAACCCATGTACAAAGTTGACTGTAAAACAACTTATGTTTTGCAATGCCCCTGTAAGTTGTTCTATATTGGCGAGAGCCTTCAAAATTAGGTTTCAAGAGGATATTAGGAATATGCGTTTGGAGAGTCCTCTGGCTATTCACTTTAAGAATTTTCAAACAAGTGATGCTTCTTTATTAAGGGGAAGTATTTTAGAGCAAGTTAAACTTCATATTGAGGAAAAAGCAAATTTTAAACAAATTATTGCATAAAGAAACTGTTTACATTTTAAAATACAATACTTTAGACCCCAAGGGGTTAAATAAAGATTGTGAATAGAAATGCGATTGATTGGTTGATCGTTTTATTGGAATGTTAATTGTTTTATATGTATGCTTATATATATCGTTTGACAAGATTTTTGCTCCTTTGAAGGTTTTTATGCCAATTCACTAGAGTTATTAAAATGTTTATTATATATGTGGCTGTGATTTTGTTTTCTTTGTTCTTTTGTGGCTTGGTGCACATATCCTTCATCAAATTTATCCCATATTTTTTGGGAAGAGGTTTCTGAGAGCTCCCAATGCACAATGGAGCAGCATTTTTTTATTTGGATGAGAGAGGGAATAGGAATACCGATCCATCTTTTCGTATCTGGCAGAGGATCCTTAAGAGATTGATCGTAAATGGATAATCCGTTTTCCACTGTTGGTGATAGTCAAGCTGCAACCCTACCACTGGGTTCACAGAATATGTATCTTACGTTGCTATTTAGAGTCTAATGTTTACTTTAACATTTTGTGCCTCTACATATATGTGGGAGTAGATACATCACCTAGGGGCTTATATGCTTTTAAGAGCCACAGTACAAACATTTAATCCAGATGGTATAGAGGATAAAGAATTTAAATGGAGGTGGGTTGCAGTGGCACAGATGTGTTCAAGAATGGATTAAAACCTGTCTCGTTTAGACAGTTTCTTTGTGGATATCAAAGATAAATTGAGACAGTATGAATGCTATTTAGTGGAGAGGAAAGCGTAAACTTAGACGTGATCTTAAGGACTCCAAAAATAAACTGGCTTTTTTGTGGAAGTTTAAAAATTGCAGGCAAAGTAGAGTCCCACAGAATGGAAGTGGTAAGAGTAATAATGGTTACATTTGCGTCTTCTGAAGGTAGTGATTATATTACAGATTGAGATAGTGAAGACAGCAATTTTCCATCTTTAGCAGATGCACATGACCCCGCCAACCATGAGAGAAGGTTTCAGAGCAGGGTCCAAGAGGGACAAGCATTTGAATACAACAATAAAAGGTGGACAGGGACAATCAGATAGAATGTATGGACATTTTAAACAGAGCTCAAAGAAAGGTGGATGGCAATACCTTATTAGTAAATGGTGATAATGTAGTATAACATCTCTGGAGCTGGTTTATCAGATACAGCTGTGTCTGCTTTAAATTTGGGACTTAAGTCTCTATGGTCTTGCCAAGGTTATGTACTACAATGTGAAATATGAGTGATACACAAGTTACATCTTGTGTGTTTTTTTGCTACAGATGATCAATTAAAATACGATCAGTGCTGAAACTTTAACTCAGATTAAAGTTTTTATTCTTGTTTTTCTAAAAGTGAAACTGCCATTGATGTGTGTAATAACGCATACTGTATGTTAGATACGAACAGTGTGAAAATCAAAAGTACTTTTATACCCCCCCCTTTACAAATGGTATTGAAAATTTTTCTGCTGCTTTCAATTTTGCTGTTGAACAATTATACAGTAATTTTAATAGGCATGAGGTTAACTAAGAATGAATGTCAAAGATTACTAGACTTGAGTAATAATCTGAATTTAGTCATTAAACCTGCACATAAAGGCGGTAAAACTATAGTGATGAATTGCATGCGATATGTGAAAATGTATTTTGAACATCTTGATGATGAGGATATTTATGAAAAAATTAATACAAAAAGTTATAATAATGGTATTTGTGAATATCAATAGCTACTTAAAAGAGGTTCTAGGTGGAGATATTTTACTAAAAATCATGTAGAAAAGAAATTTAATCCTGATAACTGTAATTTAGCTATTTTTGTCGTCCAAAAATTAAGGGCTTAGGTAAATTGAAGGGGCAACCTACTGTAGCTGCACAAATATTTTTTTAACATAATATTGGTGTTTTTTTACATAGTTATTTTTTTTCTTGTAGTACAAAGTATTCCTTCATATACAAGAGATACTCAAGACTTCTTACAGAAAATCTCTAATACCATGGGAAAGAGATATATACTGGCTATACTTAGATGCAGTCAGTTTATATACAAATATTCAACATAGGCATGGAATTGAGTGCTTATATTACTTTTTAAATCTAATTTTACTACAGATTTAATATAAAAATTAAAAAAAAAATGTTATTTAAAATACTGAGATCTATCATCAGAAATGGGGCGGTGATGGGTGTTATCTTTTACCCCATGTATGCAAACATAGCTATGGCTAAATTTGAGTTAGAATATTTATACAGACATACTTTTTTTTTAGGAAATATGTAATTATGTATTTTTGTTTTATAGATTTAATCTATTTATGTAAAGGGGGTTTTGATTTAGATCAATTTATGCAAGATTTATAAAGCAATCTGTTTCATTTCCATTTTAAGGGAAAACAAAGAGGGGCAAAAGTTAATTTTTGGATGTAGTTTTGACAGGGATGATTACAGTAAAAAAAATATAACCTCTATTTTTAGAAAATCTGTAGGAAGAAATATATTTTTACATGGCTCTAGTCATCCAAGCCATTTAATAACAGCACTACTGGATAGTGAATTTCTTAGGTTAAGTAGGTTGTGCAACCATGACATTTTTTTTTTTTAATAAGTGGATGAAACTTTTAAGATGTTTATTAGCAGAGGCTATACTAAAGAAGTTAGAAATGCTTTGCAAAGAGTTATTTTGAATATACAGCGTATTAATGTGTTAGATGAGAATGTTAATAGTTGTGTTGAAAAGAAAAAAAAAATCATACAGATAATAGTAGGACAGAAAAAGTATAAGTATAGCAGATTTTGTAGTACATAATACATTTGCTTTATGTACACCTAATATTAATGTGCATGTTGAAAGTAACATTGGTACATATGGATGTGGTAAATGTTCACTAGATCATCTTATTGTTAATTTTCCCAGAATTAATAATGCGAGTTTTAAACCCATGCAGGAGATTTGATTGTAATACAAAGGGAATAATTTATGTTTTGTAATGCCCCTGTAAGTTGTTTTATACTGTTGAGAGCCAACGAGCCTTCAAAATTAGGTTTCAAGACCATATTAGGGATATTAGAAATATGCGTCTGGAGAGTCCGCTTCCTATTCTTTTTAAGAGTTTTCATACAAGTGATGATCCTTTAAGGGTCTGTATTTTAGAACAAGTTAAACTTCAGATGGGGAAAAGGCAAATTTTAAACACATTGGTGCATAAATAAACTATTTATATTTTAAAATACAATACTTTAGACCCTAAGGGGTTAAAATAAGGATTGCGAATGGAAATATGCGATTATTGGTGGATTGTTTTATATGTATGCTTATATAAATGGTTTGATAGGATTTTTACTCGTTTGAAGGTTTTTGTGCCAAGGAGCTAGAATTATTAAATTATTATATCTGTGGCTATGTTTTTTTTTGTTTTATAAAAGCATTTAAATGCATGACAATTGCCTTACTCTTTCTAAACCTATGGCTTCATCTACTATTTGATGTACACAGAAACCTTGTAGAGGATTGTTAAAAGGTAAAGTGCAAGTGGGACTAAAATAATTGGACCAAGGGCATGCAGTTACATAGGTGACATGATTGGGTTGATTCTGCTGTTCTACATGGTTCACACATTAGTTTTTAACAAATTTACACTTGGACCAGCTAATCTTTGATAACAGGAGTTCCTACCTACCCAGGTTAACAACAAAAGGGACAGAATCCTTCCTGCATTTTTTTTCCTTCGAAGTAATCATTCACAGCTGCAAGCCATTGGCACCTAACAATGGTACACACCCTACACTATGTTTACATTTGCTACACTAAGTCAGAAGTTTGATATTCAGCAGCTGCAATGAGTCCACATCTCATTTGCATCTTCACAGTTCTCAAAGGGCTGAAACTACACTATAAAAAGGTAACAGTGTAGCTTGGGAACTTGATGGTATGTTGACTTCTGTATTCAGATAAAAAAGAAGAGTGGTATTTCTTTGAAGGTGATTTCTCTGCAAAGAAGTACTTATATGATAAGGTATGCTTCTATTATTCAAGGACATTATTTTTTATTTTATTTTACATTTGTTGACCAGGCTGGTCTAGCTGGATACATGTCCATTTTCAGTAGAGGCCCGGGGAGAAAAGCTCCACATAGAGATACATAATAATACAATTACATAAAAGAAGTTATACAGTGTTAAGAAAAAATATTTAGGAAATTTAAGATAGTACAGTCAAAAATTTTTTTTTTTTTTTAATAGTATTCCAGTTCATAGGTTACAGTGATAATTGATGCATAAAATGCTTATAATTAGTGTATGTAGGATAGATTGTAAATGTTTCATATGAAGACAAAGGAAGGCAGGGAATGAGTTAGAGGGAGAAGAAATTAGTCAGGGTTAGTGCAGGTACATAGCCAGTGATTACTGAGATGTGATTTTAGATGTTTTTTAAAAAGTAGCAGAGAAGTCTGAGCTGTGATTTTGGTCGGAAGTTTATTCCATAATTTTCCTACAGAGTTTGAGAACAAGGAGTCACCTGCTGAGTTGTTTTATTTAGTAGTGTTAATCAGTAGTTTGTTTGAGGAATGTAAATTTTTGAGGTTATTATAAGGTGTGATAAGGCTAGAGAGTATAGGAGTGTTGTTAGGTTGATACAGGGTCTTGTGGGCTAAAGTAAGTTGGTAAAATTGAAGCTGGTTAGGGAATTCAAGCCAGTTTAAGTGTTTAAGATTTAAGCAGTGGTGGGTTCTGAAAGAAGAGCCTGTAGCAAATCTAGCAATATTATTGTAGGTAGTTGCTAGTTTCTTGAGGTTGTTTTTGGAGATATTAGTATATATCGGAGCAGCTTAGAGCAGAGTGGATAAAAGGTGAGTTCGAGCTATGGCAGACCTAGCTTCTGGTGAAAGATGGTGTTTGATGCGATAGAGGGATCCTAGTTTCTTATTAATTAATTTTATTGTATTGTTTATGTGTGTCTCAAAGTTTAGGTTGTTGTCAATTGTTATACCTAGAAATTTAGTGGTAGGGTCAGGTGAGATAAGGGTACCATTATTAGAAATAAGATTTATCTGTACAGGGGAAGACTTTTGGTTGGGGTGAAAAGTAGCAATTTAGTTTTTTGGGGGTTTAGGAGAAGGCAGTGGTAGGAGAACCATTGTTCAACAGTATTACATGCTTTTTGAGTAATTGACTGAAGTTCGGTTGGTGAGGAAGCAGAGCAGATTAATGTAGAGTCATCTGTGTACTGAATGCAGGTGGAGTATGGGATTTCAGATTGCAGGTCATTTATGAAGATAGAAAATAAAAGTGGGCCTAAAATAGAGCCCTGTGGAATGCCGAGGGAGATTGGGAGGTGATTGGATAGTTCATTTTGCCAGAGTACGGCCTGATGACGATTGTCATGGTAAGATGTAAACCATTTTAAAGATAGAGAATCCAAGGAGAGAGACTTAAGGGTGTGGAGTAGAAGTTGATGGTTGACCATATCAAAAGCTTTGGATAGGTCAATGAAAACTGCGGATGATAGTCTATTGTTATTACTGTTGTGGTTGATACAGTTTGTGAATGATAGCAGGGCAGTGGTAGTACTATGAAAAGGTCTAAAGCCATGTTGGCAGTTGGCAAGTAGGTTATTTATAGTGATTGAGTATCTGCTTGTGAATGTATTTTTCCAAAATTTTAGCTATAGGGGATAGTAAAGCTATGGGATGATAGTTGGAGAAGTCATTGGAATTTCCACCTTTATGTAAAGGGATGATATGTGAGATTTTCCAGATTGAGAGTACTTCACCTTCTTTTATAGATCTGTTTATCAGAATGGAAATAGGGTAGGCTAAGGCTTTAGCACCTTTTTGCAAGAATTCTGCTGGGAGTTTATCTGCAGATGGGGAAGGTTGGTTTTAACTTTTGGAGAAGGGAGGAGATGTAAGAAGTGGATACTGGTTGGGGGTGAAATTGTGGGGGTAGATTATGAGAAGATGTGGGCAAGTTAGATATATCAGGTGATAGGTGGCTAGCTAGAGTTTGGATGGTTTCTGTGAAGAAAGAGTTGAAGGCATTGGCAGTTTCTTTTGGATTATTGGGGTTAGATCCTTGGGGACTGGGTGTGATTGATTGGCCTGGGTAGAGAAGATTATTAATACTAGCCCAGAACTTTTTAGGTTGTCTGGTAGAGGATTGTTGTAATTGTAGATAGTAATTCTTTTTATCTAGCAGGATGGCTCTTTTAGTACTGTTTCTGTGTTCTCTAAAGGTTTGATGGTCTGATGGATTCTTGGAAGTACGCCATTTTGTCCAATAATTTATTTCTAAGTAGGATTTTCTGTTTAGTAGTAATAGTAAGCCATGGGGCTGGTTTAGCTATGGTTCTGATAGAATGGGTTGGAGCATGATGATCCAAGATAGCCAAGAATGTAGAATTAAAGTATTCCATGGCATTATTGAGAGGGAGAGTTTTTAATGGAGACCAATTACATTGATTAAATTCTGCTTGGAAAAGTTCTAGGTTGAAATGCTTTTTAGAGCGTATTGTTCGGAAAGTGTTTGGGAATGTTATGTTGGTTTTATGTCTAATAATATATGTCAGACAATGGTTGCTAAGGTCATCAGGAAGGATGCCTGTTGTCTAGGTTTGCTGTGGGGTATTAGTTAGTATCCAGTCTAAGGTGGTTGCCTTATTGATTTTATTGGTTCTGGTATGGTGATTAATTAGTTGTGAGTAGCCATACAGGTTAATGTGGGTGGTGGGATTTATATTTGTGCAAGAGTTCCAGTCAATGTTAAAGTCCCCAAGAATAATTGTTTCTTGTGGGATATTACTAGTGAGCCAGCTAAGACTAGTCTTCTAATATATTACAGTTGTTCCCAGGGGGGAGATAGACACAGATGATATTTATGGCTTTACTATTATTTAGCTGCAGTTTGGAGATTATTATTTCTGCACTAGCATTAGTAGGGAAGTTAAGGTTAAGTGTACTGACATGTAGCTGAGTTTTATAGAGGACTGCTACTCCACCTCCTTTTTTGGAAGTACGGTCGAGTCTAATAATATTATAGCCAGGTGGGATGATTTCAATGTCTTTAATGGAAGGTTTTAGCCATGTTTCTGATAAACATAGGATATCAAATGGCTGAGTCTGTAAGAGAGCATGGAGTTGAGTAACTTTGTTGCATATGCTGAGTATGTTTAGGTGAGCAATAGAGAGTGAGTTGGTAGGTTTGGGAGGAGGAGGTTTTATAGTATTATTGTGGTTTATAACTGTTGTGGGAGGGGGATTATTTGGGCCTGGGTTAGGGTGAATATCACCATCTAATAGAGATAGAAGGGGTGCTATAGGTTTAAGGTGCACTGGTTTGCTGTGGAAATCAAATAGTTTTCTAGTTTTTGGGTAAGAGAAGTTGATGCGAGTAATTCGATGATATTTTGGTAATTGGTAGCAAGGTATATAAGGGATATTTAGCCAGTAATGAGAACATTATGGACTTAAAAATGTATTTATACAGCTAGTAGAAAAATTAAGATTGATCTGTATGCACTTATACTTCACTACTGGCATAGGCAGGTTTGGCATGCATTTACATTTATGAGGTAGGTTATACTTTCAGCACAATCTTCTTACCATTTGCTTTTGCAATTTCATATGGGATTGGAGAGGAACGTAATGTACATGTTGCTGATGCTGGTGTTATGCTTCTCAAATGGCCCAGGGCAACCTCCACAACAGTAGTAGGCACAATGAAAATTGGCTGGCATTCATAATTTGCATTCTTTATTTAGCAATGATAATAGGGGTTGGCATAATGGCTAAGGTGCTTGCCTCACAGACTAGTAGTACAGGATTTGATTCTCACTGAGGGAAATGGCTAGGCTTAAAATGGTCTACAAGGGTAGCTGACCTAGTACCTGTGAACCTATAAAGCTAATTGTCATCCAGTAATCAATAACATAACTATTCAGTCTTCACTCTATGAATGTTGACAGAACAGGTGCTTATACAGATCCTTACATTTTTGTGGGTGTGTGGTTGTGCAACCTACCATTCTGATGTCCTAAATGAGAAGTGTTTTTCAAGTGCTTTTCTGTTGAAAATGTGTAGACAGCATTATTTTATGGAAAACATATATACACACATTACTTATGTGGTACTCCTTGGTTTGTATAAACCTTCATTTGAGTGTGTGGAAGCAGTCTCATACCATTCTGTTGTACTAAATAAGAAGTGTGTTTAAAGTGTTTTATGTTGATAAAGGGCATACAGACTTTGTGAACAAACACATTACTTATATGATATTAATGTGTTTTACTCTTCTCTGTTTTATGTCACATACGGTTATGACAACAAGCCGTCAAATCCATAAAAAACCCTTATTGTGATGCTGAGAATGAAGTAATCATCCAGGCTCTGAGGTGTCATGCAGCCTTCCTACTTGAGACAGGCCACAAGGGAAATAGCTGCCAGGAAGGAGATCTGGAAATAGTCAGTCACAGATGTAAAAGCAGTTGGTGGTTGCGGCTGCAATTATGATCAGGTGTGGCATCGTGCCATTGACATTTCATCAGCATGGAGGAAAGCAGTTGACTACTGGGGCTGGTCCTGCTACTGAGCCACCACTGATACCAAATGAGATCACTGTCAGCGATCCCAATGGCTCGGGGGGGGGGGGCTGCACACCATATGCTTGATGTCAGTGATGATGGCGCTGGGAGGCCAAGTGTGTCCCATGAGCAGATTCCAGGTAGGCTTACATATGGCAACATCATACTGTCTTGTAGACTAAAATACAACTTGTCTGCAACTGCTTATGATACACACCTTTCTCATCCACACCTACTGATAAGTCATACTTGTATAAGAGAGTTATTCAGTAAACATGGGTGCGGGTGGACAGCTCAGACAAACTTCAGTCAGAGCTATTTCTTACATGGTAAATAGGCCATTGGGTATTCACAGTCTCTGTTATTACTGTGATGGTTAATTGCATTTTTTTCATTGCTTAATTTCCCTGCAAAGTGTTCAGACCTCTGCACATGGCAAGCAATTTTATATTTTGGGTTAATATTTAGGGGAGTAGTCATTTCATTCATGTGTTTGCTGCTTAACATCACAGGTTATCCTAAAAGTGGAAGTGCAGGACCACCTGATGTCAGCATCAGTAGGCTCTGATGATGATGGCAGTGGTAGCCAAATGGAGGCACATTCATGGGGTGCAGAGGTTGAATCTGCCACTGAGCGTCTGACTCACACATCTGGATTTCCTTCAGACACAGTCCTACATGTATCCATTACACTGATCCCTCAGACAGTGGACAGGCTGAGGGTAACAGTTGATGAGGATATTGTGGTTACAGTGCCAGATGAATCTGGCTGCAGCCAAACTGTGGGCAAGGAGCCATGCAAAAGGGTTAGTAGCAGTGATAAGAGCCTGACTAACTGTTGTCCGTGACATTCGATGTAATGTTTAGGGCCCTGTACAAATGTCTGTGTCATCACCTTGTTTCTGTCTTTTGGATTCAGGGTTTCATATGTACATTGTCTGATGCACAGGACTGATGGCCAACAGAGTGCTTAGGGTATGGTACTGATGATGTAATTTGGAATTTTTTTCTGATTAACAGCATTTTAGTGGTGCGATTCCTACCTTGAAATTGTTGATACAACAGTCATGTTTATTGCTCCACTTTGTGAGAATGCACGGATAAGCAGAGTTTGAGCTGATTTTTCTACAATGGTTATTTGAGATGCATAAGTTATGTTAAGTTGATAAACTGCATAAATATATATTACAGAAGTCAGTCATGTCACACATTGATGATATTGCTGGACAACTCACACGCATTCTACTCAGGAACATTTTCAAGTAACAGGATGCAGGTATCTGCCCTTCATTCATGTTCTTACACATTTATTTTTCTTTTACAGGTTTCAACACTTACCCTCACAGTCCTGGAATTGCAACTGTTGTCATTTGGGGCTGACTCTGTCTGATGCTAGCAGTGTACACCCACTACATGGGTAAGTAAAGGTTTTGAGCGCTGTATGGCATCAATTTTCTTTATGTAAGGTGTACCCCTTAGGTGGTCAGCATGTTTGCCATCAGTTGCCCCTGTCAAGGCAACAGCATATTGTGCACACCTACATCTACCCACACCCATAGCAGCTGAGGGTTCGCCCCTTTGACTCTTCACCAGTGTGTGGATGTGGTGATCTTGCCAGTGGTGGTGGTATGTTTGCTCCTAGCCCTTAATGTTCCTATTACTGTTTTTGCAGGATATTGTGTAGAATAGCAAAGACTGTGATAACTTGGCACAAGTACTGGGAACATGCTGCAGACCTGCCCCCCCCCCCCAAATGTATCTAGGCATCAAAACCATGACTTCAACAGCCCAACTACAGGTTTAATGATATTTCTTGTTTGAGCTTGTGCCTCATTACAGCGTTCCTCTGTGGGTGGGTGCGCATTTCTGACAGGCATCAGCCATGGGTCAAGTGCATATCCTGCATCCCCCAAAAATGTCCCTGTGGAACATCTCCCCTGGAAAACCTCTGGTAGAGCCGCGAGTTGCGCCAGATAATAGGAGTCATCATGATAACTGCAGGGGTTTGCCAGCACACATTCAGGATGATTTACTTAACATTACACATGACCAGGAATTTCATGGACAACCCCTTAATGTTGATTTAGATCCTTCCCTGTTCCCTAGGTGGTTCTTTCATCTCAATGTGCATGTAGTCTATGGCACCCAAGATTTCAGGAAAGTGTGCTACAGGGTAGAACTCCTGCATAGTTCTAGCTCTGCCCTCGGGGGGGGGGGGCTGATGAGAGGAATATATATATATATATATATATATATATATATATATATATATATATATATATAGTTACTGGTATGCTGTAGCATACAATACAGGAAATGGTGTAGCACCCTGGATGCCAATGTCTATGACACCCCCAGCATGTCCCCCTGTGGGTCTCTGAAAGGTTCTTGTAATATTCTAAGTGCCACACGTACCTTTGTCTCCACAGGTACTGGTTTCCCTCAGTTTGTCCCTGCTCTCAGGGGAGGATGACAGAGGTTGCAGAGTTCCTGGCTCGTGTCTCTATCCACCCTGTAGCACTCTACTTCACCTCATGCAAATCATGAATTCTTAAACAGGGTCTAAATATCCTTCCCCACCTTGCCAGAGGGCTATCAGCAGCATAGACTTCAGCTTGTTGCACATACACATGCTGAACATCAGCAACAGACCCTAAAAATCTTTCCATCGAGTGTAGTTTCTGTGGCTGTACTCAAATAGGTTTTGGAGTAGAAGGCCAAAGGCTACACTAAATGTACATAATTGCCTTATAGCTTGTTGAATAGTTCCACCATCTTGGATCGGTTTATTGGCATACACTTCATCTGCTTATGCATTAGAATGCCATGATGTTTGTGAAACTGCCAGCCCAGCTATCTGGAATTTTGTAAATAATCATATGTAATTTCTGAATAATAACATGATTCATATGCTTGTCTTACAAATGTAAGAGAACTATATATTATGCGTATATTAAACTACTGGAGTAGAAATGTGTTTTGAACAGGGTTTGTACAGTACTGAGCTTCACGGATGTGTCCACAGTGTACCCTGCTGGAAAAGAACAGAAATCTATATAAACTATATACCTGTGCAAATGTATGTTTTAATAGTAGAAGCTGGAACATACAGAGTTAACTTACAAAACTTCAAGAAAATAAGTTGAAATTGTTTTTACAATTATGTTATTTCTCACTTTCAGTGAAGCAGACAATTTCTAGAGCTAGAGTTTTCTACTGTCTTGGAGGGAAGTAAATACTAGGTCTAAACTATAAGTGTTTAATTGTTTTACAACTTCCAATTCTGAGCAAACGTCTGATAAGATATGTATTTTTAACACAGAGATGTTAGTTAGTTTCTGTTAGCCTGGGGACTGAAGGCAGGTGACAGCGTGAGGTCATCCAACATGGCCCACCAGTAATGTTTGATAATAATTTAAGAACTCTCTCAGTGATATAGACTTTGCATTTTGTGTTTTGTCTTGGACCTAGCAAGAACATCCACTCATCTGCAATTGCCTTGCTCTGTAAGTTATTTAGGGCATAGTATCTTTTAGGGATAGACAGAAATATATTAAAGATTAGTTTAGATGTTTTCTGTATTTATCCGAGACTGTCCTGCAATATTCATTTAAAATATTTTCTGTGATTCTGAAGTCACTGTGTTGAGTTACTGAGTATTGCCTTATTATATTTATTATTGAGTATATTTAAACCTAGCTTTGTGGCTGGCTTGTTTAGAGATATTTAATATCTTAGAGTACTTCCATATGTATTTGGTGACATTGCACAGGCCACTCCTAATAGCCTGCCACTTGGTCAAAAACTACCATTTGGATAATAGTAACATTACTCAGTAGGATTGGCCACCATTTGTAAGGGCCTCATAGTAGCTGAGAAAGAGGGGTTGGTGGCAGTGATAACTACCTTATAGTCTGGGCAGAAGGGGGCATAGCTAATAAACCTGTGCCAGCCTTCCCCAGG
This sequence comes from Protopterus annectens, assembly GCF_019279795.1. Classification (NCBI taxonomy): domain Eukaryota; kingdom Metazoa; phylum Chordata; order Ceratodontiformes; family Protopteridae; genus Protopterus; species Protopterus annectens. The sequence goes on along the minus strand of NC_056734.1, from coordinate 960,913,389 downwards.
AGTGTCTGTGTGTTTGTATATAAATTTCATCTAAAAGTGTGCATGTGTCAGCTACTTGGGCAGGGACAGGAAGCACTGGTTGGACAGAGAAGGTGCCGGAGATCTTGACTTGACCCCTCAGTTGAGATCTTAACTCTATAGCTGTACCAGTGGGGAGTCTTATTGGGGATCTGGAGAAAGAGGGAGAAACCAGACCCCAGACTGACTATGATCTCTGCGTGCTCCTAAGAGAAATTGTACTTCACTGTGTGTGTACTTGTCACCCTCCCATTGTGTTCATCCCTCGCTGTTGCCAGTGGTGAGGGTTGAGGCTCCTTGATTACTGGGCCAGTGCAGAAGCATCACATATTAATTGGTTAGCAGTGGTGGGATATCCACATCACATATTAATTGGTTGGCAGTGGTGGGATATCCACATCACATATTAATTGGTCAGCAGTGGGTTAGCCACATCGCATATTAACTGGCTTGTAGTGGTGTGGATATTGAATTCCTGTAGCCTATGTACAGTGGTCACTGAAGGTGTTTGTACTCTCAATCAGCCATCCAGTGAACATTCATAGTTCATATCATAATTGTTTTATTTATTTATTTATTTTTTGTTAGTATGGCAAGCTGACAAGGAGCCAGTTGGCTGAAATATGCCAGGCTAAAGGACTCATGCATGCCAACTTGACTGAAGCAGACATGACTGCAGCTTTAGTCACAGTAGCATCACAAAATATCAACCTGGAGGACAATCAGACTGGCCAAGGAGATGTACATCTCTCAGAAAATGGACAGCTCAACCTTTCCATAGAGGACTTAAACATTTGTCTGGAGTTAGAGAGATTTGAGCTGTAGGCCAAGCATTTGGCAACAGAAGCAGAAGACAGGCTGAGGAAAATGAGAAACTGTGATGACTGGAGGCTGAGGAGAAGGCTGAGGAAAATGAGAAACTGTGATGACTGGAGGCTGAGGAGAAGGAGAGGCAGAGGCAACAAGAAAAGGAGATGCTGATTCTTTGCCAGAGTCATGGAGGTAATGGGGTAGGGAGTAACCGAACCACAGAAGCAACAAAGGTCGGTAAATTTCTTCCACAATTTACAGAGGGGGGTAATTTTCATAGTTTCATTCATATGTGTAAGAGGGTATGTAAACAATGTAATGTTGACCAAGGGCTCTGGGTAATGTTCCTGACACACTTACTCCATGGTAAAGCTGTAACTGCTATTTCTAAAATGTCTGATAATGACTGTTTAAATTATAATGTTGTAAAGAACTGCCTTTTAGAATGTATTAAGTTAACACCTGAAGCTCATAGAAAAAAGTTTTGTGAGCATAGACGCAAGGCAGATGAAAGTGTGTGCGAATATGTTGCTGAGCTAAGCACTTATTTTCATAGGTGGGTAAGTGGATGTCAGGTCACCACTTTTGAAGGGCTGGCAGACCATTTGGTGAAGGAACAGGACAGTACAGTTTTGTACCTACCATAAATGTAGATGTCCGATAGGAATGCATCTGCAGTCCTTACAAATGGGTTGTCCTGTCGTCAGGCAGCCCTTCGGTCGGCCGGATTCCAAAGTCTGGGTCTGGCCTCGGCTGGTGTCGCACTTCACCCGACGTCATAGCTGCAGTTATTCGGGTATAAAGGCATCAGCCGATGCCATCTTCCTCAGTGTTTCTTGCCCCCGATGCCAGGTGCCCTCTAGGAAGGCTAAATTTGGATAAATGCCAATGATTCCAAATAGTAGAGAGCAAACAAAAAATAAGCATATATGTACATATATACAAACAAATACACCATAATAGATTCCCGCAGCTAGCTATAAGATGGGCAAATACCCTAGGAGTACCACAGAGGGGAAAGGCGGGTGGGTAATCCTGACTGCAGATGCATTCCTATCGGACATCTACATTTATGGTAGGTACAAAACTGTACTATGTCCTTCAAGGATGCATCTGCAGTCCTTACAAATGGGTAGAATACCATAGCCAAACTGGGGGAGGAGGAAAAGGAAGTTATGGTGTAGTTAAGATCCCTTGCAAAACAGCAGTGGCAAAACCTGCTCGGGATCTAGAGTATAAAGGTAAATTATAATGCTTGGCAAATGTATGCACGGAGCTCCAAGTAGCAGCCTCTAAAATGTCCTTGGTAGCCACTCCTCGTAGGAAAGCTGTGGTAGTGGCTGTAGCCCTTGTAGAGTGAGGCCTGATGTTTTCTGGAGTTTTCTTTCCATGGTAGGAGTAACAAAATCTGATACAATCTCCTATCCACTTGGAAATAGTCTGTTTTGAAATTGCTTTTCCTTCCATTCCTGTTGCATATGCTACCAATAGCTGGTCAGTTTTTCTATTGCCCTTGGTCCTGTCCAGGTAGTAGCGTAATTGTCTATGTACATCCAAGGTATGCAACAGTCTTTCTCCCCTGTTCTGTGGGTTGGGGAAGAATGTAGGTAGGTGGATAGCCTGATTTAAAGATACTCTGGAGACCACCTTAGGCATAAAAGTAGGATTTGTTCTCATGGACACTATCTTGATGGAAGATCAGGAAGGGTTGTATTGCCATTAATGCCTGTAGCTCAGATACCCTTCTTGCTGAAGTTATTGCCAGTAAGAAAGCAGTTTTCCATGATAAGTATTGTAATTCTGCTGTTGCTGCTGGTTCGAAAGGAGGGAGTGTCAATTTTTCTAGCACAAAGTTCAAGTCCCATGCTGGTAATGGTGGTTTCCTAGGAGGTTTTACATTTTTAATTCCTCTCAGAAACTGCCTGAGTAGAGGATGTGAGAAGACTGGAGGATCCAAGTCGTATTCTGCTGAAATAGCTGATGCATGAATCTTAATGGAAGAATAGGACAGGCCTTTGTAAAAGAGCTCTGCCAAGTATTCCAGGATGTTGGCTATGTTTACCAGTGACACATCTTCCCCTTTTGTAGTACTCCAAATGAGGTATCTTTTCCATTTTGCTGAATAATGTTTCCTTGTTGAGGGTCTGCGAGCCTCCGGGATAATGTCTTTAACCCTTTGGGATAAATTTGGGTTAATTGGCCTTATGCAATGTTCCAGGCAGTCAGCTGCAGCGTTTTCAGCTTTGGATGCAGGATGTTGTAGTTGTTCTGTGTTAACAGCAAGGGAACCAGGGGTAAGGGCCACATTTGTTCCCGAGACATGCTCCTCAGTAATGGGTACCAATGTTGTCTTGGCCAGTCTGGAGCTATCAGAATGATCCTTGGACGGTCCTCTTTGATTTTCAATAACACCTTGTGCATCAAAGGAAGTGGTGGGAATGCATATGCTGCCAGGTTTTTCCAGCTGAAAGACAGGGAGTCCACCTTCCAAGCAAGTGGGTGGTACGTCCTTGTGCAGAATTTCTGTAGCTGGTGATTGTGTGGGGATGCAAATAAGTCTATTTCTGTGAGTCCCCATTTCCTTGTAATGGTTTTGAAGATGTCCGGATGCAGCATCCATTCGTGGGCATCCGTGGTAGTCCTGCTTAATATGTCTGCTAGAATGTTTTCTTTTCCTGGTACAAAAATTGCTTGTAACTGAATGTTGTAGCTCAGGGCCACATTCCAGAGGTCCAGTGCCATCTGGCATAGAGGGTACGAATGTGTGCCTCCCTGTTTGTTGATGTACCACATAACTGTGGTGTTGTCTGTCCTTATCATCAATTGACCTTGTCGGAGAAATGGTCTGAATGTCTGAATTGCCAGTTTTACTGCAGCATTTCCTTTAGGTTTATGTGTAGGTGCAGCTGGTCTGGAGTCCATAAACCTTGAATGCACTTGTCCAGCATGTGGGCCCCCCAACCGAGGTCTGAGTCGTCCGTGATGGTTTGGCTTGGCTGAGTGTTGTGGAAGGGCAATCCTGTGTTTGCCTGACAGGCCTGAGCCCACCATAGGAATTCTTGTTTCAGGCATGGAATTATTGGAATTTGAGTTTCTAGGCTGTGCTTGTGTTGAGACCATAAATTCCTTAGGTACCACTGTAACTTTCTCATATGCAGTCTGGCATGTGGAACCAATATTATGCAGGATGCCATGAAGCCCAAGGCTTGCAGGACTTTTCTTGCTGTTAGATGGTCCTGCTTTGTTAATGCCAAGTAGAGAGGTAGTTCCTTCTGTTTTTCTACCGTTAGGAATGCCATTTGTTTTGATGTGTCTAGCTCTGCACCCAAAAGGTTATCCTTTGGGATGGTATCAGCCTTGACTTTTTTATATTGACTGTATATCCCAGGGCTTGTAGTAGGTAAATGACCCTTTGCAAGTCTTCTGCTAGCTTGTTTTTGTTGTCCGCTTGTATCAGGCAGTCGTCCAGGTAAGGGTAGATTTGGATTCCCTGGAGCCTGCAATGAGCAATTACTGATGCCAGGCATTTCGTGAACACTCTGGGCACAGTAGATAAGCCAAAGGGCAATGCTGAGAATTGATAATGCTCTGATCTTGCAAGAAATCGGAGGTATCTTCTGCAATTTGGTCGTATGGGGACGTGCAGGTATGCCTCCTTGAGATCTAGAGTTACCAGCCAAGACTCCTTGCCCAGCATGGGAAGAAGCTGCTGTAGAGTCAGCATTTTGAATTTTGGAGCAATGAGGAATGTGTTTAAAGTGGACAGGTCAAGAATAGGTCTCCATTTGCTCTCTTTTCTTGGTACCAGGAAGAGTCTGGAGTAAAATTCCTTTCCTTGCTCCATAGATGGTACCTTTTCCACAGCTCTCATCCTTAATAACTGAGATATTTGTTTTAGAGCTTCTGCCTTTTGATTTGGAGGTAGGTTTGGCATTCCTCTCTTCCCTGGTGGAGTATGGAAATGAAACCTGTAACCTTGGTCTATTGTCTGCAAAATCCACTTGTCTCTTGTGATGTAATGCCAGTTTGTGGAAAATAAGGCTAGCTTCCCGCCTAAGGGTGCTTCTAGTTGTTCCCTGGTAGGCGGTGCCAGAGCCAAGTCACTGTGATTGACCTGTAGTTGCGGTGGTGGCTGTGTCTGTGGCTGTACCTCGCTGGTTGTTGCCCTGCCACTGGCGTCCCCTGTAGGCACCCCTGGATTGGCTTCTGCCTCTTGAATGCCTATTCCTGCCTCTCTGAGTTCTGGAGGAGTCTGGAAAGGACCAATTCTTGGAGGGCCAATTCCTGCTAAACCTTGGAGGTTGGACCTGTAAGAAATCTTTCACTGTTTGGACAGATTTTGCCTTCTCTTCCATCTTCTTCAGCACTTGTTGTGCAGGAGAGCCAAACAAATTGATCTTATCCATAGGAGCATCTAATAGTTTTGATTTGACATGGTCTGGTAAGGCCTGTTCTTTTAACCATGCATGCCTTCTGATAACTGTGCCAGTCATGGCTGATCTAAAGATAGCCTCCAGTGCATCATAGCCGCATTTTAAGGAATGGTTACTGACTTGCTGAATGTTATGTACCATTTCCTGCACAGATTTTTTGTCTAATGTTTCATCCGAGGACAATTTTTTGGTTAACTGGTCTAGCATAAATTCTTGATACTGTATCATGTGAAATTGACAGTTCAAGGCCCTAGCTGAAAGAGTAGCAGAAGTGTAAACTTTTTTACCCCATCTCTCTAAGGATCTGGATTCCCTTTCAGAGGGGAGGGGGTTTTTGGCAGAGGTAGCTGCTACAGCCTTAGGACCTTGGGAGATAATCTCGGGATCTGCAAAAGGAGCCTTATACAAGTGGTAATGTGTGTCCGGGACCCTGTAGTATCTATTGGGCTTAGCAGGGGCCGGAGGTAGAGAATCAGGAGCAGTACAAGCATCATTAAATGCATCATCTACAACAGAAAGAACTAGAGGAATGGCTAAAGGCCTATGTTGTGGTAAATGCAGAAAAGTTCTAAGCCTTTTTCTGGAATCTGAAAAATCCTGGCCCTGCCACTGAAATTGTTCCCTCATAGCATGCAAGGTTTCCCCAAAAGAAAATTCCTCAGGCGGAGAGGCAGAAGGGATGGACTCTTCAGCATCAGAGTCTTCATAAGGGGAGTAAGGAGCCTCTGGAGGGTCTGTATCATTTGAATCATAAGAGGAATCATCTGTAGACACTGGCTCAGGGGGCTCTGCTCTAGGCCTCTTCTCTGGAGGTGGGTGAGAGGCGCTGTCTGGTTGAGGTTGGGATCCTCGGATTAAAGAAATGAGATCCTATGCTAAACTAAGCATTTGTGAACTAGAGCTAGGCCTGTGAGAGGGGGTCTTAGTAGGCACAGATTTAGTAGCTTTAGCTGCTTTAGCCCTGGCAAAGGCCTTAATGGACATGGCTGCAGGTGGCCTAGCAGCTCCACGTGCAGGGGTTGAAATATCCAAGGGAATAGTGTCTGATAATTCCTGAGAAACTGCAACAGCAGGTGGGATTTCAGAAGGCGATTCCACGAGGTTGGAAGAGGCCTCGGTAGAAGGTAAGTTTTCGGCTGAAGGAAGAACCGCTTGCTCGGTTTCAGCCGAAACAGAGACACTCGCGGTTGGCTTAACCGCAAACCGCGGACCGCGAGTGTCGGTCCTTTTCCTTGCGTTTTTTGGATATTTGCAAAGTCGGAGGATCCGACGGCATAATATAAGCAAAATCGGAGCCGAAAAACTCCTCAGCAAATTCCGACCGACGTCTAAGCGTCCGCCGGTTAAAAGAAGCACAGGCTAGACAAGCTGCGACGTCATGGTCTGGGCCTAGACAAGGTAAGCAGTAAGAGTGGAAATCTTTATGAGGTATTTGTTTCCCACAAGTTAAACAGTTATTCACTTTTTCTGACATCGGCTGAGGCAAGAAAGAGTCCCCAACGGGGTACTTAGCTTTTTAGAAGTCTTCGGTAGTAGTATTCGGTAGTAATATATTGGTTCTGACCGACCGGCACTTGCGAACAGCTTCGGGCGCCACGCGGCAAGAAAGACTGAGGAAGATGGCGTCGGCTGATGCCTTTATACCCGAATAACTGCAGCTATGACGTCGGGTGAAGTGCGACACCAGCCGAGGCCAGACCCAGACTTTGGAATCCGGCCGACCGAAGGGCTGCCTGACGACAGGACAACCCATTTGTAAGGACTGCAGATGCATCCTTGAAGGACATCTTAGCACTTTGCCCGAGGACATGATAATCCAGTTAGCTGATAGACAACACACTACTGCAGATGAGTTGGGGAAGAAGGGAGACCTATATCTAAGCAAGCAGGGCATCACTGCACAGGAAAGGGACACCCAGTGCTGCTCATGGGTCTAAGGTAACCCATGGTGGGCAGCTCTAAGACTGCCCCAACAGAGTCTGCCAGTAGCAGGGGAAGCCACTAGTCCAGGTACATGTCCAGGACCAAGGGTTAAACATTTTAAATGCAACCAGTGGGGCCATGTAGCATATAGATGTCCACGGAGGCAATGTGGGGAACAAAAGGCAGGACAGCCAGTAAGTGGGCATGACAAAATGCCAACAGCAGGTTGTCTCGAGACGACAATGGTACCAAACTACCACAAGAGGTTATATCCTATATCTTAATGGAGGGGAAGACACCACTGCTAAGACAGACAGCCTCTGACCTAACCATTGTGAAGCCTGCAATAGTTACAGAGGAGCACTACTTGCTTGGGCAGTCTACTCAAGTCAGAGCTTTACGAGGGACCCCATTTCAAATACCTTTGGCTAGGGTTCACCTTGACTGGGAGGCTGGAAGAGGAACCCAAGCAAGTAGGTGTGTTTGAGGATATCTCTGCAGATGTCCTGATAGGGAATAATTTTGATAATGCAGTACCGTGTGTGTGCATGCAGTTACATGCAGTCAGTTTTGGGAGACAAGCATGTGGGTCTGGTTGCCTGGGGAAGACCCAGACAGATCGCATACTTGCAGCCAGGACTGGTGAGGTGGTTACTTTATGGAGGGAGCCACCCTATAGCAGTGAGACTGAAGGGGAGTCACAGCTGATTGTGGGTACTGATGTTCCCTTGGACAGAGTAACTGCAAGGGCAGAGGTGAGTAGTAGTACCCAGGCTGACAATGAGGCACCACTGTCAGAGGATACCACACTTCCTGTGGAAGGGGAGCTGGGAAGGGGTACAAAGAGTTGAGACAGGATCAGCTCTCAGAACCTACATTAAAAGGCCTGAGGGAAGTAGTTTGTGAGGCACCTGATTCTCAAGGGAAGGGAGAATCTGTATACTAGGACAAAGGGTCACTGTACAGAGAGTAGACCCCTGAGGGAGGGCTAGAGGGTGAGAGAATACAGCAGTTAGTAATGCCCATAGCCTACTGTCTGGCACTTCTAGCCATAGCCCATGATATTCCCTTTGCAGGTCACATTGGCATAAAGCATACAAAGAGAGGTATTATGCACAACTTCTATTGACCTGGGATTTCCAGAGCTGCAACAGGGTACTGCAGGACCTGTGAGCAATGCCAAAGGGTAGGCAAGGTAGGAGACAAGGTGAAAGCTCCTTTGATGCCTTTGCCTGTGACTCAGGAGCCATTTCGGAGGGTAGCTTTGGATATTGTGGGACCTCTGAGTACCCCAAGTTCCACAAGGAGAAAGTATATCCTAGTGGTAGCAGATAATGGTACCAGGCACCTTGAGGTGGTGGCTTTGTCCTCCACTGAGGGAGAAACGGTGGCAAATGCTTTGTTAGAGATTTTCAGTAGGGTAGGTTTCCGAAAAGAAATACTGACTGACACAGGTGCCAATTTCATGTCCGACCTGCTGGCTTGTCTGCGGATGTACTGTTGGGTGAAGCATCAAAAGACCACCCCCTACCATCCCCAGACTAATGGTCTTGTTGAGAGGTTAAACTCTACACTCAAGTTGATCCTATGGGCATTTGCAGACAAGTTTGAGTGAGTGGGACAAATATTTGCCCCATCTGTTTGCTTACAGAGAGGTGTCACAGGAATCCACAGGATTTTCACCCTTTGACTTTTATGGGAATAAGGTGTGAGGACCTCCAGATTTGATTCAAGGTGATTGGGAGGGTGATTGTAAATCCCACAAGGAGTCTGTTGTAGTCCTAAACCTCAGGACAAGGCTCAGGGAACTCATGGGCTTGGTCCAGGAGAACCTGGCAGAAGCCCAACAGCAGAAAAAGGTCTGTTATGACAGGAATGCTTGAGCTAGATAGTACGCTGTAGGGCAGTAGGTAATGGTTCTCATTCCTGTCAGACACAACAAGCTGCAGGCAGCTTGGGAGGGACCCTACAAGGTGGTAAGGAAGGTCAGTGATGTTAACTACATGGCAGAACTGCTAGGCAGAAGGCAGGGGCACAAATTGTACCATATTAACATGATGAAACCTTACCATGATAGGGAGGCCTTTGTGCTGAGTATTTGCAGTGGATGGCAGGAGGAGTCTGAGTGGGATGTGGTGACTTGTCTCCTCAGTGAGGTTTGGACTGACACCTCAGTGGAAGGAGTAGCAATGTCCCAGCAGCTATCCCGTACGCGTTTGAGAAATCCGAGCAGTGTTACAAGAGTTTGGGGACATGTTCACTGGGAAACCAGGGTGCACCAACCTGGTGCAGCACCAAGTGGACACAGGACCCCAAAGGCCTATTAAGCAGGCCCCTTATAGGGTGCCTGAGAGAGTCAGACTCTGAGGAAGGAGATATAGGAAATACTGGAACTAGGGTAATCCAGGAGTCCAGCAGTCCCTGGGCCTCCCCAGTGGTGCCCATACCAAAGAAGGATGGCAGCACTAGGTTCTGTGTGGACTACAGGAAATACAGAGTCAGATGCTTACCCCATGCCTAGGACAGATGTAGCCCTAGAGCAGCTGGGTGGGGCTAAGTATCTTACCACTACTGGTATCATCAAGGGTTTCTAGCAGGTACCCTTGACTCCCAGTGCTAGACAGAGGTTAGCATTTGCAACTCCTTTTGGCTTGTACGAGTTCACAAAGATGCCCTTTGGGATAAAAAATGCCCCAGTGACTTCACAGGCTGGTAGATCGTATCCTAGTAGGAGCAGGAGATTTTGCCGTTGCTTATCTAGAGGATACTGCCATCTACAGCCATTCCTGACAAGAGCACCTTCAACATGTCAGGGAGGTGCTGGGCAGTCTACAGAGGCCAGGGTTTATCATTAAGACCAGCAAATGTCAGGTGGGTATGGCAGAGGTCTCCTACCTGTGACAGAGTGGGGAGTGGTAAGATCAGGCCAGAACCTGCCAAAGTGGAAGCCATTCAGGCATGGCCTGCCCCTGTTATCAAAAATCAGGTGAGGGCATTCTTAGTGACAGCAAGGTACTACAGAAAGTTCGTCCCCAGTTATAGTACCATAGCTGCTCCCTCCACAGACCTGACAAGAAAAAATAGGCCAGATAAGGTAGTGTGGATCCCCACATGTGAGCAAGCATTCCAGAAGCTTAAATGATCTTTGGGATGACCCCCTGTGTTATCCAGTCCAGATTACAGCAAATAATTTGTTGTGCAGGTGAATGCTTCAAACCACGGGGTGGGGCTGTACTTAGCCAGGTTTTCTCAGAGGTAGAAGAGCACCCAGTGGTATATCTCAGTCGTAGGCTCCAACCCAGGGAGGAATGCTATGCAACTGTAGGAAAAGAAATGCCTAGCCATAGTGTGGGCACTGCAGAAACTTCAGCCTTATCTGCATGGAATGAAGTTCACTGTAGTTACAGACCACAAACGCATAACATGGCTACAGTGAGCCAACCAGCAAAATGCCAAGTTACTAAGGTGGAGCCTAGGGTTGTAAGCATACGATATGACACTGCAGCACCACAGTGGGGTTAACAATGCCAACAGAGTGAATGCGGTAAGCTATTCTCAGATACGTTCAACCCTCTCAAGCAACATTTCTCAAGGGTCACTTTAAAAACTAACTTGAGTTTTCAGGGGGGGGGGGGGTTGTGACACTGCCAGCCCAGCTATCTGGAATTTTGTAAATAATAATGTGTCAACTGTGAATACTAACATGATTCATACGCTTGTCTTACAAATGTAGGAGAAAGTACAATTGTGTACACTTACCATAAATGTAGATGTTAGAGTGTATTCACTGCTGCAGTCATCACTTGCCGGTTATCCCTGCTGGGTAGCCCTTGGTCGGCCCAAATACCAGAGTAAAGCTTTTCCCCTGCACCGGGCTGCTGTCTCCTGTGGACTGACATCAGGTTGTCAGTGGTATAAAGGAGAGCAGCCAGCGCTATTACATTAGTTTTCCTTGCCCTAACCTGTAGGAGCCACTTAAAGGAAATGTTTAAGAGGCTGTGGAGGCCCAAGGCCCCATGAATGACAGTTAATTTCCAAAAAGGGTAAGTTTAAGGGGGAAGGTGGGAGGGAAAATAGGACTGCAACAGTGAATACTCTCAAACAACTGCATTTATGGTGTGTACACAACTGTACTATGTTCTTTGTGTTTCACTGTTGCAGTCATCACTTGTGGGAGGATTCCCAAAGCCGAGTAGGGAGGATGGAATTATGAAATTCCTAGGATTGAGCTAGCATGCCTTGCAGAACTGCAGAGGCAAAGCCTGCCCGAGCCCTGGAGAACAGAGGCAGGTGGTAGTGTTTGGTGAAGGTGTGGACCGAGATCCAAGTGGCAGCTTCCAGGATGTCCCTGGTGGGTACTCCTCTAAGGAAGGCAGTGGAAGTAGAGGCTGCCCTAGTGGGATGTATTCTGATGATTTATGAGGAGCTTTTCCATAAAAAAGTGTAGCAGAATTGTATGCAGTGAGATATCCATTTAGAAATGGTCTATATGGAGATAGGCTTTCCCTCTTTACTTGGGGTGAAGGCAACCTAACAGTGGAAAAGAACAAGGTCCATTAGGAAGACTGATCAGGTAGCATCTTATCTGTCTGTGCACATCCAGTGTGTGTAGAATTCTCTCCCATTTATTCTGAAGGTTTGGAAAAAAGGTGGAGGGATGAATATCCTGGTTTAGGGTCACGTCTGATACTACCTTTGGCATGAATGAAGGATTAGTCCCGAGAAACACCCTGTCTGCATGAAAGATAATGAAGGGTTCAATGGCCATGAGTGCTTGAAGTTGTGACACCCTCCTAGCTGAAGTAGTAACCAAGATGAAGGTGGTCTTTCAGGAAAGGTGTTTTAGGTCTGCTTCTGCAGCTGGTTCGATGGGAAGCAATGTCAGTTTTTCTAAGACACAGTTCAGGTCCCAGGCTGGAGTGGGTGCCCTTCTAGGAGGCCTAATGTTAGATACACCTCTGAGGAACTGCTTAATCAAAGGGTGAGAGAAGACAGGCAGTTCAGCATAAAAGTGTGCTGAAATGGCTGAGGCATGGATTTTAATGGCGGAAAAGGAGAGGCCCTTGTTAAGCAGCTCCACTAGGTAGTCCAGAATAAGTGGAAGGGATGGCTGGGAGCTGCTGTGACCTTTAGATAGGCACCAGGAGTTGAATCTTTTCCATTTTTGTGAGCAAGATTTCCTGGTGCTGGGCCTTCTGACTTCCTTAATAATGTCTAGGACCTGCTTGCTCAACTATAGGGTATCCCTGGTCCTTGGGGGATAAACCATGCAGAAAGTTTGAGAGAGTGCAGGTTTGGATGTAGAATCTCCCCTCTGGCTTGGGTCAGGAGGGCTGCAGTTAACGGCAGGGGCCTGTAAGGCTCCCTGGTCAGCCTGATCAGCAAGGGGTACCAATGTTGCCTGGGCCAATCTGGTGCTATAAGGATAGCTTTTGGTCCTTCCTGCCTTATTTTGAGCAGTACCCTTGGGAGCAATGGCATGGGAGGGGGATGCATAAATAAAGAGATTGGTCCATTGGAATGAAAAGCATCCACTCTCCAACTCCCTTGTGCAGACTTTTTGCAGCTGGTTGTTGTATTGGGAGGTGAAGAGGTCCACCCCTGGTGTCCCCCAGGCTGGGTGATTTGGAGGAATGTCCCCTTATGGAGTTTCCCCTCTTGGGGATCTAAGTAGTTTCTGCTTAGATGGTCTGCTAGGGTGTTGTTTATTCCTGGGATTTACTGGGCTATCAGGTGTAGATCCATGGATGAGCCTGTCTGCCAGAGTCTCATGGTCGGCAGAGAGGGTACGACTGTGTAACACCCCCCCCCACTTGTTGATGTACCACATCACTGTGGTATTGTCTGTTTTTATGAGGAGGACCCCTGGTTTTAGTTGGTCTTTGAAGGATACGACAGCCTTGTGAACTACCATCATTTCTTTTAGGTTGATGTGGCAATGAAGGTGCCCGAGGTCTCAAGAGCCTTGGGCACACCGGGTGTCTAAATGAGTGTCCCAAGCTAGGTGTGAGGCATCTGTGGTGAAAGTCTGGCCTTGTGGTAGTGAGGCATCTGTGGTGACAGTCTGGCCTTGTGGTAGATAGATGGGTGAAGGAAGACCCTTCTTCTGAGTGCAGGCCTCTGCTCACCAAAGAAACTCATTCCTTATGCATAGAATGAGGAAGAGAGTGGTCTCCATAGGTTCAGAGTATTGGCACCAAAGGTTCTTTAGGAACCACTGGAGTTTTCTCATGTGCAGCCTGGCCAGGGGGATCATTAGAATGCAGGATGACATGTAACCCAGTGCTTGCAGAATTTTCCTTGCTGTGAGCTTTTTTCTGAGAGCTAACTGGGAAAAGTAATTTGGCATAAAGCCTTGTTTTTCTGGTGAGAGGAAGGCTGTCTGGGAGGCTGTGTCCAGGAGTGCGCACACAAAGGTGATCTGCCTGGAGGGGTTTAGGTTTGATTTTTTCCTGTTGATAGGGAGCCCTAGAGAGGTTAGGGTTGTTTGTACAAAGAAAAGGTCCTGTAGTAACTTCTATTTGTTGTTTGCTTGTATTAGGTAGTCATCCAGATAAGGGCAAATCTGGATGTTTCGCTGTCTGCAGAAGGCAACCACTGGGGTCAGGCATTTTTTGAAGACCCTGGGAGCTGTAGATAAGCCAGAGGGTAATGCAGAGAATTGAAAGTGTTGTGAACCTGCTCTGAAGTGTAGGTTTCTGCAAGACTCCCTTATAGGTATATGAAGGTATGCGTCCCTCAGGTCTATAGTGGCTAGCCATGCATTTTTGCCCAGCATTGGTAAACATTCATAGGTTGGTACTAGGATATCGGCCCTAGGACCTATACAAGCCTAGCCACAATGATTCCCTGGCTTTTTTGAAGAGTTAGCATCTTGAATTTTGGGACCTCTAGGAATGTGTTTAGAGTGGACAGGTCGAGGATGGGTCACCAACTGCCTTCTTTCCTTGGCACTAGGAATGGTCTGGAGTAAAATCCTTTTCCTGGTTGCTCCTGTGTTACAGGCTCCATTGCCCCTTGGGCATGGAGTATGCACACTTGTTTTAATGCTTCTGCCTACTGATTTGGAGGTAGATTTGGGTAACCTGATAAGGTTGGGACTTGTTGGAAAGTAAATTTGTAGCACTGGAAAATAATTTGTAAAACCCATTGATCCTTTGTTACACAAAGCCAATTTTGTTTGTAGAGGGATAGCCTTCCTCCTAATCTTTTATGGGAGGTGGGGTGGGAGTCACTGGATGTTCTTAGAATAATGAGTGGACTTGGGACTCCCTGCTGCAGGAGTGGTGGAGGGTCATTGCTTAGTTTTTTTTACTGGCCTTGGTTTTGTGGTCTAACTGGTCTGTCCCTGCGAGGCCTCCCTTGAGCCTGTCTATTGGGGGCTGGGAAAGACCAGTGCTTAGAGGGAAAGCTTCTGCTGAATCTGGGAGGTTGAACTTGGACAAAGTCCTTTACTGTTTGCATAGATTTAGCTTTATCCTCCATCTATTTGATGACCTCCTCTGCTTTTGATCCAAACAAGCAATCTTTATCCAGAGGGGCATCTAGTAGTCTAGATTTTACACGACCAGGCAGTGGCTGTTCTTTAAGCCATTAGTGCCTCCTAATGACTGAACCTGTCACAGCAGCCCTACTTGACACTTCTAGGGCATTAAATCCACAGTGCAGGGAGTGTTTAGCTACTTGAGAAGAGTCCAGATCATCTGTTAACTCCTTGGAAGTATTAGTGTCAGGTAAATATTAAATTTTTTGTTTCTTTTTTTAGCACATGAAACAGGCAGTTAAGAGCTCTAATAGCTAAAGATGAGGTGGTGTACACTTTCTTACCCCATCTGTCTAGAGCTTGAGTCCTTGTCAGAGAAAATTGGGTTTTTTGATGAGCTAGCCTTGGCCCCTTATGACACCTGTGTGATGACCTCTGGGTCTGCTGCAGGGTTTTTAAACAAATATTTATGTGAATCAGGCACCCTGTAGTACCTGTCAGGGTCATCTAGGAGCAGGGGGTAGGGTGTTAGGGGTGAGGCTAGATTCAGTGAAAACATCATCCACCATGTCCAGAATAGGAGGGATGGCCAAGGGTCTGTGCTGACGAAGGTCTAGAAATTCTCTTAGTCTTTTCTTACACTGAGGATAATCTTGGTCTTCCCAGTGAAAATGCTCTGAGTGTGTAGGGTTTCCCCCAAATGAAAGATTCTCAGGGGGGAGGCAGAAGGAATGGATTCCTCTGCATCAGTATCCTCAAAGGAGGTGAGAGGTTGCTGTTCCTCATCTGAATCAAGGAAGTCAGAAATTTCTGAATCTTGTTGTGTGTGAACTTCAGGAGAAGTATCCCTTTTTCATTTAGGAGGAATGGTATGGCTACCCCTGATGAAAGTGATGAGGTCCCTTCACCATTTTCAGCAACTATGTCTGAGGTGGTGGTGGAGTAGTAAGATGGCAACCAGAAACCGGTTTCCTATGGGTGGTCTTGCTTTTACACCTTAACAAATCCATTTGTCACTGGGATGTGGTAGTCAGAGGCGAAGACATCGGTTTTTGCCTTGAATCAGTTCTGCGAAGAACCTCCTCGGAAGCTGGTGCCTGCATAGCAGCTCTGGACTCTACCGAAGCTGGGACAGCCACGGGATCAGATGATGAAGCATTACCCAGTGGCATACCGGACTCTGGAAGTGTCTCAGTAAAGGCCTGTGAAGGAAACGAGTCCGGCATCTGGGGCTGCAAAAGTGCCTCACTGAATTCCTGACAAACAACGACTTACTTCTGGGACGGGTCGTCAAAAGGCTTAAGTTTATGTGGTCTGTCCCCCTTTCTTTATCTTTTCGCTTTTGGGAATATCCACAGACTGTTGACTAATGGATGCCATTTTGTAATGCGAGGAACTACTTTGGTAATGCCTGGCTACAAATTCAGCTCTACGGCGAATAGTCCTAGAATTGAAAAGTGCGCAGAACCGACAATGGGGGACATCGTTGTCTGGGCCTAGACAAGTAGCACATAAGGCATGGGAGTCTCAGTGTGGTATTTGCTTTCCACAGCAGAGACAATTACTGACTTTTTCAGACATCGCTTAGTGCAAGAAAAAGGCCCCCAATGGGGTACTTAGCTTTAATCATTTTCAGAGGCAACTTCCACTCTGGCAATGATCGACCAGCACACACGCAAAAGTACAGTTGTGTACACTTACCATAACTGTAGATGTTAGATTGTATTCACTGTTGCAGTCATTACATTTGGGTAATCTGCTGGCAGGTTGCCCTCAGTCGGCCTGATTAACAAAGTCTTGGGTCCTGCGTTGGTTGCTGTCCCTTCTTCCATGATGTCAGGTCGTCAGGTGTATAAAACATGCAGCCGACACCATTACATCAGTTTTCCGTGCCCCAGATGTCAGGTACCCCCCTAATGGGAAGCAATTAAACATAAAAACACAAAGGTATACCTCCAACAAAAAAGCAAATACACCAAAAAAGCTTTTAAGCATAGTAAAGGAAAGTAGAGGTATAGCCAAAAGAAGTTAGGGGGAAGGAGGGAGGGTAACCAGGACTGCAACAGTGAATACACTCTAACATCTACATTTATGGTAAGTGTACACAACTGTACTAGGTTCTTCGTGTTTCACTGTTACAGTCATTACATTTGGGTAGATTCCCAAAGCTATGGTTGGGAGGAGGAGTTTAGATAGCATTAGGAGCAGCTATAAGGCCCTGCAAGATTGCAGTGGCAAAGGCAGTTCTGGATTTAGAGAAAATTGGCAAATGGTAATGCTTGGTGAAAGTATGTACAGAATTCCAGGTAGCAGCTTCTAGGATGTCCCTGGTAGGAACGCCTCTGAAAAAGGCTGTAGAAGTAGATGCAGCCCTGGTGGAGTGAGGTCTGATCCCCTGGGGGATAGGTTTTCCATGGTGCTTGTAGCAGAAATAAATGCAATAGCTTATCCATTTAGAAATGGTTTGTTTTGAAATAGCCTTCCCCTCTGCCCCTGCAGCAAATGCCACCAGCAGTTGTTCAGATTTTCTTTGAGGTTTAGTCCTGTCCAAGTAGAATCTAAGTTGTCTGTGCACATCCAAGGAATGCAGAATCCATTCCCCTTTGTTCTGTGGATTGGGAAAGAAGGTTGGCAAATGAATGGACTAATTAAGAGCCACACTGGATACCACCTTGGGCATGAAGAATGGATTGATCCTGAGTGATGCCCTGTCCGCATGAAAGATGATGACAGGCTCCACTGCCATAAGGGCCTGTAATTCAGATACCTTTCTGAAGTGATTGCTAAAAGGAAAGCTGTTTTCCAAGAAATTTTAAGTCTACAGTAGCAGCTGGCTGGAAAGGAGGGAGAGTGAGTTTCTCCAATACAAAGTTAAGGTCCCTGGCTGGGGTTGGAGCTCTCCTGGGTGGTCTCAAATTTTTGGCCCCTCTGAGGTACTGCTTGAAAAATGGATGAGAGAAGAGGGGAGGTTCTGTGTTATAATGAGCTGAAATGGCTGAGGCGTGGATTTTAAGGGAGGAAAAAGACAGGCCCTTGTGAACCATCTCAGTTAAGTATTCTAAAATCTGAGGTAAATTGGGTGCTGCTGTGCTCATCCCTTGAGAATGGTTCCAGGCACAGAATCTTTTCCATTTTTTAGCATAAGATTTTCTAGTACTAGGCCTCCTTGCCTCTAAGATGACATCCATCACAAGTTTGCTGAGGGAGGGTAAGTTAGAATTTAAATAGCCAGGCTGCAAGGTTCAGTGTTGGAAGCTGAGGGTGCAGAATCTGGTTCTCCAGCTGAGACGGCAAGAAAGGAGTCTGAGGCAGGTGTCATGGAGATAACCGTGACACTGCGCAGGAGGGGGTACCAGTGTTGACACGGCCAGTCTGGAGCAATCAAAATCATCCTTGGTTTGTCCTGTTTGAGTTTTAGTAGTACTTTCAAGAGCAGAAGCAGTGGGGGGGAAGGCATAAACTGATAGGTTTTCCAGCTGAAGAACAGAGCATCCACTTTCCAGGCTTGTTTGTGGGGAGTCCTTATGCAAAATTTGTCCAATTGGTAGTTCTGGGGGAGGCAAACACGTCTATATCTGGGCTCCCCCACTTGCTTGTCAACATGCTGAAAATCCTTGGTTCCAGTTTCCATTTGTGTGGGTCCATAAGATTTCTGCTTAGTCCGTCTGCCAGTGTATTTCACTTTCCTGGGAGGAATTGCACTTGTAGGTGCACTTGGTAGCTTGCAGAGAAAACCAGAGTTCGTGTTTTGCAGCTGGTTTTACTTGTGCACTTGGTAGCTCAAGGCTGTGTTCCACAATGTCATGTCTAGTCTGCCGAGGGGGTAAGAATGTGTAGCCCCCCCCCCCCCGCTTGTTTATGTACCACGTAACTGTGGTGTTGTCCGTCTTTACCATTAGTTGTCCTGGAAGAATGTAGTCTTTGAAGGCTGTCAGAGCATTCTGTACAGCTAACATTTCTTTTTGATTGATATGCAGGTGCATTTGACTTGGGTTCCATTTGCTCTGAATGCACTTCCCTGCTAGGTGAGCCCCCCCATGCATAGTCTGATGCATCTGTTGTTAGGGTTTGGGCGGCAGGGGGTAGTGTGAAAGATAGTCCCTTGTTTTGGTGGCCGGAATCCCCACCAAAGGAACTCTAGGCGTAGGCAAGGTATGATAGTGATAGGAATCATTGTTTCTAGGCTGTGAGAATGTTGACTCCATAGGCTTTTTAGATAATACTGTAGTTTCCTCATATGCATTCTTGCATATGGTATTAGAAGAATGCAGGAGGCCATGAACCCCAAGACTTGCAGTATTTGTCATGCAGATAGCAGGGTTTTTGTGGCCACTTGTTTGAAGTAGGTTGTCAAATGAGTTTGCTTTTCTAGCCTGAGGTAAGCCATCTGGGAAGTTGTAGTCAAGCTTGCTCCCAGGAATGTAATTTGTTGACAGGGTATTAGTTGTGATTTCTTTTCATTTATGGTGTACCCCAGACAAGTTAGAACCCTTTTTACAAATGCCAGTTGACTCAAAAGTATGTCCTGGCTTTCTGCCTGAATTAGACAATCGTCCAGATATGGGTATATTTGAATACTTCTTTGCCTGCAAAATGCAAACACAGGAGCTAGGCACTTTGTGAAAACCCTGGGTGCAGTAGATAAGCCAAAGGGCAGTGCAGAGAACTGATGGTGCGTGTAGCCTGCTTTGAAGCGTAGGCATTTTTTGCAAGATTCCCTGATTGGGATGTGCAGGTATGCTTCTTTTAGATCTAGTGTTGCCAACCAGGCATCTTTACCTAGCATAGGAAGTAACTGGCGAAGAGTCAGCATCTTGAATTTTGGAATCTCCAGAAAGATGTTTAGTGTAGACAGGTCCAGGATAGAACGCCATGAATTGTCTTTTCTGGGTACCAGGAAAAGTCTCTAGTAGAAACCTTGTCCCTTTTCCTCTTCTGAACCAGTTGAATAGTCCCCATGCTTAAGAGAGAAAGTACTTGTTTTTGGGCCTCTGCCCACTGATTTGGGGGTAGGTCCGGCCACCCGCTTGGTGTTGCAACGTGTGGAAATTAAATCTGTATCTCTGGGACACTATATTTAAAACCCATTTGTCTTGGATGATGAGTTCCCAATTCTTTGCATGAAGAGCAATCTTTCCCCCCAAAGGGGCGGTCAGTTGATAAGTGCTTGGAAATTTTAAAAGGAAGTCATTGAGACAGTTTACCATAGGGGGGTTGTCTTATTCCCAGATTTGGAAGTGGAGGCCCCCCACTGCTTAGCTCTGTGTCTCTCCTGGGACTGAAACCTGGGGTTTTTGCTGTGTCTGGGTTTAGCTTGAGAAGACCTGGAAGGGGCTGGAAAGGGCCAATTCTAAGAAGGCCAGTGTCTACTAAATCTAGGAGGCTGAACTTGTAAAAAATCTTTAACAGTTTGCATAGATTTTGATTTATCTTCCATCTTTTTAAGAACTTCTTCAGCCTTGTTGCCAAACAGCCGGTCTGGATTTAAAGGAGCATCCAACAATTTAGCTTTAACATGATCAGGCAAGGATTGCTCCTTAAGCCAAGCATGCCTTCTAAGCACAGACGCAGTAACAGCAGCCCTGCAGGAGGCCTCTAAAAAATCAAAACCACATTGCAAAGTATGTTTTCCAACTTGGAATGCATTAAGCCCTGTAAGTCTTTATTTTCCACACAGTCAGGAATCAGCATCATTTTCTATTTAAGTCGTCCAATAACATGTTGCTGATATTTTAACATATGAAATTGGCAGTTTAAAGCTCTAATTGCCGAGGTTGATGAAGTATAAACCTTGTTACCCTATCTATCCAGCGCCCTGGAGTCTCTATCAGAAGGGGTAGGATTTTTAGCAGTAGAAGCCTTAATGCCCTTGGGCCCCTGTGAAATAGCCCCTGGATCTGCAATGGGATTTTTGAAAAGGAACTTATGGGACTCAGGGACCCTGTAGTATCTGTCTGGTTTACTGGGAGCAGGAGGCAGGGAATCAGGGGCCAAATTGGATTCAGAGAAAGCGTCATCAATGATTTCCAGTACAGGAGGAATAGCCAAAGGACTAAGCTGAGGTAGGAGAAGGAAATCCCTAAGCCTCTTTTTTGAATCTGAAAATTCTTGGCTTTCCCAGTGAAAAAGCTCCCTCATAGTATGTAAGGTTCCCCAAAAGAAAAATCCTCAAGAGGGGAAGCAGAGGGAATAAAGTCCTCTGCATCAGAATCCTCATAAGTAGGCAAGGACAAATCCAGGTCATCAGAGGAGTCAGAAAAAACAGAATCCTGATCAGAAAATTCATAATCAAGCTCAGCCCTAGGCCTCTTAGAGGGTGGGGGTTGATTACCGCTGATTAGAGTTATTAGATCTTCAGCCATTTTTATCAATTTTTGTTTAGGCATAGAGGCCTGAGCATGTGGCCTGGGCATCGGTTTTTTAGACATGGATCGAGATTAAGGCCTTATTAAAGAAGGAGGTGTCGATTTAATATGCAAGTCCATAGGCCTGAATACACCCTCAGAAGCCGGTGCCTGCACAGCAGCTCCGGACCTATCCAAGGTGACATCCGCAGGTTCCATAGTTGAAGCATCTCACGGCATACCAGACTCCGAATGGGTCTCAGTAGAGGCCTGTGAATCCGTAGTAGTGGGTATCAGGGGCTGTGAAAGCGCCTTACTGAGAACTGGTGACTGGCTTAGGAGAAGCGTCATCGGCAGTTCTGGACCTCTGCGGCCTGTCTCTGTCTTTATCTTTGCGTTTTTTCAGAATTCTGGTAGTCGGATGGCTAACCAGTGTCATTTCTGGATATTTAAACAGAGAACCAAAATATTTAGAGGCAAAAATATACCAACGACGGATACTACGCTGATTAAATAAAGCACAAAACCGACAAGGTACGTCGTGGTCAGGGCCTAGGCAAGGAATACAGTATGAATGAAAATCTTTGAGGTATTTGTTTTCCAAAAGTAATGCAATTATTAACTTTTACTGACATCAGGAAGGAGCAAGAAAAAGTTTCCCCAATGGGGTACTTGGCGTTTAGTTGATGACTTCGGTTCTGAAACTCGAAAACGAAAATTTCAGGAGTCGGCTGACCGGCACTTGTGAACAGCTTCTGCTTCGGGCACCGCACGGCAAGAAAGACTGATGCAATGGCATCGGGCTGCATGTTTTATACCCCTGATGTCCTGACGCCATGGAAGAAGGGACAGCAACCGACGCAGGACCCAAGACTTTGTTAATCAGGCCGACTGAGGGCAACTTGCAAGCAGATTACCCAAATGTAATGACTGCAACAGTGAAACACGAAGAACATCTGCTTTTGTTTTGGGCTCCACGGCAAGAAAGACTGATGTAATGGCGCTGGCTGCTTTCCTTTATACCACTGACTACCTGACATCAGTCTGCAGGCAACAGCAGCTGGCGCAGGGGAAAAGCTTTACTTTGGTATTTGGGCTGACCAAGGGCTACCCAGCAGGGATAACCCACAAGTGATGACCGCAACAGTGAAACACAAAGAACATCTATATGTTATGTGCATATTAAACTACTGGTGTAGAAGTGTATTGAACAGGGTTTGTACAGTACTGAGCTTCAAGGATGTGTCCACAGTATACCCTACTTGAAAAGAACAGAAATATTAACTATATACCTGAGCAAATGTATGTTTTAATAGTAGTAGCTGGAACATACAGTGTTAACTTACAAATCTTCAAGAAAATAAGTTGAAATTGTTTTACAATTGTGTTATCTCTCCGTTTTAGTGAAGCAGACACAATGTCTAGAGTTAGAGGTTTTTCTGTTGTCTTGGAGGGTTGTAATAGGTCTAAAATGTAAAGTGTTTAATTGTTTTACGACTTCCAGTTCTGAGCAAACATGTGAGAGAGGTGCATTTTTAAGACAGAAATGTTAGTTTCTATTAGCCTGGGAACTGAATGGATGTGACAGAGTGATGTCATCCAAGCTGACCGCAGTAATGTTTGATGTTAATTTAAGAACTCTCTGAGATGGACTTTGCAGTTTGTGTTTTGTCTAGGACCTAGCCTAACATCCACTCATCTGCATTTGTCTTGCTCTATACGTTATTTAGGGCATAGTATCTTTTAGATATAGATAGGAATATAGTAAAGATTAGTTTATTTGTTTTCTGTATTTATTTGAGACTGTCCTGCAATGTTGTTTTAAAATATTTAGTATGATTCTGAACTCTGAAGTCACTGTGTTGAGTTATTGAATACTGTCTTCTTTTATTATTAAATATATTTAAACCTATCTTTGTGGCTGGTTTATTTAGAGATATTTAGGCTCTTAGAGTACTTGCATATGTATTTGGTGACCTTGTACAGGCCACTCCTAATAGCCTGGTGCTTTGTCAAAAACTACCATTTGGATAATAGTAACATTATACAAGTAGGATTCACCACCCTTTGTAAGGGTTTAGCGTATAGTAGCTGATTAAAGAGGGGTTGGTGGCAGTGATAACTACTTTACAGTCTAGGCAGAAGGGGGTGTAGCTAGTAAATCTGTGCCAGCCTTCTCCAGGAGTTTATGTATATAAATCAAATCTCAAAGTGTGTGTGTGTCAGCTACTAGGGCAGGGACATGAAGCACTGGTTGGACAGAGAGGGTGCTGGAGGTCTTGGCGTGACCCCTCAGCTGAGATCTTAACCCTATAGCTGTGCCAGTGGGGAGTCTTATTATTATACAATGTTTACAGTGTAGAGCCACTTATTAAATATAAGTTGGCATGCTATTATGGCTTTAGTGAGCCATGTAGGGTTTATTAATTCCTGCCCTTGGCATAATTAAAAGGAGTGTTGATGTGCATCCACATGCTTATTTACAGATCACTAAACTCTATTTTCATTTCCCCAAGTCTTTTGGGTTTCTAATACCATGACAGGAATGGACCCCATTCCTAAGTCAAAGTACAATTATAGTTCATGAAATTAGTATTGTTTCAATCTTTGATGTTAGCCATAAAGACTCTATATTATAAGATCGACGGTTGAAAACATCGAACATATGGTCGACACCATATGGTCGATGCCTTCAAACGTCGACCTTATAAAAAGACAGAAAGAAAAAAAAAGGAAAAAAGTACCCTAATGGGTTTAAGCAGGAGGGCAAGCCCCCCTGCAACCCCCCACCCACCCGCTACTTAAATATACCAACTCAGAGACCGCACTACATTGCAGTAAATGGAAATGCCCCATTACGGAGATTTCAGTTTACACGCTCGAGATTCTGAGAGTTCAACATTCTTGTGTCGACAATGTCAGATTCGTCATTGTTGGCTTTTGAGAATATGATATAGACCCGCCAGAAGTACTCTTCGCAACACCCGCCATTTGCCCAGTAATGATAGCTACTGCAATTCGTACAGAGTTACAAGTATTGGTAACATATCTAAATATGAGTGTAGATTTTTTTTTTTTTATAAGACCCGTTACTCCTACTATTGGAACTGTCTGGGTATCATTCTTCCAAACTGCTCTCATTTCTGCCTGCAAATCCTGATATTTTATGACTTTAGGTCTCTCTGTATGCAAGACAGTGTAGTCACTGGGTGTACGGATTTAAATGATCAACACTACTTTTGTCTTCTTTTCATGGACTGATTATCTGGTTTTCTCGCATCTATTTTTTGAACTGTTGGTAATGGGTGAGCCTATGTGATGGAGACCTCATCATTTTCTGTGATGCTTTGTGGTTCATTTCCAGTGTTTTTCAGCCACTTCAATACCATAATGTTTGCAAAATCCTCAGTGCAACAATCCTGACACATTATGCCTTTCAGTATACAGTCGTCCTGTGATTAACATGTCACAGCCAGCAACAAGGTGTGCAATTGTTTACAATTCTGTTTTACAAAACCTACATTTGTCTGTTTCTCCCACATGTTCAATGGGCTCTGTAAACCAGCGTGCAACACAGCCACAATTCTTGGGCCACCAATATCAGCCTTTCATCTTTTGGTTTGAATTCACCTCTCCTTAATCATTCCTGCATTCTATCCTGATCAACATGAGGTTCTTCCACGAGTTTTCTTTACTTGAAACTATATTTATGCATTTTCCACACTTCTTGACTTCTCATATTCTTTCTTTTGTTTTTTGGCACATTCAGTTGCTGCCTGATTTTTATTCTCACTTGACACTGATGTGCTTCTGCTAGACTAGACTACTGCAATAGTTAAGTCAGTGGTTGCAGAAGTGAACCTCTTGACTACCTTTATTAAGTTTCTTTTTTTTCTTTCTAACCCATTTCTGAACTAATAGGACATCTTAAGAGGTGTATTGGATTTAGTGTCTGCATATCCTGGGACGATACAGTCATCTACAACGATAAAGGCTTTATGATGATTTGTGATGGTAATCTGTCTATAGCTTAATGTTACACTGTGCACTATTACAATTACAATAATGTAGGTGTGACAAGCTAATGATAGCTACTGACTGTACAACAACAGCAAAAAAAAAAAAAAAGAAAAAAAAAACATGGTCATGCCCTCTCAGTAAGTAAAATTTCTACAAATTCTCTTCTGTCTTGTGCTGAAGTTGTCTCTCAAAAGGGTACACTGTGCACGATTCAGCATGGTTAACAAGTACCCAGGTTAAACTATAGTAAGAGAAAAATATAGTTTTGATACAGAAGGCTTGGCCACTAGTATGGCTCAATGCAAATTAATGGCACTTACTGGCTAAAACTACTTTGAAATGTCTGTCTGTCCAGCTCACACTGCCATGCATTTGTGAGATGAGGCACATGGCACCTAGACAAACCACAGTGGAAAAAGCTTACTAGAGCACACTATCCAAAAGAAACATTTTTATCCTCTTGAATAGATATCAGTAGCCACCTCTGGCCTCTTCTTCTGCGACCAGAGAAAAATAAACAATTTCAAGCAAGGTCACAAACCATTAAAACTCAGTGCAGTCAGTCTGGTACTAACCGGTCATATTTAGGAGTGCTTAACTCTTGTAGCAGAGGCTAGCACAACTAAAATGTTTTATTTAGAGCAGACAACGACATAGAAAAAACCTAAGTAGAGAGCACTAGCCAGTAGCAACACACTTCTAAGTAACAATCTCTAACCTAGACCCAACTCTGGCTTTTTCTTCTGCCCATCAGATAAAAACAATAAAATATATTCCTCAGTCATTAAAACAGTTAAAAGTCAGTGCAGCAAAGGCTGCATGCTCAATATTAACCAGTCATCTGTGATCTTGTAGCTATAATCCGCTGAAATCATTTTGATTTTCACCTAGTATTCCATGGTTAAACAGCCTGCGGTGGTGGTGCTGCGGTAGAGTTGTCGCCTCACAGTTAGACGTTGCCCGTTCGATTCTCAGTTAAAGCGTCTACTGTGTGACGACATGCATGAATGGGCGTTCCTTCGTTGAAGGTTGTGCGTTAGGCCCGGCAAGCCAGCATGTAAAACTCTACTGCCAATCATTAGCGGACCGGAGTTCCGCTGTGGCGACCCCTAACCGGGAAAAAGCCGAAAGACACACACAATTCCATGGTTAAACAGAAGGTGCTATACAGCCCCTTCTTGTCCTTCGTTCACACCTCTCAATTGCCCAGATTTTTACAGAATGTACAGTTTTTGTCTTATATTTTTGGTCTGTTCCTCATAAAATTGTTTTTTTTCCCTTGCAGATCACTAAGGATTAAAGACGCTTAATAATGACTTACATTTGAATGCTAACACAAATCCTATTACTTTAGCAACTTTCCAAGTTTCTAGGAGCAATATTTAAAATTTGTCCCTATTTTGGGCCTTTCTCCCCATTATTTTATGCTTTGTCCAGATCTCTTGCATTAAGAGGTTGACATGTATGCCTACCTCTTGGGCTTTGTCAAGATTTCTTACGGTAAGAGGTTGACGGGTATGCCTTGGTTGCAGACTCTTATTGCAGAGTGTTTTTTAGAGCCATATAATAACCATTTCCTGCTTTAAGAATACAGAAACGCAATTTATAGTTGTGTTACTGCACCGGGCCTGTTGGTTGCCTAACCAGTATAAGCACAAGTTTTCAAATCACATTGTTTCTACAGCTCCCTAACCAATGTAAACTTATTTTTCAACTTACTTTACAACTACTGATGCATTGTGTGCCTAGCATCACTCTGATGTTGACACTGTGTGGCATCTGTGCCTGTCATCTCTAACATATTGTGTCATCCCTTCTTGATGGACTAACACCTATGCCTGCTACTTCACGGACATTTAATGTTGTACTGTACTGCTTTTGAATTACACTGTTAATATTCAGTTTTGGGCGGCCACAGTGGTGCAGCAGTTAGCATTCCCACCTCACAGCAAGAGGTTCTCCGGTTCAATCCTCAGCTGGGGTGCCTTCTGTGCGGAGTCTGCATGTCCTCCCCGTAGTCGCGTGCATTTCCTCCTACACCCCAAAAGAATGTTGTAGGTGGATTGGACACTCTAAATTGGCCCTAGGGATGACTGCGTGCATGTGTGCCTTCTTTGGAAGGTTGGGCGCTGGGCCGGTAACACAACACCATAAAACTTCCCTGCCAATCATGAGGGGAGAGGTGATCTGCCGTGGTGACCCCTAACAGGGAAAAGCCGAAAGAAGTAGTAGTAGTTAATATTACAGTTTTACTAGAGCTTGCACACTTTACAATGATATCTCTATTTGTCCACCTGCTGGTAACAACTGAAAAGTCATCTTGTATCTGCATACCTTATATAGCATAATGGAGGAGGGAGCGGTATAATGGTTAAGGTCTTTATCTTACTTATACAAGGGTACAGGTTTTGATTCTAACAACTAGATATTGGCTGGGCTTGTAATAGTCTGCAGACTGATAGCATAATATTTACCTATGAACCTATGAATACAGTAGCAAGATTTACAAGGGGTTGGGTTTGATACAATGACTAAGGTCATTACCTTATAGACATAAGGTACATGGTTTGAGTTTGACTTCAGGTTATTGGCTAGGCACACGGTTTCAATATAAAGACAGCATCCCCTCTGTACCAGGGTTCAACACCTATCAAACTTTTAGACCTAAGGGCAGCTGTGAAGGTGTAGCAATATTTGCAAGAGTCCATTTATCTCTAGTCATATTCTTCAGGCTAGAACTTAAATCCAAACCACTCTCAACATGAAATATCATTTCACAGTTTGCTATAGGTCACCTTCCATGTTTCTTGCTGACAATGAGAAAATTTTCAACATGATGGCTCAACGACCCACTATTCATACAAGTCCCCCTGAAATAAATGGTCAGACTACCCACTGGGAGCCGTAATATTCTGTTTAAAAAAATATCAATCTGCTCAAAACTTCCACAATGATCTTATAAAATTCCACTGCAACTCCTGCACACACCATGGAACTGCAACTACTGCCTACACATCAGGTCTTCAAAGATGTCGCTAATAGTATAAAAAATAATGGAAAATTTGAAAACAAACAGCGTTAGTGAGTTTCCCAAATAACACTACAACAGCTGACACTACTAAGTGCCTGAAACAGACTGTAATGTCACCTTAAGGACAAGTGTTTCAAAGTCATCATTAAGCAGGTGAAACCCAAACAAATGAAATAGCAGAAGAAAAAGTACAACTACAAATTATTCTTCAACTATGGCAGGAAACAAACACCAATGTTCTGAGATAATCCACAATGACAGTATCCACTCTAATCCACTGCCAACAAACATGCAGAAAAAAATTTTATGCTAATATTAAAATACCAGCTATGGTCTTAAATTCTACAAAAATTCCCAAGTCCCAAGACACCCTCCAAGAATTACCATTAATCAAATCAAAACCAACCTCTCTCAAGAGAAAAAAGCACATTCACAAGGCCCATTAAAATTACTGGATAATTTAAGTGTGAAATACACCCTATCAAAGCTTGTAAACCTTTTCAATCTGAGCTTTTCCACTGACTAAGCTCCTGAATTGTGGAAAACAGCAAGTGTAATGCCCTTACACGAAGGCGCCCCCCTTCCTTTGACCCCAGTAAGTAGAGACCCATTAGCCTAACTAGTCTAATCTGAAAAAGCAATGGAAAGTATATCAGACAATAAAAAAATTATATTGACAAACTTGTTAATGTGAAACTTCAATAATTTGGCTTCATCAGGGGAAGATAAAGATTACAAAACATAGTAAGCTAACAAGTTTTCACAGCATACCCATATCAGCCGAAAGCATTTGACATTATTCCCCCCTGCCGGTATTATCAAAAAACTCAAAGACTTAAGCATAATGGTTGGCACACACAACACAGCTGAAATAACTAAACCACAGAATATAAAAAAGTAACCAGTGGTACTCCTGTGAGCTATGTTCTGGGAACTCCTCCTATTGGTGTCAACTTCTCTGGCCTTCATGCACATAAGTCGTAATGCAAACTAAATTTGCTGAAGACTGCAAGGTAGGTGTTATTCACTCAGCTTCCATAACACTGTGGCTAGGTCTACGCCTTGCAAATTACTGCTGTAAAGAAAATGAAATGTTAAAACTATAGCATTGTTAAATTTGTAAAGCAATGTTGTCCACAGCCTATAGCATAGATAGTATGGTACCACCTCTCCAGACTGATTCAGCAAGAGAGCTTGGTACACTCTGACAGTAGACAAATATTCCAATTTAAACTATTACCTAAAGGCATCTCATACAGATCAAAAGAAATGTTTATCCTTTACTCGTTCCTTAGCAGACCAGCTGCTGAATACAGTGGCCCCCTTTGGCAAGTACTGTCTAAACACACCGTACAACCCAAAAAATCCTAAAGGTCCGTAAATGAACAGAACAAAGGTGTGAAGGCCCTTTGTTTCAAAAACAAACTTGAATCATTAACCACATTTTTTTACTCTACTTTATAGCCTCCTTTGTGGTGATTTTAGCATTTAAGGCAATGAAAAAAACTACCTTTCTAGCCTCCTACATCTTCACAAAAGTAGCTGCCAAAAACATGAGTTTTAAGGATTGATATCTGCATCAACAATTAAACAGAACATGCTAGCATGTTAGGCACTTCCCAGTGTTTACTCATTTCGAATATACTAACCATTCATATTAGACTGATATCCTCAACACCTTCAAGGTGAACCTTGATAATTGGATGGATAAAGTATGGTAGTTTAAAATCTTACCGTAACAGTAAACATCCTTCTCTTCACTGTTGCAGTATTCCTAACCATAGGGATCTGCTTGTCAAGGATAGCTCAATGTCCGGACAGTATACCAAAGCCTTTAGATCCTGTATGCACCATACATCACATGTATACTCCCCCAAAGGGCATAAAGGTGACATTTGCATGCAGTTACCTAGAACATACTTGCCCCAGTAGAGAACAGTCTCAATAGGACAAAAAGGAAGCTATGTACATCCAAGTAGAGAAAATGTAGAAGGAAAAGGGAAGACCCTTTGCCAGGAGGGTTCCCAAATCAAAGCCCAAAAGAAAAGGGAGTTGGAGGGAGGGACCAAGTACTGCAATAGTGAAGATAACATCTACTATTATAGAAGGACATAGTATAGTTCAAAATTTTACCATAATCACTTTTGCAGTATTATTAACTGTAGGAAGAGTAAAACAGCTCAAGAAAAGGAGTGGGAAGTGGAAGGCTAGGAAGAGCCCTCAACAAACCCATGCAGAATGGCTCTAGCAAAACCTGCTCTGGACATAGAAATCGTATCCAATTTATAATGATTATTAAAAGTATGCACTGAGGACCAAGTAGCATCTTCAAGGATGTAACTGGTGTCCAACCCCTTGAAGAAAGTATCAGAAGAGGCAACGGCACTAGTGGAATGAGCTTCAATTGAAGACAAAACACTTGCTATTTGAGCAACAAAAGAAAATGGCATTAGATATCAAAGAGGAGATGGTTTGCTTGAAAATAGCTAAACTCAAAGTCCTTGTATGAAAAGAAATAAAAATCTGGTCAGACTTGTAAATGGTCACAGTTTTGTCCAAAATACCTGCGCTGTCTGCAAATTCAAGGCATGCAAGACAGTACAGTTTTGTACCTACCATAAATGTAGATGTCCGATAGGAATGCATCTGCAGTCCTTACAAATGGGTTGTCCTGTCATCAGGCAGCCCTTCGGTCGGCCGGATTCCAAAGTCTGGGTCTGGCCTCGGCTGGTGTCGCACTTCACCAGACGTCATAGCTGCAGTTATTCGGGTATAAAGGCATCAGCCGACGCCATTTTCCTCAGTGTTTCTTGCCCCAGATGCCAGGTGCCCTCTTGGAAGGCTAAATTTGGATAAATGCCAATGATTCCAAATAGTAGAGAGCAAACACAAAAAATAAGCATGTATGTACATATATACAAACAAATACACCATAATAGATTCCCCCAGCTAGCTATAAGATGGGCAAATACCCTAGGAGTACCACAGAGGGGAAAGGCGGGTGGGTAATCCTGACTGCAGATGCATTCCTATCGGACATCTACATTTATGGTAGGTACAAAACTGTACTATGTCCTTCAAGGATGCATCTGCAGTCCTTACAAATGGGTAGAATACCATAGCCAAACTGGGGGAGGAGGAGAAATAAAGTTATGGTGCAGTTAGGATCCCTTGCAAAACAGCACTGGCAAAACCTGCTCGGGATCTAGAGTATAAAGGTAAATTATAATGCTTGGCAAATGTATGCACGGAGCTCCAAGTAGCAGCCTCTAAAATGTCCTTGGTAGCCACTCCTCGTAAGAAGGCTGTGGTAGTGGCTGTAGCCCTTGTAGAGTGAGGCCTGATGTTTTCTGGAGTTTTCTTTCCATGGTAGGAGTAACAAAATCTAATGCAATTTCCTATCCACTTGGAGATCGTCTGTTTTGAAATTGCTTTTCCTTCTATTCCTGTTGCATATGCTACCAGTAGATGGTCAGTTTTTCTATTGCCCTTGGTCCTGTCCAGGTAGTAGCGTAATTGTCTATGTACATCCAAGGTATGCAACAGTCTTTCTCCCCTGTTCTCTGGGTTGGGGAAGAATGTAGGTAGGTGGATAGCCTGATTTAAAGACACTCTGGAGACCACCTTAGGCATAAAAGTAGGATTTGTTCTCATGGACACTCTATCTTGATGGAAGATCAGGAAGGGTTGTACTGCCATTAATGCCTGTAGTTCAGATACCCTTCTTGCTGAAGTGATTGCCAGCAGGAAAGCAGTCTTCCATGATAAGTATTGTAATTCTGCTGTAACTGCTGGTTCGAAAGGAGGAAGTGTCAATTTTTCTAGCACAAAGTTCAAGTCCCATGCTGGCAATGGTGGCTTCCTAGGAGGTTTTACATTTTTAATTCCTCTCAGAAACTGCCTGAGCAGGGGATGTGAGAAGACAGGAGGATCCAAGTCGTATTCTGCTGAAATAGCTGATGCATGAATCTTGATGGAGGAATAGGACAGGCCTGTGTGGAAGAGCTCTGCCAAGTATTCCAGGATGTTGGCTATGTTTACCAGTGACACATCT
This sequence comes from Protopterus annectens, assembly GCF_019279795.1. Classification (NCBI taxonomy): domain Eukaryota; kingdom Metazoa; phylum Chordata; order Ceratodontiformes; family Protopteridae; genus Protopterus; species Protopterus annectens. The sequence continues at coordinate 960,881,273 of NC_056734.1, read as the reverse complement.
TCTCCTTTTGCTGTACTCCAAATGAGATATCTTTTCCATTTTGCTGAATAATTTTTTCTTGTTGAGGGTCTGCGAGCCTCAAGGATAATGTCTTTAACCCTTTGGGATAAATTTGGGTTAATTGATCTTATGCAATGTTCCAGGCAGCCAGCTGCAGAGTTTTCAGGTTTGGATGCAGGATGTTGTAGTTGTTCTGTGTTAACAGCAAGGGAACCAGGGGTAGTGGCCATATTTGTTCCCGAGACATGCTCCTCAGTAATGGGTACCAGTGCTGCCTTGGCCAGTCTGGAGCTATCAGAATGATCCTTGGACGGTCCTCTTTGATCTTCAATAGCACCTTGTGCATCAAAGGAAGTGGTGGAAATGCATATGCTGTCATGTCTTTCCAACTGAAGGATAGGGAGTCCACCTTCCAAGCAAGTGGGTGGTACGTCCTTGTGCAGAATTTCTTTAGCTGGTGATTGCGTGGGGATGCAAATAAGTCTATTTCTGGGAGTCCCCATTTTCTTGTAATGGTTTTGAAGATGTCCGGATGCAGCATCCATTTGTGGGCATCCGTGGTAGTCCTGCTTAATATGTCTGCTAGAATGTTTTCTTTTCCTGGTACAAAAAAAAGCTTGTAACTGAATGTTGTAGCTCAGGGCCACATTCCAGAGGTCCAGTGCCATCCGGCATAGAAGATACGAATGTGTGCCTCCCTGTTTGTTGATGTACCACATGACTGTGGTGTTGTCTGCCTTATCATCAATTGACCTTGTCAGAGAAATGGTCTGAATGCCTGAATTGCCAGTTTTACTGCCAGCATTTCCTTTAGATTTATGTGCAGGTGCAGCTGGTCTTGAGTCCATAAGCCTTGTATGCACTTGTCCAGCATGTGGGCCCCCCAACCGAGGTCTGAGGCGTCCGTCGTGATGGTTTGACTTGGCTGAGTGCTGTGGAATGGCAATCCTGTGTTTGATTGACAGGCCTGAGCCCACCATAGGAATTCTTGCTTCAGGCATGGAATTATTGGAATTTGGGTTTCTAGGCTGTGCTTGTGTTGAGACCATAAATTCCTTAGGTACCACTGTAGTTTTCTCATATGCAGTCTGGCATGAGGAACCAATATTATGCAGGATGCCATGAAGCCCAAGGCTTGCAGTACTTTTCTTGCTGTTAGATGGTTCTGCTTTGTTAATGCCAAGAAGTAGAGAGGTAGTTGCTCCTGTTTTTCTACTGTTAGGAATGCCATTTGTTTTGATGTGTCCAGCTCTGCACCCAGAAAGGTTATTCTTTGGGATGGTATCAGCCTTGACTTTTTTATATTGACTGTATATCCCAGGGCTTGTAGCAGGTAAATGACCCTTTGTAAGTCTTCTGCTAGCTTGTTTTTGCTGTCCGCTTGTATCAGGCAGTCGTCCAGGTAGGGGTAGATTTGGATTCCCTGAAGTCTGCAATGAGCAATTACTGATGCCAGGCATTTCGTGAACACTCTGGGCGCAGTAGATAAGCCAAAGGGCAATGCTGAGAATTGATAATGCTCTGATCCTGCAAGAAATCTGAGGTATCTTCTGCAATTTGGTCGTATGGGGACGTGCAGGTATGCCTCCTTGAGATCTAGAGTTACCAGCCAAGACTCCTTGCCCAGCATGGGAAGAAGCTGCTGTAGAGTCAGCATTTTGAATTTTGGAACAATGAGGAATGTGTTTAAAGCGGACAGGTCGAGAATAGGTCTCCATTTGCTCTCTTTTCTTGGTACCAGGAAGAGTCTGGAGTAAAATCACTTTCCTTGCTCCATAGATGGTACCTTTTCCACAGCTCTCATCCTTAATAATTGAGATATTTGTTTTAGAGCTTCTGCCTTTTGATTTGGAGGTAGGTTTGGCATTCCTCTCTTCCCTGGTAGAGTATGGAAATGAAACCTGTAGCCTTGGTCTATTGTCTGTAAAATCCACTTGTCTCTTGTGATGTAATGCCAGTTTATTGAAAATAAGGCTAGCTTCCCGCATAAGGGTGCTTCTAGTTGTTCCCTGGTAGGCAGTGCCAGAGCCAAGTCACTGTGATTGTCCTGTAGTTGTGGTGGTGGCTGTGTCTGTGGCTGTACTTCGCTGGTTGTTACTCTGCCACTGGCATCCCCTGTAGGCACCCCTGGATTGGCTTCTGCCTCTTAAACGCCTATTCCTGCCTCTCTGAGCTCTGGAGGAGTCTGGAAAGGACCAATTCTTGGAGGGCCAATTCCTGCTAAACCTTGGCGGTTGGACCTGTAAGAAATCTTTTACTGTTTGGACAGATTTTGCCTTCTCTTCCATCTTCTTCAGCACCTGTTGTGCAGGAGAGCCAAACAAATTGATCTTATCCATAGGAGCATCTAATAGTTTGGACTTGACATGCCTTCTGATAACTGTGCCAGTCATGGCTGATCTAAAGGAAGCCTCCAGTGCATCATAGCTGCATTTTAAAGAATGGTTACTGACTTGCTGAATGTTATGCACCATTTCCTGAACAGATTTTTTGTCTAATGGTTCATCAGAGGACAGTTTTTGGGTTAACTGGTCTAGCATAAATTCTTGATACTGGATCATGTGAAATTGACAGTTCAAGGCCCTAGCTGAAAGAGTAGCAGAAGTGTAAACTTTTTTACCCCATCTCTCTAAGGATCTGGATTCCCTTTCTGAGGGGAGGGGGTTCTTAGCAGAGGTAGCTGCTACAGCCTTAGGTCCTTGGGAGATGGTCTCGGGATCTGCAAAAGGAGCCTTATACAAATGGTAATGCGTGTCTGGGACCCTGTAGTATCTATCAGGCTTAGCAGGGGCCAGAGGTAGAGAATCAGGAGCAGTGCAAGCATCATTAAATGCATCATCTACAACAGAAAGAACTGGAGGTATGGCTAAAGGCCTATGTTGTGGTAAATGCAGAAAGGTTCTAAGCCTTTTTCTGGAGTCTGAAAAATCCTGGCCCTGCCACTGAAATTGTTCCCTCATAGCATGCAAGGTTTCCCCAAAGGAAAATTCCTCAGGCGGAGAGGCAGAAGGGATGGACTCTTCAGCATCAAAGTCTTCATAAGGGGAGAAAGGAGCCTCTGGAGGGTCTGTATCGTCTGAATCATCAGAGGAATCATCTGTAGAAAGTGGCTGAGTGGGCTCTGCTCCAGGCCTCTTCTCTGGAGGTGGCTGAGAGGCCCTGTCTGGTTGAGGTTGGGATCCCCGGATTAAAGAAATGAGATCCTCTGCTAAACTAAGCATTTGAGAACTGGAGCTAGGCCTGTGAGAGGGGGGTCTTAGCAGTCACAGTTTTAGTAGCTTTAGCTGCTTTAGCCCTGGCAAAGGCCTTAATGGACATGGCTGCAGGTGGCCTAGCAGCTCCACGTGCAGGGGTTGAAATATCCAAGGGAATAGTGTCAGATAATTCCTGAGAAACTGCAACAGAAGGTGGGTTTTCTGAAGCCGATTCCACAAGGTTGGAAGAGGCCTCGGTAGAAGGTAAGTTTTCGGCTGAAGGAAGAACCGCTTGCTCGGTTTCAGCCGAAACCGAGACACTCGCGGTTGGCTTAACCGCGGTTTCGGCCGAAACCGCGGACCGCGAGTGTCTGTCCTTTTCCTTGCGCTTTTTAGACATTTGCGTAGTCGGAGGATCCGACGGCATAATATAAGCAAAATTGGAGCCGAAAAACTCCTCAGCAAATTCAGACCGACGTCTAAGCGTCCGCCGGTTAAAGAAGCACAGGCTAGACAAGCTGCTACGTCGTGGTCTGGGCCTAAACAGGGTAAGCAGTAAGAGTGGAAATCTTTATGAGGTATTTGTTTCCCACAAGTTAAACAGTTATTCACTTTTTCTGACATTGGCTGAGGCAAGAAAGTGTCCCCAACGGGGTACTTAGCTTTTTAGAAGTCTTCGAAGTAGTATTCGGTAGTAGTAATCTCTGGTTCTGACCGACCGGCACTTGCGAACAGCTTCTGCTTCGGGCGCCACACGGCAAGAAAGACTGAGGAAAATGGCGTCAGCTGATGCCTTTATACCCGAATAACTGCAGCTATGATGTCGGGTGAAGTGCGACACCAGCCGAGGCCAGACCCAGACTTTGGAATCCGGCCGACCGAAGGGCTGCCTGACGACAGGACAACCCATTTGTAAGGACTGCAGATGCATCCTTGAAGGACATCCACTCACTAGCTGACTGTGGAAAATGAAAAAAAGGGAGGGAGTGCTACTATCTAATTTAAGGAAAACTCATTAACAACCTTGGGCAGAAAAGGATTAGTACAAAGACACCCTGTCCCTGGGGGTCCATAAGGGCCTGAAGCTCAGAATTCCTCTGAGCAGAAGAAAGAGCAAGTAACAAGAGTCTGAATCTGTAGGCTAAAAAGGGTTGACTCAATTTTTCCAAAACAAAATTAAGGTCCCAAGGAGGAGGAATAGGCTTTCTTGGGAGCCTATGATGTAGGACACCTTTAAGAAACTAACCTCAAAGAGAAGACAAAGGAGGATTCAAGAAAAGCCAGACAGAAATAGCTAACAAATGGGCCTTTACAGAGGTCTATGCCAAGCTAAACTGGAGCAACTCGTAATCAGGAGAGAACCAGGGGAACACAGACTGCAAAAGGGTCCTGGCTCTGAGCATGATACCAGACAGAAAATCTTTTCCATTTGGACATACAGGACTTGCTGGTTGTAGGTTTTCTTGCCTCCTGCAAAAACAGGACATGAGTGACTCCTTGTCCTGTGTGAGGAGACCCAAATTGGTGAGGTAACGTTTGGTGAATGCCCCTGGCATGATGCATTAAGAGGGGGACCCAGTGCTGCCTTGGCCAAAAGGGAGCCCCTAAAGAATTTTAGGGAGTCCAGTTGAATCTTCTGCAGGACTCTTGTAAATAGAGTAATGGGTCGGAAGCCATAGAGAAACATCCCTTGCAAAGGAAAAAGGGGTGCATCTCTACACCAGATGGCATGTCACTCAAACTGAAATGATTGAGCCGCCTGTTGAGAGAGGAGGCAAAAAGATCTACCTGAGAAATACCCCACTGATGGACTATATCCACAAACATGTCTCTGTGAAGCATCCATTCATGGGCCTATGTTTTGGACCTTCTCAATAAGTCTGCCACTGGATTGTGCTCTAAAGGAATTTACAGTGCTTGGAGAGTTAGCTAATAACTGATGGCCAGATTCCAGGTCTGAAGGGCCAACCTGCTCAGAAGGTAAGACTTTGTGCCCTCCCGGCTTTTTAACATACCACATCACTGTGGTGTTGTGCGTAAACCTTCAGGGGGGCCTGCAGAGCACATGGGGTGAAAAGCCTGAAGGGGCAGAATCAGAGCTTTTATCTCTTTGATGTTGAAATGGTCTGACGTCTGATGGGGGGGGGGGGGGGCAACAGACCCTAAACTCTCATGTGTCTACAGGTAACCCCCCATACCATGTCTGAAGTGTCAGTGAACAGTTCTTGAGAAGGAACTGGAAGTTGAAAGGGCAGTCATGGGCTGAGGGTAGGTTGCTGAACCCTCCACTCAAATTCTCTCGAGACAAGGAAGGAGAGTAACTCTGAAATCCAGAAGGTGGGAATGCTGAACCCAAACTGGCTTGAGGTACCATTGAAGCTTCTGCTAATGCAGCATGGCAAGAGGTGCATTTGGAATAGAAGAGGCTATGAATCCTAGGGCCCAAAGAAACTCCCTGGCTGAAATGGCAATCAGAGGAAGAAGGGACTGAAAGAAAGCTGTGATGGACAAAACCTTTGGGGGGAGAAGATACACCAACATTGGCACTGTCTGAATCCTGCAACCCAGATACACATGATCCTGTGAGGAAGTCAGAACAGAGTTTTGTAACTTGATATTGAACTACAGACTGTGAAGGACAGAGATGGTGAACTCTAGAGCCTGTAACAGGCAACTGGGAGAAGGAGCATGAAGCAAAAGGTGTTCTAAATAAGGAAAAATCTGAATGCCTTGAAGACTGCAAAAGGCAATCACAGGAGCTTGGTATTTTGTGGATACTCTTGGGGCAGTAGAGGCACCAAAGGGCAAAGCAGTGAAGTGAAAATGAGCAGAACAGATAGACATGCAAAAACTTCCTAAACAGGGTGAATAGGAATATGAAGGTGAGCATCCTTCAGGTGCAAGGAGATCAGAAAAGTTTGGGGCAGCAACAGAAGAAAAAGGGTTTGAAGAGAAAGCATCTGAAAGGAAGGACCATTGAGAAAAATACTGAGTAAGGAGAGATCCAGAATACACCTCCAGGAGACCTCCCTTTGAAGAACTAGGAGCATCCTGGAATAAAATCCCTTTCCAACTTGGGAAGTGACAGGCTGAATACTTCCCTGGTCCACCAGAGATTCGAGAACCTTTGGGAAATGAGGACATTGTTCTTGAGGAGACTGAGGAATCCCTGAAAAAGGAGGGAGAGACTTCCACACTATGAGGTAACCCTGACAGATGATAAACAAAACCCCATGATTCTGAAGTGATGTGTTACCAGTTTGGAAGACAGGTGAGCTGAAGGGACAAAGCAACCTGGCCAAGGGTTGGGGGTGCAAAATGCCAAGGAGAGGCAGGCTTGTCAGATAAAAGCGGCTTCTGGGCCACAGCAGCCTGAAAAGACTTAGGTCACCTACCACCCTTCCTGCCTTTGATGGCCTGACAAGGCTGCCTATGGACAAAAGCAGTAGTAGTAGAATAGTTCCTTCGGAACTTAGGGATGAGGGACACAAAAATATATTTAAGGTCCTGCAAAGCTTTACCTTTTTCTTGGAGACCCAAACATATCAGCAACAGCAGTCCCAAAAGGATTTTTCTATTTATCCAAAAGGTGCCTCCAGCATCTTGGCCTTAATATCCTCATGTAATGACTGCAAACAATGTCAAGAATAAAACCTCATGACAGACCCAAAGGCGGCAGTGGCAGCTCTGGAGGAAGCATCAGTACCATCACAGCTGCACTTGAAAGTGTGGTGAGCCACCCCAGTGGTAGAACCTAAAATAAAAAGAACAAAGGACTTTCTTTCACAGTCAGGGAGGTTAGAAATAACCTGACAAGCCTGGACAGTCAAGGCCAGAATATATCTGGTCATGTGGGTGTGGTAATTAGTGGCCCTAAAGGCCAAGGTGGCGGCAGTATAGACCCTCTTTCCAATCTTCTCCATAGCCCTATCTTTTTCAGAAGGCAGGAACTTGGTAGAGGAAAAAAACTTAGGCTTGTCAGAGGAGACTGACTATAGCAGGATCAGTAAAACTACACTTAAAACAGGAACTGAAAATTCTCAGGAACCTTAAAGAACCTGGCAGGAGGCTGAGAATCAGAAGCCTTAGAGGTGGCTATAAAGGTGTCCAACAAAGCCAACACAGAAGATACTGCAGAAGGTTTAGGCATGTCCACCTGAAGCAGCTAATAGTGACTCTTCTAAAGGTCAGACAAAGAGAAGAGATCCACGTCGGGCAGCACGATGCCAGGGCACTTCTATGGACTAGGCTTGTAAAGGCTGCAGGGCCATTAGCCTAGTACACTCTCTATGAACCTGTTTAAAATATTTCATTATCCTGGCTACTGTGTCACCAAAAGACAGCTCCTCCAAAGCAGAATCAAGGCTAATAGATTCCTCTTCATCACAGCCTTAATCCAAGGGAGATGGCATCTGGAATGAGTAGGACAAAGACCTTTCATGCGACTCCAAATCCGATCCTGAGGAATCCAGTTCCACAGCTCTTTTGGAAGGGGTTGAAGTCCAAGGGGGAGTAGGCACAGAGGTTCCCTATAAGATGATCAAAGACGCATTCTTCTGAATGCGTCTTGATCGAACTTGAAAGCGAGAAACGGCAAAATACCAAAAGGGCATATAAGCAAATTCTTTCCCTGGAAAAGAAATCACTTGGCTGCCTTCAGTATTTTGCCATTTTCATCACTGTAGTGCGATCTCAGAGTTGGTATATTTAAGTAGGGGAGGGTGTGGGGGGCACAGTTCCCCACTTTAATTAATGTTTTAAAGTTTTTTTTTTCTTTTTTGGAACAGCGATTTTTTTCCCTGGGAAAAAAAAAATCGATGTTCTGAGTGTCCAAGATTATAAGCTTTTGCTTACATAGGGTCAATAAATCAGCGTTTGCTTTTCTAAGCATTCACTGATTTAATATAGACCCAGCACAGAAACCCATTGGAGAGCCGTCAGAGTCATCAGGCCATTGTATAGGCCCCTGAGTTAACTCCTGTCATTCCCTTTGAGGGTCCTTAGGACATTTTTTCTTGGCAGAGATGTCAGCCCCAACACAGGAGGTTCTGACCCTTGGTTAGATTAAATAAAAGTACCCAGAACCTCTTCCCTGAGCAGAAACTACAGAAACCCTTTAGTGCCTTCTGAGGTAATCAGTTGCAGTTCCTCCTTGATGTCTTTAGCAGACATCTACAAAGCCTCAGAGGGCATGTGAAAGGAATGATCCATGCCGGCCTCTGATGGGGTCATGGCAGAGGAATCTGAAATCAACAGACAGCCTACAGAGCTATAACCCACTTGTAGAGAGATATCTGATGGAGTCTGGACAGCCATTGAATCCTGCTGAGATTTCTTGGCCTTCTTGCTTGATGGCTGAATCTCAGGGTTAATAGATTCTGCCATGTAACCATGGGCTAACTATTTAAGCCTCTGTTTTTTGAGATAGATGGCCAGGGAAGACTACCAGTTTCTTGGGCGCAAATGCATTACAAATACTACAAGAGGTATGGTCGTGGGATGTACCCACACAAAAAAACACTGTTGGTGATGATCCTTATGGGGAATCTGCCTCCCAGAACCAAAACGAAACCAAACCAAACCAGTGGGCTTTCAGGACAATAACACCATCAAAACAATCTTTTATTACACAAAAAAGAACAGATTAAGTGCTTTCATCTGGTTGTAGCATAGGACTTCATCAGAATCTAAACACATTTTTAAAAAACATTTAAATACCTTAGGAATGAAATGATTTTTTTGACCATTGATATTGTTAATTTAATGTCATCCCCACATGAATTGGGTATTGAGTGGTTCCAGGATTTTTTATTTTCCACAGGTAATTTTTCTAACAATAAAGTTTATGTTTTAGTTACTCTGATGGAAACTGTCCTTAAAAACAATTCTGTGTTTTTTGAATTATATTTTTTTCAGAAATGTGGAGTGGCCATGGGGGCAGCTTGTGCCCCCATTTTTTCCATCATCATTATGTTGGAATGGGAGAAAAGGTTTCTCAAGGGATGTCACCATATAAAAAACACAGGGATGTTTATTGTCATTTTTTGGACATATTCATTGCCTGGAAGGGGCCAAAGGATGTCATTGCTTCTTTTCTTGATTGTAACAGTACCACTGTATTTTTGAAATTTACCTCCAGTGTGGGTCAAAACAGTATTAGTTATTTGGATGTGGAAATAGTAAAGACCATATCCAACAGAGATGTGTGAGTGACATTTTTCATAAGCCCACCTATTCTAATAGTTTCCTTCACTATGACAGCAGTCACCTGTACCACCAAAAGTATGGTCTTGTCAAAGGCCAATATGTTACTTTGGCACGTTTGGTTTCGGAGGAAGGATCTTTTGTACAGGAGGGCGAAAAATTGAAGAAAATGCTCACTCAGCGTGGTTACCCTGAACTTCTTTTTCCACTATTTATAGTGAAGTTGTTAGGAAAAGAGAAGAGTGTTTATACAAACCTATTTTGAGGGATGAAGTACACCTTGTGCATGTAACAGCTACAGTAAAATGTAGTAATGATAGGTTTAAGCATGCATTTATCACAACCTACAATTTAGATCACACCAGTGTAGTTCAAATACTGAAGAAAAACTGGAACATTTTTTCTTGCTTTGAAGGGCTGGTTGAATGTATTGGGAATGAACCAAAGGTGGTATTTCGAAAAGGGAACTCTATTAAAGATTACCTTGAATGGCCAGGAACACACAATAAGAGAACTGGGACTTAAGTGTGGAAGCTGTTCACAGTGTTTGTACATCAAGGAAGGGAATTCACTGTTAGTCAATGATAAAATACTTTACCCACCCTTTTATTGTAATTGCAACACCAAGGGTATTGTCTATATTGCTGTGTGCAAAGTGTGTACATGTTATTATGTGGGTAAAACCGTAAGACACTTTAAGGAATGTCTTTATGAGTACCAACTAGATATTAAACACGGAAGGAGTATAAATTCTTTGGCTAAACACATTGGGCAATATAATAGTCACTTTTTTTGTTTTTTGGTATAGACAAGGTTGATTTGAACCCAAGAGGGGGTCCCTGGAAGGATATTTTAGAGGCCAAAGAACTCAAATGGCAGTTAAAGTTAGAAGCATTATATCCACCAGGGTTAAATGATCATTTAAGTATAACCAGTATACTGAAACTTAAATCTTTTTATAGACTTATGACAAGTGCGACAATATCATATTGTATGATATTTAAGTAAGAGTAACACCGATATTTTAACAGCTCCATATTTTGCAAATGAAATTCTTTACATAAGTATTTATATTATTTGTGTGTGTGTGGGTGTGTGTGTGTGTATGTATGTATATATATATATATATATATATATATATATATATATATATATATATACATATATATATATACATACATACATACACATTTTTATTTATTTATTTATTTTTTTTAATTTTTTTTTTTTTCTTAGTGAAATGATTATGTAGTAGCACAGAGTATCAAGGCATTTGTAATGACATGCTATTTATTAGAATGTTGGTTTTAGGTAAAGTTTTCCTTTTAGGCAAACCATTTTTGTTTGTTATCCACAATGAGACACCAGTAAACAATAAAAACACAGCTTTATTCCAAAATCCAAATGGAAAAAAATTCCACAATGATCAAGTCGGAAAAGACCAAGCAGCAATTACACACACTGAATAAAAAACGTTTACGTTAAGCTCTTTCATTCCCACCTTAGGGACTTCCTCAGAACTAGTCACAAAAATTAATCCCAGCATTCTTATAGCATTCCACTTAAAGGGAACGTACACTGCGAAACAACAATAATTTGTAAATGTAAAATTCAAATGTCCACTAACAATATATCACAAAAATACTAATGACGTAAAAAATAAATATTAAAAATACATTTTAAATACTAAAATTAATTGTTAAGGACATACCAATAAAATTAAAAAACATATATATTTTTCATTTTCAAATAGCAGCTAATATTTGACTGCTTCATTAATACCCAGGTGTCTAGTGGCATCCAAAATTAATTGCCACTTCAATTCACAAACTTCAAGGGCCTCCCTGGGTACATTTCCTTGTTCATTTGCTTTTAATTGCTGTAAAATTAAAAATTTAAAGGCATGACTAGGGAACTCCACTATATGTCTACTAAGGGCATTAGAATCCTTTTTTGTCTAATATCTAATGTGTGCTCATAGATCCTTGCCCTAAACTTCCTACAAGTCTACCCCACATAAAAAACTGCACGAGGTACACTTCGCCAGGTAGACTACATTTTCCCTTTGACAACTGAAATCCCCCCCCAATATACAATGCCTTACCATTCAAAATAAATTTGTCTGAAGTGGTTAAAATCAATAAGCATTGTGGGCACATACCGCATTTTACATTCCCAACTTTTTTGAAGGTATATATGTTTTTTCTTTTACCCACCTGTTCCATGATGTTTTTCAAACATCTATCCCTTCTAAATGTAAATTTAGTTTTTTTATAGTTATTAAACAACCTAGCTACATTCTTATCTAAAGACAACAAATCCCAATGTTTTTCAATGATTTTATATATCGACTGTGAATCCTTATTAAATGTAGTAATAAAATTATATCCAATGGAAAAAATATTCTTTTTGTCTCTTGGATGGTTTATCACATCAATATCACTTGCATCTCGTCCCAGAATGGGAACGAACCAACCATTTTGTCTCTTCCTAAACACTTCCCCCTTTACATTTTCCAAGAGATCTCGGGGATATCCCCTATGTTCAAATATTTTTAGGATGTAATCCACGTCTTGAATGAAATCACTTTCCAACAATGTCATTCTTGCGGCACGTACCAATTGCCCCTTAACTATGGATTTTTTTCTGAAAAGGGGGATGGCAACTATTAAATTCTAAATAAGAATTAGAAAATGTTGATTTCCTAAAAATTTTTGAAATCAATTGTTTACCAACTCTATCAATCTTGACCTCCACATCCAAATACGTAATAGTGTGTCATTAAATGCATGGGTGAACTTAAAACAGTCAACAGTATTATTGATGTATGCAAAAAAATTAATTTAACATACCATCAGTGCCAGTCCAAATCAAAAAAATATCATCCAAAAATCTTGTAAAATATTTTATGTATTTCATATATTTTGATTTAAAAATATATTGATTTTCCCAGAATGACAGCACATAGTTGACAAAAATGGGGGCGCAGGCTGCACCCATAGCCACACCTTTGACTTGGCAATTATATTGGATTTCAAATTTTATAAAATTATATCTTAAAACCATTTCCATTAAGACTATGAAGGCATTAATATTACCCTGATCATAAATGCCTGCTGCCTGTAACTGAATTTCCAACCAATTAAGACCATCATCCTGAGGTATAACTGAAAAAAAGGTTACACAAATCAATAGTAACTAATAGCATATTTTCATCATATAATAAACCATTTAAATTAGCTAAAAACTCCCTATAAGTCTTTGCATATATATTTAAAATGTTGTAACCCTCTTTTTAAACGGTGGTCTAAGTATTTACATATGAAAGATGTTTTCTGCTTTTAGCACCCGCAATGGGCCTAAATTTTAAATTAAGCCCTTTGTGCATTTTGGGTAACCTAAAGATGGTGGCAATGACAGGATATTAATTTTTCATATATTTATAAGAATCCAAATCAATTTGCTACTCCAATAACATGTCCTCTAAGGCTACATCTAATCTACGATGTGAAATATTAATTTTATTCACTGAAACTTCTTTATAAGTATCACTCATTAAGTGTAAGTTCCCTTTAAGTGGAATGGTATAAGAATGCTGGGATTAATTTTTGTGAATAGTTCTGAGAAAGTCCCTAAGGTGGGGATGAAAGCGCTCAAAATAAACATTTTTATTCAGTGTGTGCAATTGCTGCTTGGTCTTTTCCGACTTGATCATTGTGGAATTTTTTCCATTTGGATTTTGGAATAAAGCTGCGTTTTTATCATTTAGCGGTCCGGTTCGATTCTCAGCTAGAGTGTATTCTGCGTGGAGACATGCATGAATTGGCATACCTTCGTTGAAGGTTGTGCGTCAGGGCTGGTAACTCGGCACATAAAAATTAACTACCAATCATTAGCGGACCGGAGTTCTGATGTGGCAACCCCTAACCGGGAAAAGCCGAAAGACACAAACTGGTGTCCCATTGTGGATTACAAAGTTTGTGGTTTTTCGTTCATTTTTGTTTAATTGATTTATTTGAAGATCATGTGACTTAATTATCAAGGTATTTAAATGTTTTTTAAAAAAATTGTGTTTAGATTCTGATGAAGTCCTATGCTATAACCGGATGAAAGGGCTTTTTTGTGCAATAAAAGTTAGTTTTGACGGTGTTCTTGTCCTGAAAGCCCACTGGTTTGGTTTTGTGTCATTTTGAATCTGCCTCCCACACTGACGCCTTCTCTTCTTATATGACATGAACTCAAGGTAACCAAAACAGAACAAGACCACCAGCAAAAAGAAAAAAAGACCCCAATGAGACACTTGACAGCTAGGTATTCAGCACAGCAAAGGTCATTCAGACAGACGAGTAGTGATGGCGTTCCAGACGATGGCAAAGTAGTTCTGGGTAACAGTGTCTGTATATCAACTTTATGCCCTACTTCCTGTATGGGGAGCATGTGTGTGCTGTACAGCACATACAAGGTACACTATCTGGACAGTTTGCTGTTCTTGACAGGAGATCCCTATGGTTAAGAATACTGCAACAGTTCTACAGAAGGACATGCACAAGTTCCTCAGAAACCTTAATGGTTGTTGGACTGATCTGTCTTACAGAATCCATGATTACCTCTGCAAACTGAAGTTCACTTAAAAGCCTTTCCATAGAGGGCTCATCTGTGAGGAGGAATTAACACCCTCCCTGAGGAATTTATGACATCAGCTGCTTATTTCATCTCCTCCCAACACCTCTTCCAATGACAAGGCCATCTGGGTATGGTCAGAGCTCTGTCTTATGCTATGGTAGTGAGCCCCCTGTAAAGCTACATTCTCTTGCTCTAGTATACTGCACAATTCCCACTAGCCATGCCAATTTGTACAAGATTCACTATGTCTGTTATGGAACTAAAGCCTTGTTTTTGTGTAGTGCTGAGTGGGTGAGGTTTCTCTGCATTTTCCAAACTTCACCCTCACTCTCAATTCAAGTGTTTTTATATGAAGCAAAAACCTATCTATTCTCCTGGTTCTGCCTCAGAAAGATGGCATCCCCTCTTACTGATTCCAAGATGCTCATAGGTGTTTACTAGGCTGACCAGTGCGGCCTTTTTAAGCCTAGCCATGCGTCCCAAATTTCTTGATACCCTTGATAAGTGTAAGCAGGGGCTTGTGAGATGAAACATTTACAAGCAGGGACTTGGTAGATGAACCATTTACAGGCTGCCTGTGCCCATTAGAGTCGTAGATGTCAAATAGGGGATGAATTTCCTTTTCCCCATCCAGTTGTCCAAGTTACAAGATGTATTTTTCCAGGTGGGTTCTACAGTCTACAGTGAAACAAGCATCTGTGATATATGCACTAGTTCTTTAACTAGCATACATTTAACTCGCGTCTCTGACGTGACAAGGTCATACCTCTTTCCACACACTGACAGCACTTCTTTATTCACCATGTGCAACATTTACTTATACTAGGATAATCACAATACAATGGTTACCTAAGCTGATCTCAGCATAATGAACTACTAGCAACCATTAGCGTGGATAGCCTATACTTATGTACCAGTAAGAATCTATTTGTTGAATCTTAACACTCAAAGAACTTCCCCTCAACTGTGAGATTTGCTCTCAGGGGATAAAAATGGTCTTGGAGCACATTCTCATTAAATTATTTGCAGAGCATTCTTCTATTTACTCTCTCTGAAAATTCCTCAGAAAAAAAACAGAACAATCCACAGCTGGTAGAGAAACATCAAGCACTGTCTGCATATCCACTCCCAAAAGCACAAATCTCACTTACTTTTCCAAACCGAATATCTAACTCAACATCATAGTCAATTAACTCACTTCACATATTTCAAACTAGAAATATTTTCTAACCATGCAATAGCCGTCATGACCTTTTTTTTAAAAAAAAATACTCCCTCACCCTCACCTGAGCCAAATGGCTCCTTTACCTGGACCCAATCAGCCCATTTGTTCGACAGAAGCAGCGGAAGTCAAGAATCCCAGGTTAGGTTACAGCCACAGGGCTCATTCATTCCTGGCTAGCTCTACACACAGAGACATGTAGTTAAGCAACAAGCCAGTCTATCCTCTCCCATGGCAGTTCTTACAAGCTCATATATGTGCTGCTTCTAAGGGAAAGCATACCTCCAAATGCTGAATTCCCCTAGGCTTACTGTGTGAGACAGCAGCACAGACTCAACAGATTCAATCGCCAAAGGGTGGGACTCCTAGTGTTCCTATTATAAGTCATCCATGTGGAAAAGCCAGAGCTACTGCTCTCCATTCAAGATGGGCAAGCCAACAATGGCTACCCATTCCCATTATTTCCCACCAGTTCCTAAAGGCACAATGTGCTACTCAAGTTTAGGTCACCTGCTACACTTGTCTCTTAATTCCAGGGCTGGCTCAATGGCCATAGCCTTTATCACCAACACTTCTTCCTTCTCCAACAGAGAGAGAGAGAGAGAGATGAAAAAAAAAAACTTGCCTATATGCAGCAAGCCTAACTAGCAAGTTCCATCTCCCTGAGCCATGTATAATGGCTAGACATAATTGTTATGATTGAACCCTAGTTTCAGTACTCCAATATCATCCAAATAACTTGCCAACCCCATATGACTGCTAAAATGGTCAACTGAGTAAAATACTTTTCCTTGAAATGGAAATCATATCTTCTCATCTGCTAGCTACATTTAAACATCTCTGCTTCCATAGATGGAACTATGAACCAGGTAACCTGAATATGATCAAACAAGAGTCCTGCTAGAGTTGGCAAAGAAATAGAACAAAAAGCACAACTATGTCTACTTGGCACCTCATTAGGGAGGGTGAAAACACATGCTGGAAGCCTGTGACCAGGTACTGAAGTGAAAATGGTGATAGAGCCATACAACTGGCACATTGTGTTTGGGGAAAGGCAGATTCAGCACAATCATGTCCCTTTGGGCTGTTACCACGTGCTCTTCTGAGACACACAAGCACATTATGAGCTGGGTTTAAATGCAATCATGAGCCCTGCATGAGCAAGGGGATCTTATCTGTGACCTGTACATTTTCCTCAGTGTTTCTAAATCCCCTTCCCACTCTGTCACGATAGCTTTAGCTGGAGGATAGTACTGGGTGTAGAGGTTCATCTTTAAAAGAGGAGGCTTTACCTGAAGTGAGGGTTGAAGACTTTTGTGGGAGGATCAACTAGCAGCTCATTGTCAACTGTAGTGAAGGGGACAATAACTGCTGTCCACCTCCTCTAACCTTCTAGGGCATAACCTCAAGTGGGTCATCTGCACCTGTTCCAGAATCAAATCACCTAAAATCTACATACTTCCAATATGTACATCTACTACGTACATGAGGTATGATCTTCCATGTTGACTTCAGTCTACACTAGCATAACACCAGTTGTGCTCTATTTAGCACGTACAATGTTGACCAACTAATACACTCACATGCATCCTGAATCACCTCACTAGAAGCCATTCAATGACACAATGATTAATTACCACCATTCTTTCTGACCTCCTTCGACACAAATCTTACTAGCAGTCTGAAGTAGGTACACTACAACCTTTACTTGTTTTCTGACATCAAGCCAGACTTATCCAGACAAATAACTTTCATTCCACAAAAGCAATCATACAAATATTACATGACCTGGCTAAATTATGCTGGCTACCAGTGACTAAACAGACAGTAACTATTAAACACCTTATTTCCTCTGTAAAACAGAAGCAATTAATGAACAAAACAAGGAAACAATACCACATTATCAGTAAAATCCTGCAAAAAGATAAACCAATGCACTATGCACATACATTAAAGCCAGTTTCAAAGCACAAAGAATGGTCCTCTACTTTAATAGTCGGGCATAAAAGACTTCTATTATCCTAATCCCACACTATTTTGTTTACCCAATAATCTTCATCCCATTTCCCAGCAAATATTGGCTATATCCTACATTCCTGCATGCCTGTACCACTAAACTACAATACCCATTCAACACATCACTAACATCTCCATGTCCATCCGCATATTCCCAGTCATATAGGAATGTTCCACCATCAAGAATAATACCGACAACACTAACCCTATTTGGCTTAAGCAATACTGCCCCCATAACCACACACTACTGCATGATATCTATGATCCCTGCCCTAAGTTACCAGAAAAGCAGCATCTATCCCTCCAGCTAATGACCTTGAGCAAAATACATTACTATGTCCTAACCAACATGGCTTCTGTAACAATCTCAAAACCACCACTGCATTCCTTTAACTTACAGCAATTATAACAAAATGAACATAGGTCAACCTATCTAACCTATAGCATTTTACTCTGTATTTCATTTCAATCACCTCAGTGGACTACGTGACAGTATATTTTACTGCTTCTAATATCTTACTGGTAATAACATAGGTGCATTGTTCAATTGCTCCATTCTCCCCCTCTCTCATATTTTCACATTACTAGGGCTGTTGAGCAAGGGTTTGTTATCAGCTTTCTTCTCTTCTGTGTACATTAATAAGATTTTCAACACACCTGGTAGCTCATAATGGTCTTCTCTACATTGACAACTTACTTTTCTGGCCTTCTAGCCCCTAACCAGGCATATCAGACAATTGGAACGTCCACAGTGATTCCTCACTAAAAGAATATAGGATGTAAGTAAAATGTCCTATGCAGACTGCCTCAAGGCCCTATCCCTGTAGTCTGTATCCTACAGGCTTTTGAGGGGAGATCTATGCCTGGCATACAGGACATTGTCAGACCCCACTCTGATGGACCTCCTGCATATCCACAAAACAAACACCAGAATTATCTGTTCTAAAGACAAACCTTGCCTGTGATATAAATAGGACCTGCTGGAGAGACAGGCATGTATCCCAGAGACTACCCTGTCTGTGGAAAAGGCTCCCTTTATCCATGTGAAGCAGAGTTCCTCCCTATCCCAATTCAAGTGCAACTTGGACAATTAGATGGGAAACCGAAAATTCATCCCTGGTTTGGCACCTATGTCTCTAATGGACATAGGTAAAGGTAACCTGTAAATGGTTAATCTCCCAGACCCATGCTTACAGTTACCAAGGTTATCAGAACTGGTCAAAGATTTGGGATGCATGGCTAGGCTTAAAAAGGCCCTTGTAGTCATTAACCTAGTAAACACCTATGAACCTTATGATAACTATTTCTGAAGAATTCTCTTACAAGTCACTGGAACAGCAATAAGCATTAAAACAAGTGTGTGTCATTAGATACATACATGCACACAAAACTTACTAGACAGTCTGCTTCTACTGATATCCCTCTCCTACAGAAAACCCCACTGACGAACTCCAAATTCAAATACTCAAAACTCTGTATTGATCCAAGACTGTCACTTAACTATTTGAATAATCAAACCAGTACACATTTCAAGGTCAAATACTTTATCGATTACCTTAATGGTCTAAAAAATGCTGGTGCCATCTCAGCTGGCACATAGTGATAAAGAACAGAGTTTCGTTAGCAGTTCAGGCAGATGCCAGAGTGGCCATGCTGGAAGACAGGAATGCCAAGACTTTGGTTACTTCTTGGGAGGGTAACAATGTACAGATAGGGGCAAGCTGATTTCTGGGTTCCAGTAGAAACTAGTGCTCTGAAGAACAGTTGGGGCAGGAGTTTGGAAGGATTTTGGAGACTTTGCCACTTAAAGTGGAGGAATGACACAATTGGACTGCTCTTTGTTGCATGAAGTGGCCAACTATTGAGCTACTGGAAATCTGCAGGTAGGTCCACACCACAAACAAGCCAATTTATGTGAGCAGCAGTCTAGACCTGCTCTCTATGTGGGTGCACTTCACAGTTTTAGCAGTTGCTACTAACATGTGATTGGGAGGCAAACCACTTCCCCAGAATTAGTACCATTAGTACCATAGAGGTTCATAGGTTGGTACTAGGCTATCGGCCCTAGGGCCTATACAAGCCTAACCATAATAATTCCCTGGCTATTTCTTCCCACAATATTTACTTCCCTGGACCCCTGTTTAGCAGGGCGGCTGACGTGATCCCAGGGGTGAGTTTCCCATCTTCCATCCAATTGTCAAAGTTCCTTTTGAAGATGGCCAAAGAGGCACTCTGCTTGACATGTATGGGCAGTCTATTCCAGAATCTGGGGAGTCTCTGGGTCAGTAATCTATCCCTCTAACATGTTTTGTTCATTGTGATGACAAGGTTTAGATCCCTGGAGCATGTGGCTCTGACGGATTGGGATTTCTTTAAATGTAGTTAGGTCCAACAGTTCTGGGTTTGACATGGCCTTGTATGTTAAACAGAGATTGCCTCGGAGTACACGATATGTGACAGGGTATAGCTGGAGTTTTTTTTAGATGGTCAGCATAGGGCATCTGCTTTAAGGCCTGTGATTCTTTTAGTGAGGTATTTCTGCAGCGTTTCCAGTTGTTGCAAATGTCTTGAGAGGTACATACCAAACGGGACATTGTACTCTATAATGGGTCTAATGAGGGATTGAGTACAGTGGGACAATGACCTCCTTTTTTCTGGATGAAAAGCCCTTAGTGATGAGGTGTGCCACACAGAAGGATTTCCTGACTGTTGTGGTGATGTGGTTATTGAATTTGAGACGACTGTCAACCTGTGTCCCTACGTCTCTCATCACACTCTGTGTTTAGTGTACTGCCACCTATGTGGTAATGCATGGGTACATTATTTTCCAAAAGGGGATAACTATACATTTCTTGGCATTGAGCTTGAGCCCATGACTCTGGCACCAAGCATCTGTTTCTGTAAAGCCCTTTTGTAGAATATCCACATCATTTGGGGATTCAATAATGGCTCCCAGTTTGCAGTCATCTCCGAACTTTGTTAGCCAGAGTCCCTTACTGCTGGCCTGTACTTCAGAGAAGTAGATGCCAAACATGAGCAGTCCCAGGAACGAACCCCTGAGGTACTCCACTTGTCTGGAGCTGGATTTCAAGTCGGCTACTTTTACAGTGTGGGTTCTGTCAGTAAGCCAGTTGGCAACCCATCAAGTGACGTAGGGATTAATGCCCAGCTTAGTAAGTTTATCTAGGATTCCAGAGTGGGGAATGGTGTTGAAGGCCTTGGCGAGGTCCAGATAGGCTGTGTGGGCCCCCTTACCCTCGTGCACAACACTGGAGACTGATTAAAGGTCAGTCAGATTCAGGAGACAGGAGCGGCCCTTAAGGAACCCAAACTGGGTGGTGTCTAGTGTTTGAAGGTTGCCAATGTCTTTGTTTACAAGTTCCATGATAATACATTCCATGGCCTTGCAGATCAGGCTAGTCAGACTCATGTTCCCAAGGTGGATCCCCCCTTGTGGAGTGGGATAACTACAGCTGTGCACCACTCAGTGGTCATGAAGCCTGAGGGGAGGAAATGATTACACATGACACTTGGGTGAGGTGCCAGTTCACTTTGTAGTTCGTGTAGTACACAGCCAGGGATGTTGTCTGTTCCCATGGATGCTGTATTCTTATAGCCTTGCAGAGTGCGGTTTTTACCTGTGTGGCCATTATTACTGGAATTTGGCAATCTTTCGGTATTGAGATGGGCCCTTTAGGGGGTGAAAGGGGAGTGAAGCTGGCACTGAATCTGCCAGGATATTAGCAATATCCTTGGGATTAGTACATTTAATGCCATTCTGTTGCAGCTCAGAGCAGACTTGAGCACTGCCACTTAGATTCTTGACACAGCTATAGAATGCCTTGTGATTGTCTTTGGAATCTTTGGCAATTTTATTTTCGTAACTATGTTTGGAGGATTTTATGAGGGATCTCAGCTTCCTACCGAGGCTGGTAAGGGAGTTTTTTTGCATCCTGGGATTTTCCTCTTTTCTGCAAGAGTTTCTTCCTTTTGTTGTAAAGTTTGTTTATAGCAGGGGACCACCAGAATGGAGAGTATCTTGGTTCTATTTGGGATGGCACGATTCATGCACGAGTGAATGTGCTCATACATTGCCTTAGTGTAGGATTCAGCAGTCGAACTTTCAGTTCCCGTCTGCATGGGTGTCATGAAGTTAGTCACTTCTGGCTTGAGTAGCATGAAGTTGGCTTTGGAGAAGTTTTTTTACGTAGGTTTCCTTACTGGGAGGTGGGGGAGGGATGTGGATGTCAAGGGTGATTAGCTTATAGTCAGACCTGACCAACGAGTGGGTGACCATAGGTGTGACGCATAGATTTCCCATGTTGGTAATGACCAGGTCTAGGATATTGGAGTCCCTGGTGGGACTATGGATTAGTTGATCCAGGGCATTGGAATTTATGAATTCCAAGAACCGATGGGTAAAGGTGTTGGTACACGAGTAGTTTTCCCAGTTAATGGCAGGGTAGTTGAAATCACCCAGTATTAGGGTGTTTGGTTGTATCTTAATATTTTATAGAAAGGTGTAGTGAGAATCTTGGAGCATGGATGGGGATCTGTAGCAAACTACAGTTTGGATTGCAGTCTTACCTAGTGTTAGTTGCACCTGGAAAATTTCAGACGCATTGTGTTGGACAACTAGCCTGGTGGCATGAATATGGACACTCCTCCACCTTTAGTGTTTCAGTCCTGGTTTGATGGCCGAAACGTTTGGTAAGAGTTGTAGCCTGGTATTGCAGGGGTGCTCTCTGGAGCCTTGAACCAGGTCTCAGTTACTGCACAGATATCAATGTTCTCCATTTTTAGGAGTGCCTCGAGAGAGTGCATTTTGAGGTTTAGACTTCTAGCATTGAGTAGCATTACCTTCAGATTTTGCATGCTTGTATCTGTCACGGTGGTGGTCTTGTCCTTAGAACTTTGCCTAAAAAAGGCACTATAGGGATGGCAAGGGCCTTAGCCAGTAACCTGAATCCCAGGGGTGACAGGTGCAGACCATCTCTGGCAAAGCATCGTAGTCTGTCGATCATGTCATCCCAGGCAGACAGATACTGGATCCCCTTTGAATGACACCAGAAGCTTAGCCAATTGTTGAAGTCAATCATTTTGTTCTTATACTGTGGCATGATTCTGGGCGAAGGCAGGATGCTACTCAGAGCTAGGGTCATACCTGCCTGGGCCACATGATCCGAGAGCTCTTCCATGTCTCTTTTCATGTAATCCAGGGAGATGCATCTCAAGTCATTCACTCCAGCATGGACACTGACAGTCATATTTGTACTTGTGGAGTGACTTGAGTGCATGCGTTATGTGGCAAACAAGGGGTGACAACAAGCCAGTCTGCCACAGAAAATCAGTGCTAACTCATACACCCAAACCCCATGGCAAAAATGAAACTCCCCGTAACACCCGACTTCTCATATTAAACGATGACATTTCTTGATAACTACAGGTCTTCGGCAAAACTTTGTAAATTCCAAAGTTAGCCAACTAAAGCAAATTGCTACCCATCTTCACCTGGTAGAGCTGACCACTTCACTCATTAAACTCAGCCTACATTAACATCTAAACCCAAGACTTACTATAGGAGTGATTTTCTTACCTGCAAATACTGCCCTGTACTCACTGCCAAATTAAAAAGCAAAAGTACTTTACCTTAAGCATGTCTTCATTTAACTGCTAAGTTAAAACATACGGGGGCTATACCTTAACCACTGCAGTCCTTAGTGCAAAATATAAATGTACATGTACCTTAAGCACTGTAGTCCTCTCACTGTCAAATGAAAGCATACTAATACTTCGCTTTAACTACTTTCTCCATTCACTGATAACTTAGAACCTACTGCTACTGTACCTTAACCGCTGTATTAAATTAAAACCATCAAATCAAAGAACACTACTCCACAGCTGAACACTACAATCAACTCCTCTCAACCACCTGTCCTGTAACTCTAGGTTTTTATTTCAGAGTGCTTTGTCAAATATTCAGGCAGCCATAGTGCAAATGCTTAAAAATGACCTAAATGGACCCCTAACGTTATGTCTACCTATACTACAGTATAACATTACTGACTACCAGCACTAGTAACAAACAGCACCCACACAGTTACAGTGTTCACTCAGTGTCCGTCAACTTTATCCAAAAACCTTGCTGCCCTTCAGCACATTCCAGTATGTTAATCCTTGGCTTAAATGGTTAATTATGAAGGACTTTACGTACTGCACATTAATTTCTTTTGATTTCCTCTTTAAAAATGTTATGGATGTAAATGAAGCCTTAAGTCCTTGTCCAAAGATGCATTAAAAGCAAACTATATGCATGGATGTTCAAGAAAGATTAATACATACACTCTTATGCAATACCTTTAAACAACTGAGATTCAGTCTAAATTATCTGTACTATGATCTGCATTACAGTATTTCTTTAACAAAGACTTTGAAAAATGCAGACTCTTGTGGCACAGTTTACCTACCTGAAACAAAATAAACTTTCCTTTTTGCTGTAGCCCTCTCCTTACTAATTTCTAAGGCTCTGTCCTTGGCCAAAGAAGAAATATCTAGTTCCATCAGCAGTTGCCAAATGATTTGTAAAAGGACAGGATGAAGGTCCAAATTATACTACTTTTCCTGGCAGGCTACATACTGCTCAAAGGATTTTTAATTTACCACTGATAAATGTCTACCATGGAAGTCTGCCAGCAGCCTGAAGGACACTAAAGGACAGACTGCTTCTTCAAAGTCTAGATGCCATTAGGCAAACACTCTTGAATATTAACCACCTTAGTTCTGTAAAGCTGTAGCAGTGAAAATGTTTTTAAATCAGAAGTTGGAGATGACAACACATGCATATTTACTATAACCATTTCTTATACTGATCAGGAAAGTCAGCTGAACAGAAATCCTGTGAACATGGCCTGCTCATCCAGTATTAGGGTCAAGCCTGTAACATCATTTAAGTCTGCTTTAACTCTTTTCAACACTAACACAACCACTAAGATCCTTTGCTCTTTTTTTCATCTGTAATTTATTTTACTCTAATTTCTCAAATGTTTTGAAACTTTTTTACATATTGTAAATTGATACTTTGAATTTACTATGTACACAAAACATTATAATGTCGTAGTATTTTGTCACTAGCATTTTATTGCATCATCTATTTTGGACTTTTAGTCAGCTTTTGACTTCAAGCTAGGGCTGAAATTGGAAAAAGTTATTTTAGCTCTCTCCTAAGAAAAAAAAATTCAAATAAATTAAATTCATACATAAACAGTGGAACAACTCTTAACATTTTTTCACAGGCTGTCTTAAGATAATCCACTACTCAAGAGACTCCCATCTCGATCTGAACCTGACCAACAAATTTCATTAAAGATAACTGGTGAGAAGATTCTTTCAGAGACAGTTTTAGGGAATGAGAACAATCCTTTCCTTTTTATGACTTTTTGCTATACAAAAAATAATAAAACTTCAGGCTCAACAACCTCTTCCTCTCAAGCAGTCAGAATTACACGCACATGCCACTACAAGCAGAGACTGTGGCATTGCTCTCCCCAGCTTGCACACTTTAAGCATTTGCACACACATGTATACGACAATGAAACAAAACCAGTACTAAAAATTAAAGATTTACTGACAGAATTTTTTAGCAACCAGAAAATCAGAATACGGATTTCTTTACTGCATAAAATACAATTCTGTAAAATTTTACCATAACAGTAGACACACACTTCACTATTGCAGTATTCATCACCTCTCGGATCTTCTGCAAAGGACAGCCCAGCATCCAGCCAGCAAACCAAAGTCTTTTTTTTTTTTTTTTTCCTAGGTAGAGTTGTACATCAGACATTTGCTCCCAGCACAAGCATAGGGCACAAAGGTGACCTATGTACAGTCTCAACTCAGAACTGAGCTGCCGCAGAAGTTGGACCCCCACTGGAAACAAGGACATGTCCAGCCATAAAAAACAGCAATGAAGGAAGAGCAGAACCACCACCTGTTGGCCACTACTAAGAATACCACCCATGCAAAAGGGAGAGGAAGGTAGTGAATACTGCAACAGTGAAAAGGACAGTTAGTGTTAGGGTAAGATTTTACACAACTGTACTATATCCCTTAATGTACAAAAACTACAGGGAAGGCAGAGAGGAGCACTACAGTAACCCGCACAGGATAGCCTTGGCAAACTTGCCCTGGACCTGGAAATAAAACCAATTTATGTTTTGTGAAAGGATGAACTGAAGACAAAGCAGCAGCTTCAAATGATGGAATTGGCGTTCAAATTTTGAAGAAAGCTCCTTGAATTGGTCACTGCTCTAGTAGGAGATCTTATGTAAGCAGACAATTCTTTACCATGAAAAGAATAAAATGGCCTTGGAAATCCAGGAGGTGATAGTTTCCTTACAGATTGCCAATCCAATGTTCTGGTATGAAAAGAAACAAAAAGCTGATCAGATTTATGAAAGGCTTTAGTTTTGTCTAAATAATATGAGCTGTCTATGCAAAACCTTCTCACTATCAGATTGCAGGGAAGGGAAGGGAAAAAGGAAGATGGCTAGCCTGATTAAGTGACAGCTCATTAACCACCTTGAGCATAAAAGGATTTGTAGCAGGAGACATTCTGTCTATGAAAAATAAAAAAGAAAGGACTGCCATCAAGGCCTGGAGGTCAGATACCCTTTTGGTAGAAGTTAAAGCAGCCATCATAACAGTCTTCCAGGTGCAATGTTGCAACACAGTAGCAGCAGGAAGCTCAAAAAAAAAGCCTGAATCAACTTTTCAAGGACAAAATTAAGATCCCAAGAAGGTGAAAAGGGCTTTTTTGAGGTTTAATATGAAGGACTTCTTTAAGAAACTGCTTGACCTTCAAAAGCCATAAGCCAAAGAGTAAGTGACAGGAAGAAATGGCTGATAAGTGGGCTTTCACTGAATAATATGCCAAGCCGACATGCAGTAATTCACAGGAGTATGAAAGGACCAAGGGAACATGAAAAAGAAAATAAATTCCAAGTATACAGGATTACCTTATCTCCAGCAGAACCCTAAGCATATCCTTAGAAAACTAGTTTTGGAAAGGAATCAAAACCCTGTCACCCAAAGAGTCACCTGAAGAGTGACAGATGCGGGTGAAGGACAATGTCTTTGTCCTGTGTAAGAAGATCCATGTAGTGAGGTAACTTGTGATCATTGCCATTGGCTAGATGGAATGAAATGGGGAACCAGTGCTGTCTGGGCCAAAAAGGAGTAGTAACCAACAAGATTTTTGGAGAACCTTTCTCAATTTTGTGAAGGACCCTTGGAAGGAGAGGAAGGGAGAGATGCATAATGGAACATTCCCTTCCAAGAAAAAAAAGACATGGCATTCACCTTCCAAGCCAAAGAACTTAGGGTTCTGGAACAAAACTTAAGGTAGTTGCCTGTGCAGAGGGGAAGGCCAAAAGATCTGCTTGAGGAATACCCTGCCAGTGAACTATGTCCATAAACACATCCCTGTGAAGCATCCATTCCTGAACCTGCTGAGAAAATCTGCCACAAGATTTTGTCTGAAGGTATACAGACTGCCTGTAGGGTGACCTGCAGATTAATGGCTATTTCACATGTTGGAGGGTCAAGTCTGCAAAAGAGGTAGGACCTTGTGTTCCCTTGATTGTTGATCTACTACATGGCTGTGTTGTTGTCTATAAAAACCTTCAAGGGACCTGGGACCAGACTGCATGTAAAGTTTGAAGGGCCCAGAGAAGGAGAGCCAGCATCTCCTCAACGTAGATAAAATGCATCCTCTGCTGACAGGACTAAAGGCCCTGTACCTTCAGGGTGCCTGAAGTGACTACCAACTGCAGCTGTGGTATGTCTGTGAAGAGTTTCTGAAATGGGTGGGAAGGGCCACCTGGATTGAGATATAGCTGCTGACTCCACCAAAAAATTACAGTTTGAGACAAAGAATCAGAAGTATGAAAATGGTCCAGCAGATGGAGGTGTGGAAGCCAAAATAATTTCAGGTACCACTGAAACTTCCTCATATGAAGCCTGACCTAAGCATAAGGATAATGGAAGCCATGAACCCCACAGCCCTGAGAAACTCTCTGGATGGTAGAAAGGATAAGGGAAGCAAGGAGAGGAACATTTGAGAGGGACAAAACATTGGAAGCAAGAAATACTAGCACTGGAAGAGTCTGTAACCTACAGCTTAGGAAAATGTGGTCCTGAGATGGTCAACATTGACTTTTGAAGGTTAACAGAGAACCCAGGCTATTCAACAGAAGCTGGCTAAAATGAAGATCCTTCAGCAGCCTGGAATAGGATGTAGCTTGAAGCAAAAGGCTGTCCAAATAAAGAAATATCTGAATGCCCTGAAGTCTGCAAAAAGTGACTAGAGGGGCTTGACATTTGGTGAACACCCTTGGATTGTTGAAAGCGCATACAGCAAGAAGCAGAAAACAAAGTAAGAGAAATTAACAGAGAAAGGCAAATATTTCCTGAATAAAGGGTGGATAGCAATGTGAAGGGAAGCATCCTTCAGATCCAGGGAAACCAGAAAGGCTTGTGAGAGCAACAGATGAAACAGTCTAATGGGAAAGCATTTGAAACTAAGGCACTATGAGAAAGGTGTTCAGAAATGAAAGATCCAAGACAGATCTCCAAGACGTATCTTTTCTGGGGACCAGAAAGACAAAACCCCTGTGTCTGTGATACTAGTTGAATGGTACCCATACCTAGCAGACCCATAAAACACTCCTGGAACATGATGAAGCTGTTCTGCAGGGGTAGAACACTGGAAAAAGAAGGGTTTTCCAGGTCATAAATTAACCCTACCAGATGACGGACAGGATCCAAGTGTCTCTGGAAATCACCTGCCAAACTGGGAGAGAGAGAAAAAGTGAAGAAATAAGGGAACCTGGCTGAGAAGGGAGGCCAGACAGTCATGATGCCTGCAGATTTGTAAGGCAAGTACTGATTCTGGGGATTGTGCATTTGAGTAGGCTTATCAGGAAAAAACATACCTTGGCACCTTCTTACCTTGGAAAGACTGTCAAGGCAATGTACAAAGAAAGCAAGTCTTACTGGGACAGTTCAACCTTTGGGAGAGGTGAGAAAAACCATTTTAAAACCTTTCATGACCTTACTTTAATCCTATAATGTCTTGAAAAAATTAGACACACCAGTACCAAACAAATTCTAGTTAACCAAGGGAACATCCATAACTTTTGCCTTGATATCATCTGGAAAAAACAGAAGAAGTTGGAAGCAATAACACCTCATCACAGTCAAAGGCAGCAGCCTTGAAGATGCATCTAGTACATCAAGCAACATTTTATAGATTGACTGGTAACCCTGAGAGGAACTGAGCAAGGAGAGAGCTGAGGCCTTATCGTCTGAGTCAGGCATATCAAGAAAGAGATTCATCCTCCTCACAGATATAGCATAAAGGTGAAGGTAACGGAGAAAAATATGCTAGGGAATCCAAATCCTCTTCTGATGATTCTGGGTCTCTATCCCTTTTAGGGGTAGAGGACTAAGGAGATGCAGGAATCTAAACACCCAGAGGAGGTTTCAATGCCATGAAGGCATTGAACAAACCTTGAGTAAAGTACTGCCATTAACATTGTGGATCGCTGGGAGCAGCCACCACATGCTTACTTTTCTGCCTTTTCTTTACTGGGTCATCCGCTCTGACAAATCACAAAAGTTGGAACCCCTGCCAGGATACTATTAAGATACCTGGAACAACTTCCCTAACAAGTGTTTCAGGAATACCTCTGGACCTCTCAGAAATAACCAGCCATGATTCCCCCCTCAGTGCCCATGGTGGATGGATTACAGTACCACCAAGGATGTGCAAGAAGCAGTTTCTGTGCTGACCTCAGAGGAGTGTGGCAGCAGAAACAAAGTAATGCCAGGCTATACTCTGGGTTTCCACTGACCAAGACAGACATGCAATGGAGGCTGGACAGCAGCAGGCTCAGGCCTAGATTTCTTGGCCTTCTTTTTAAGAAGCAGTACCCTCAGGTCAGGTGGATTCTGCCAAGGTAACCAAGGCCAGAAGCTTGAGATATTGGTTTTCAAAGTAAAAGGAAAGAAAGGCGGCTCCACAAGGTCTTTTGTACAAAGGCCTGACAGATGCGACACTGTGTGTGCATGAGATGCACCTAACCAAAACAAGCACCTGCAGTGGTGGTCTTTATGGTGAATCTGCCTCCCACAATGACACTTCCCTTTCATGGGTGAAATTTATCACAGTGAACAATGTAACAAACAAAAGAACAACCCCAATGGGGTATTTATCTGAAACATGTAGGCTAGGTATAATCAATGAATGCAAAGGGTGCTCAGAAAGATGTACGACAATGGTGTTCAGACTGGCAGCAATGAAGTTATGATTTGGAAGTATACATGTGCCAACTTTATTGCCCTACACTCGCATGGGGAGCATACACCAGATGTAAAATACTCCCCAAGTAAAAAAGGTTTTGGTATGTTGGTTAGATATTGGGGTATCCTTGTCAGGAGATGGGAGAGGTGATGAATACTGAGACAGTAAAATGAAGGACATTTTGATTGCTGTCTTGCATCTACCTTGTAAGAATCTGTTGCATTTATCTGAAGTACCCTCTGTGTACATGTGCATATACAAAATGCACACCTATTACACACATGCATTTGATAAATATAAACATATCCACACATCCATATACCCTTATATA